>NC_030680.2:29882974-30203688 GCF_000004195.4 Xenopus tropicalis | reverse complement strand
TCACTACTTACTCTTCGTGTAAATAAATTGGTGGGAGGTGAACTCTTTCTATCTATTGTCATACATTATACTATATTGTCTAGCTGAATTATCTTCTATAGTTTTTTTGTGCTTTTTTTCCCTAAGAATAGATAGATCTACTATCTTGTTACTAAAACTGGGGCACTTAATGTGTTACATACAAAAAATGTGCCCCCTTAGGGGCACATTTACTAAGACACAAATTCGAATCCGAATTGGAAAAATCCGATTGGAAAACGAACATTTTGTGACTTTTTCGTATTTTTGGCGATTTTTTCGGTGCCTTTACGACTTTTTCGGAAATTGTCGCGACTTTTTCGTTACCAATACGATTTGCGCGAAAAAACGTGAGTTTTTCGTAGCCATTACGATGCGCTCGTATCTTGTCGCGACTTTTTCGTATTGAGCGCTCGTAAGCGGCGGGCGAAACTTTCAGACTTAGCATGATTTTGGAAGCCTCCCATAGGACTCAATGGCACCCTGCAGCTCCAACCTGGCCCAAGTAAAGTCACCCATAGGACTCAATGGCACCCTGCAGCTCCAACCTGGCCCAAGTAAAGTCACCCATAGGACTCAATGGCACTCTGCAGCTCCAACCTGGCCCAAGGAAAGTCACCCATAGGGCTCAATGGCACTCTGCAGCTCCAACCTGGCCCAAGTAAAGTCTCCCATAGGACTCAATGGCACTCTGCAGCTCCAACCTGGCCCAAGGAAAGTCACCCATAGGACTCAATGGCACTCTGCAGCTCCAACCCGGCCCAAGGAAAGTCACCCATAGGGCTCAATGGCACCCTGCAGCTCCAACCTGGCCCAAGTAAAGTCTCCCATAGGACTCAATGGCACCCTGCAGCTCCAACCTGGCCCAAGTAAAGTCACCATACTGAAGCTTGAATGAATCCGAATCTTTCGTACTCGGCACGAAGGCTACGAAAAAGTCGCGTCAAAATACGAGCTCATCGTAACGGCTACGAAAAACTCGCGTTTTTTCGCGCAAAACGTATTGGTAACGAAAAAGTTGCGACAATTTTCCGAAAAAATCACCAAATACCGATCATTACGAAAAAAATGCAATCGGACGCATTCGGCCGGTTCGTGAGTAAGTAAATGGGCCCCTTAGTGTGTAAATTGGATATTGTACAATTGTACTGTAGTACTTAAAGAAAATGGTCTTGAAAGATGATTTATTAATATTCTCATTCTAGAAACTCTCTTTGAAAATATCTCTTACAGGTGTCTGCAGTGGCTGGGGAGACCCTCATTATATCACCTTTGATGGAATATACTACACATTCCTAGAAAACTGCACCTATGTCCTTGTGCAACAAATCACACCAAAATACGATAACTTCCGTGTCTTAGTCGATAACTATTTCTGCAATGCTTTAGATGGATTGTCCTGTCCACAGTCTATTATGGTATACTACAAAAACAATGAGGTGTTGCTGACACGTATGATGTTTCAAGGAAGGATGGCAAACAGGGTAGGTGCTTGTAAAATATTCCTTTGCTTTTTAGCTATATTTTTACCATGTTGGAATTAAAAAAATAATAATTAAAAAATGAATATTAGCTTAGGAATACTGATTTATATGGGTTTTTATACAATCTGGCATGGGTATGACCACTGAGACAGAAGAACCCTTAGAAATATAGGAATTCTGCTGTTGGGTTCTGAATGCTGCACTGTTTCAGTATATATGCATATAGCAGGGCATCTACTCCAAATTGTGGGGGATTTTAGGGGTCAATAAATGTTATCTAACATCTGGCACAAAACTGTACTATATACAAGTCAGGAACACCCTTCACTTTATTGTGCCATTTTGTTCAATGTCACACTACTGGTTTCAATAAAGCTTGCTCCATATGTATCCCTCAGTAGTTTACGTCTCTCTCAAGAAGAAACTGGATTTTCCAACAAAAATATTTTGAGGAATAAGCATTTTCATAAACTTGAAGCTTTAGCTTATATGTTGACTAAATTAAGCCATGGTTCTTCTGCTGCTGGCACATATATTTTGTAATTGTTCATTAATGGCCAATGCATTTACAATAAAAACCATATATAAAATATATAACCGTGAGAACTGTCATTTACCAACAGATTAGATTCAACCAAGTCTGGACAACACCCGGATTTACCACAGATGGCATTACTGTTACCAGTGCCGGAATAAACATGATTGTGGAAATCCCTGAAATCGGTGCCTACATCTCATTTAGTGGAATGATCTTCATGGTTAAACTTCCATTTAGCATGTTTAGTCACAATACAGAAGGCCAATGTGGTAAGCTACTCAAATCTTTTGTCTGCAATTATTAGTTTGTAAATTGTGCTCTAAAACAAAACACTTCATGTATGTATTCCTATTGTTTGATGCCTAGAAACAGCCATAGTGAACTAAACTTTCATGTTTCGGACCTTGCAAAATACATTATTTGATTTCTTATTTAAATTATTATAAATAACCATTTTCATTACTCCCAACCAGGCGTCTGCTCCAACAACCGTACTGATGAATGCAGAATGCCAGATGGCAAGATTGTGCAAGACTGCAGTCAGATGGCCAATCACTGGAAAGTTAAGGTACCTGAGAAGCCATACTGCAATGCCCCACCACCAACAGTTCCACCAAATGTGATTACTCCAGCACCAACAACATGTGCACCTTCCGCTATCTGTGATATCATCTTAAGCGAGTAAGTAATATTACTCAGAGTTAGCAAATAATGTAGTAGTAATTATACATAATCATTGGTAACTTATGGAACCATACATATATTTCCTTGTAGATAATATGCATGTACGATTAATGCAATAAAAAGATCTCCATTAATACAGTATATTGTTTTTTAGCATGCCAGTCCTTGTTTATAACAAACATACAATTAAAATGTAAATTACTTAGCAAAATGAAACCCTTATTGAATATATTTTGCTTTTAATCAGGGTCTTTGCTGAATGCCATGAAATTATCCCTCCTACGCCTTACCATGAAGGCTGTGTTTATGATGCCTGTAGAGTTGGAAATGATTCGGTGGAATGTGCCAGTTTAGAAGTCTATGCATCCCTGTGTATTTCAAATGGAGTCTGTGTTGACTGGAGGGAAAAGACACATGGCCATTGCCGTAAGTTACTTATAAGATGGAAGCAACCAAAACTATTAAGGACAACAGTAACAAGACTTCAACTTGTCAAATCGACAATATATTTTACAAAGAAGGGAATTATTTCCTATATAAAATCCCCTTATGACAGGGATCCCCAGCCCTTTTTTACTTGTCAACACTCAAATGTAAAAATAGTTGGGGAGCAAAAAAGCATGAAAAATGTTCCTTGGGGTGCAAAATAAGGGCCGTTATTGGCTATTTGGTGGCCCCTATGTGGACTGGCAGCCTACATGAGGCTTTATGCAACCAAAACTTGCCACCAAGGCAGGAATTCAAGATAACCGCCTACTTTGAAGCCACTGGGAGCAACATCCAAGGGTTTGGGGAGCAACATGTTGCTCACAAACCACTGGTTGGGAATCACTGCCTTATGAGATATAATATGGAGCAATATAAGTATAGAATAGAGGGAAAAGAAAACAACATTAACTAGTTTCCTATTTATTAAAGCTTGCAGTATATGGTAGGTATGGTAGAATTATCAGACTGCATCCTTATGAGTGCTAAAGCAGAGAATAACAGGTTCTAGCCTAAACATTTTCTAATATATTATTGGAGCTGTAGTAGTACAGTCCTTACAGTCTGCATACGTATGAGGCGGTCCTTTTAGTTTGTTCGTGGGACTTTTCTAGGAGCCTTAAGGAATTTCTTCCCAGAATCCTGTTATGACTTATTTGCATACGTATGAGGCACTCTCCTCAATCCTCTTAGTTTGTTCGTGAATCCCCACTCCTGGCTCTACCTAAGGCTGATGCCACACCAGGCGTAGGGCTGATTTTTTCGGCAAGCGGAAAAACGCTTTTCGGCTATCGGCTACATGTGCCTGCACTCGAGCGTATCCCATTCATTCGGGTGCAGGCACAAGTAGCAGGCGTAGGGCTGAATTTTCGGCAAGCGTTTTTCCGCTTGCCGAAAAAATCAGCCCTACGCCTGGTGTGGCATCAGCCTAAGCTGATCAGAAAACCCTGCACAACACTGATGAGCCCCAAAAAGGGCGAAACCGGTCTGTAGTTGGGAATCTGATCAGCTATTATCCTGGCTTCTGCTTTAAACCCAGTGGGTGAGCTTTAGCCTATAGTTTAAACCCATGTAAATGGGACTTTACTAGGAGCCTTAAGGAATTTCTTCCCAGAATCCTGTTATGACTTATAATATAAAAGTAAGTAGGTATTATTAAATGTAAATAGGATTATCCCAAAGTATCCACAAGGCTCAGATTTCAAGAAATCTGAGTAAATTCACCTCTGGCATTAATAAAGCAATGGTCAAAAAGGTCAGAAGTATATTTTATATCAGTAGATCCCAAACTGTGCGGCTGGGGGTTGAAGCAGTGCTGGGGGCGGCTTAGTGTGAGATTTGGTATAAATATATATTTGCTGTCCTAGATATTCTTGAAGCTATAGTTAAATAACTAATGCAGGTATGGGATCTGTTATGTGGAAACTTGTAATTCAAAATTATGGGAAGGCAATCACCCATAGAAATTTAAAAATGATTTTCTTTTACTCTGTAATAATAAATCAGTACCTTGTACTTGATTCCAACTAAGATACAACTATTGGAGGCAAAACAAGCCTATTGGGTTTATGTAACATTTAAATAATTTTTTAGTAGACTAGGTGCGGTGATCCAAATTATGGAAAGACCCCTTATGCGGAAAACCCCAGGTCCCAAGCATTCTGAATAACAGGTCCCATACCTGTACAATATTTCTTATATCTGTATACACTTAACAAACTAAGGGATGAATAAGCTTGTCAATCACTGTTTTCTACTGAGTCACAACACATGAGCACAATAGAAACCTCTGTTTTGTTTTGCCACACAGCATACAGTTGTCCTGCTGGAAAAGTCTATGACGCTTGTGGTCCAGTTCATCCAGCAACTTGTGAACAAAGGTAAGTTTTCATTTTAAGAGTATTTATCAAAGATAGCAGAGTATTTTAGCATGTTTTCTACTATTATTGTTGTATTCACTACATTGTAAAAGCATGTTTATTTTGAATTGCATAATTTTGCCTTATTTTATGTATTTAAATGTATTTAATGTAACCCTGTGATTAAATTATTTCCACTATTAATTAATTAAAGGGATATAAATAAGGTCAGCGACTATCAGACTGAAGGCTGCTACTGTCCAAAGGGAACTGTACTCTTCAACTCCTTCAGTGGCATCTGTGTTGAAGAAAGTTGTGAGGGTAGGTTGAAATGATAAGCAAATATCTAGCATTTATATAAAATCTCCATGTAATATTTGCTGTGGAAATTCAGATACCGGAGGCCATTTGAGGTGTAAGATGAAGTTTATTTGTCACAAGCTGCTGCATGGATTATACTTTCTTTACAAAAGTGTCCTTATGTGTCTAATAGTATCCCATACTTCCTGTGCATCTCTGCTATCACTCTACGATAGGGTTTTGACCCGGACAGCCTTGTTTTCGAAAGGACTGCCAAGGTCAAAACCTCCTGCCCGGTTTCCCTATTTAGGAAAACCTGGCAGGACTCAGTAATATTGACAATCGCTGATCACTGTGCCATTGCCCCACCCTTGTGATGTCACAGCCCGCCTCCACCCCACAACATCACAGCCCAACCTCCTCCCCACCCCGGTACAGAAGAGAAAGGAGGGAAAGTAGGAAGGAAGGGAGGGAAGGTCTTATATAAATGAACAATTATTTTATACAAATTATTTATAAAGAATGTCACCAACAAGTCATTCTATGGGTAATCAGATGTAATATTACAGTTAGAGATGTAGCGAACTGTTCGCCGGCGAACAAATTCGTGCGAACATCGGGTGTTCGCGAACGCGTATGTTCGTGAACTTTAAGCGTATGATTGCAGTTTGGGTTCGCGCCGCGTTTTCCGCCGCGTTTTTTATCGTCGCAAAAGTATTGTACAATACGCCGCACAATAATAAGTCACACATGGCGTTTTTCCGCAAATCCCGTTTTCATGGTGTTTAGCGCGACATAGCAAAAAAGCCGCGTATTTTCGCTAGAATAGCTTGCGTTTTTTGCGCAACTCTGTGCCAACAAAGTATTTTTCAGAGAAGTTTTTGCCCTTGATCCCCCTCCTGCATGCCACTGTCCAGGTCGTGGCACCCTTTAAACAACTTTAAAATCAGTTTTCTGGCCAGAAATGGCTTTTCTAGTTTTTAAAGTTCGCCTTCCCATTGAAGTCTATGGGGTTCGCAAAGTTCGCGAATATTCACGGGTTTTGGTGTAAGTTCGCGAACTTTTTTAGGTTCGCTACATCTCTAATTACAGTATCTTGATTGCTCTCAACCATGGTGTCCATGTGTCCCAGTACAATTTGTAATAGTAGTTTCCTGGTTTCTTCTACTAAATAAATCCATTCTAACAGTGTGGAGGATGCTACTACTTTCCACTTCACCATACGATTATCAAATCTTTAGCACAGTAGATCACTAGACATAATATTACAGTCGGATGATTCCTAACCAGGGATATAAGCTTTGCAATTTACACTGTTGTATACAAATTAGAAAGTTATCAGTGATGTAAAATGTTATAAAACCCATGCAAATATTTCATGCATTTCAAATTGAACATATTGTATAAATGTATTTTAACTTTTTTTTCTTTATATAGTCTGCTATGGACCTGATGGAAGCCCAATGAATGTGAGTCAAATATATATATATATTATATAATAACTATAAAACCCTAAAGGAAATTAATTCTTCCTTAGAAAGCTCTTTATGACAGAGCATATGTGGGCGACAACAGGGGCTGTGTTCACTCAGGCTGAAAAGCCGATAGAGGTGTTGGAATTAATGAGTGGGAGTGAGCTTCTGTCAAAGGACTAAAAGAAGATGTGGTGCAGCTGAGGGAACTGATGGTGTATTTATTTATGTATTGTATTAACTTTATTGGCTAAGGCACTTGAAAAACCTGGTTTTCTAAATGTTTAGACTGACAATGGTCTGGTCTGTTTTGAGAAGAATTAGCTTTAATTGTTGGTCTGCCATATATGATTCACAGGAAAATGCTTTATATATTCTACCCCCAATTACATGTTCTAATTTGACACCATAAAATGTTCACCAGGTTGGAGATTCCTGGACCAGTGGCTGCAACAAATGCACATGTCAGAAAACACCTCTTTCTGCCAAGTGTGAGCCGCTTCCATGTAGTGAACCTGAAATTCTGACCTGCGATAAAGATGGATTTGTATCTGAGGAAGAGATCGACCCAAGTGAACCCTGTTGCAAGAAATACAAATGCGGTAAGACCAAAAATGGTTTCTTTATTCTAAAAGAAATAATAACAACGAAGCAATGTGTGTGATTTATAAAGACTGTTAAGTTAGAGATTTTCAATTTACCCTCTTTTCCCCCACAGTGTGTAAGCCTAGCACTTGTTTGAATGATATAAAGACCTGTCCTCTTGGATTTGAAGCAGTCCTGTCTGTAAAGGAAGGAGACTGCTGCCCCTCATTCGATTGCAGTAAGTGTTTCTTTTTTTTTAGTAGTATTAAATACTGGTAATTATTATATCACATGAATTATGGCAACAAAGCATAAATATCCCAAGACAGATATAATGACTGAAATCTCAGGATCGGCTCTCTGAGACTATTATTAAAAGACCTTATCTCATCAACAAGCCACATAGAAAAAGATGCTATACAAATACTTTTCTTCTGGATTATTTCGGTACCAATCTATCATTTTCAAACTTTATTTTCATGTTCTTCCAGAACCCATGAAAGTCTGTGTTGTGGATGACATTATATACAAGGTGAGCAAATGTCATGAAATGAAAAGAGTGAAATGACGGCCTTGAGGACCATGGAAGACCACTAATCATAGCAAAAAATACTAGTTTAAAGGAAAACTATACCCCCAGAATGAATACTTAACCAAAAGACAGTTTATATCACATTAAGTAACCTATTCAAAAATCTTATCTTCAAGAATATATATATTTCAGTAAATATTGCCCATTTATATATTTCCCTTGAGCCACCATTTTGTGATGTGGTGTGTTCCCTCAGAGATCACCTGACAGGAAATAATGCAGCTCTAACTGTAACAGGAAGTAGTGTGAGAGTAAAAGACAGAAGTCTGTTCATTAATTGGCTGATGTGACCTAATGTACAGTATATGTGCCCTTGGTTTGTTTGTGTGCACTGTGAATCATACGATCCCAAGGGATGGCCCTTAGTACTTAATATGTCAGTTTTCTATTTAGGAATACTAAATGGCATATACTATTGAAAAAGTATATGTATATATATTTAAATGGTTTATTTAGATGACGTAGGACTTTACTAATAAGCTGTTTCATGCAATTTATTTTTTTAGAGGCCTACATCATTTAGGGGTATAGTTTTCCCTTAATTATGGTCTTGGTGGGAATAGCAATCCTCAAAGTTGCAGCATGCTTTGGTTTTACAATATCTGAGAAAATGGTAACATTATTTAATCAAAAAGACAGCTAATAAACGAAGAAAAAGCCATTTCACAAGCAAACTCATCTGTTTTCTGACATTCCAGCCTGGGACCCCTATTCCAAGAGCCAAAGACTCCTGTGATAACTGTGAGTGCACAGATGAAATGGATTCCAGCACATCTCTAAACAAGGTCCAGTGCAGTCCAATCCAGTGCAATGAAGACTGTGACAAAGTAAGTTCTGTGCTTCCAGGCCTTTATTTACTAACAATAATACACTAATACCAGGTATAATAACATAATATTCCCATTATTTGTTTACAACAGGGTTACCAGTACACAGAGGTGAAGGGTGAATGTTGTGGAAAATGTGAGCAAGTGGAATGCATAATGAAGGATGAAGATGAAACTATTATTGTTATCAAGGTAAGCATCCCAGTACTTGAGTTAAAAAATCACTTGATAACTAAATAATGCAAATACAAGCAAGACTTGAAATATAACTATATGTATGAAATAAGGATCCCATTATTCTAAATTGTTGCCTCATTTTCAGTAGTAGAGCAGCTCCGCTTATTTTTGTGTATGTATTTAGCAATGCTAATTAATATTCATTTTTATTTTTGTTTTACAGCCTGGGGAGACATGGCAATCGCCTACCAACAAGTGTTCTTACTTTGAATGCAATAAAACCAACGAGCACTTAGTTGTTGTCAGCATATCACAGTCCTGCCCTGTCATTAAATGTAGTTTGGTATGGCCTTTTTATTTTTAGCATAAACAACACAGAAATGAGGAATATTATATGATCCAAAAACTGGGACATTATTAATATGCATTTTGTTTCATAGGGATATGAACTAATCAAAGAAGAAGGTAAATGCTGTGGAGAATGTGTACCTGTGGAATGTGTCATTCATATGGAGGACAACTCTACTGTAGTTTTGAAGGTACTGTTTTTAATATAATATGAATGGATATGGAGGACAACCCCACCATAGTTTTGAGGGTACTGTTTTTTCATATACTATGAATGGATATGAAGGACAACTCCACAATAGTTTTGAAGGTACTGTTTTTTCATATGATACTAATGGATATGGAGGACAGCTCCACCATAGTTTTGAAGGTGCTGTATTTTCATATAATATGAATAAATATGGAGAACAACTCCACCATAGTTTTGAAGATACTGTTTTTTCATATACTATGAATGGATATGGAGAACAACTCCACAATAGTTTTGAAGGTACTGTTTTTTCATATGATACTAATGGATATGGAGGACAGCTCCACCATAGTTTTGAAGGTACTATGTTTTCATATAATATGAATGGATATGGAGGACAACTCCACCATAGTTTTGAAGGTACTGTTTTTTCATATGATATGAATGGATATGAAGGGACAACTCCACCATAGTTTAGATGGTACTGTTTTTTCATGTAATATGAATGGATATGGAGGACAACTCCACCATAGTTTTGAAGGTACTGTTTTTTCATATGATATGAATGGATATGGAGGACAACTCCACCATAGTTTAGAAGGTACTGTTTTTTCATATAATATGAATGGATATGAAAGACAACTCAATCATAGTTTTGAAAGTACTGTATTTTCATATAATATGAATGGCTATGGAGGACAACTCCACCATAGTTTTGAAGGTACCGTATTTTCATATGATATGAATGGATATGAAAGACAACTCAACCATAGTTTTGAAAGTACTGTATTTTCATATAATATGAATGGCTATGGAGGACAACTCCACCATAGTTTTGAAGGTACCGTATTTTCATATGATATGAATGGATATGAAAGACAACTCAACCATAGTTTTGAAAGTACTGTATTTTCATATAATATGAATGGATATGGAGGACAACTCCACCATAGTTTTGAAGGTACCGTATTTTCATATGATATGAATGGATATGAAAGACAACTCAACCATAGTTTTGAAAGTACTGTATTTTCATATAATATGAATGGATATGGAGGACAACTCCACCTTAGCTTTGAAGGTACTGTTTTTCATACAATATGAATGGATATGAAGGACAACTCCACCATAGCTTTGAAGGTACTGTTTTTTCATACAATATGAATGGATATGAAGGACAACTCCACCATAGCTTTGAAGGTACCATATTTTCATATGATATGAATGGATATGGAGAACAACTCCACCATAGTTTTGAAGGTACCATATTTTCATATGAAATGAATTGAAATAGATATGTATTTTGTGAATAGAACAAGAACACAGTGGTCCATAAAACTTGATGTCCTGCACAATAAAAAAAAGTAAACGTTTCATTAAAACCTGGCTGTAAAGTTTATTTAGGAAGTTTAGGAAATCATAACTAACTAGTGTTAATGGATAATATATTACTTTGTAAAATTCTGTATTAAGACTTTTTGTATTTATATTTCAGCCTACTGAGAGCATCATATCACCAGAGGACAAGTGCATTTCCTATCTTTGTACTTCTACTTATGAAATACACACCTTGAAGTACCATTGTCCAATCACTAGCTCAGAGGAATGTGCTGAGGTTAGTTTCTAATGTTTTTTTCTAAAGCTGTTGTGCTGATCTACAATGTTCATGTCCATATTATATTATAATCTATTTTATTCTGCCAAATAAACATAATGGTAGCTAGCTGAGGATAAAAAGGCCATTTGATTATGGTTTAACTTTTAACAAAAGTATTACTGACAGTGTTGCAGTGTGTAAACAATAAAAAAAAACATGAACATGAAGGACTTACAAAAATATGTATGCTTATGTTAAAAGAAGAAAGAAGAACATTTTAATTAAAAAGTCTTACTCCCCTACAGGGATACAAATACGAAAAGGCAGATGATGAATGTTTTACATTCTATTTGCAATGCTAATAGTCTTTATTGGTAAATTATTTGTAAAATAATAAGAATTGGCCTGTCTTTGCCTTATGTAATAGAGTGAAGTTTGTTCCTGGTGGGAACTCGGGTTTCTATAAGATCCTCAATAATAATGTCTAACCTTCTTTGTAATAGGGGTTTACATATGAGAAAGAAAAAGATGAATGCTGTGGGAAATGTGTACAGGTGGCTTGCATTATAAAGATGGAAGATGATAAGATCCAAATATTAAAGGTATATTTCCTGTTTACATGAATAAAATGAGTACCAATGGTATTTAATTGCACAGACCATGACTGCCCATCATGGTATTATTATGTGTGATCTTTGATGTAGGCAGTTTTTGAACATAGATGGGGTTATTTAATAAAAAGTGCAAATTTGCTACAGGTTTAGTCACGTGTTCCACTTACTGGTTGCTTTGGGTTACTGGGCAAATTTGTTTGGGTTACTTTGGCAATTCCAGCTAAAAATGTGGCAGATTCAAAGCAGTTAGAATCTGGGTAGATTTTGGATTTAAACTTAACTGGACATGAAATATTTTAATTGAAATGCCTAAAATTATTCTTTGTTTATTTTAGCCTGGTGATATCTGGACATTGCCTGATAGGCCCTGTTTTCACCATGAATGCAATAAAGTCGAAGACCAGTTTGTTCCTGTCACAGTGAAGAAAACATGTGAAGAAAACTGCCCACTTGTAGGCAACTTTTACCAATACTTCATCTATGACCAGTGATTTTAATTGGGCTACCCATTAACCTTAATATGTTTTAATCTTTCCATCAGGGATATGAATACAAGGTTAAACCTGGACAGTGCTGTGGAGACTGCATCTCAACAGACTGCACAATTACAATGAGTGACAACACAACTAAAACACTTATGGTAAAATAAAATATTGCAACCTTTACGCTTTTCCATTTAAATGGAAAATTGGGTGATAACTGTTTAATTGGGGATAACTGATATCCTGAAATACTGTGATGTTCTTATAATTTTTGTCTAAATTTTAGCCTGGCGAGTCTATTCCTTCACCAAAAGACAATTGCAGTTCCTTCTATTGTACACATGATAATGAAGTGATATTGCAGCAGGATAAATGTACCATCACTGAAGCACAACAATGCCCAGAGGTCAGTTTAGCAAACCAATGACTGATTTGTTATATCTTTGTGGATGGACTGTAATGATGATTGATTGAATGAGAGTACTAGTCAAACTGTTCATTTCTGCAGAGTTTGAATATAATAAAACTAAATTAAAAACTAAATTAATTTATTTTAAGACCCTAAACTGAAATAAATGGATTTCTGTTGCTTTCTGTTTACCTCCAGCATTGTATGGAGGGCAAATTGTACACATTAACAAAAGAAGAGAATGACTACTCTGAGATGTTGGTCATTCTTGGAGGACTTTTTTGGTGTGAGGTTGGATGTGACCAATTTACATTAAAAACAGGGGGAGAATTTAAGTATAAGAGTGGATAGGTTAGTAAGATAAATCTAAGAAAACACATTTCAGTATCCAGCTGGTCCTTAATCAGCCATTTGTACTTACAATTGTTTTAACACATCCATACAAGATTTAGTCAAAAATACTCTCTTAGTTGTTGCATCCAGGGCAGTTCCATCTGTTTAAACAAATGGAACTGTTCACAAATATATATAACACTGTAAAGCATAGATAATGTCATTATATGTCCATTCTAGACAGAAGTCATTGAACACAGATATAAATAATCATAATCATATATCCAACTTAGTTTAGTTGGAGTTAAGAGTATTTCAAGAAGGTATTATTTAGCCTTTGTCAATTCTTCGGTATATCCTGCCATGTTGGAATCAGGAAGGAATTTCCCCCTTCTGAGGTAAATTCATGAGGCTTTAGAAGAGGTTATCTGCCTTCCTCTGGATCAACTGGCAATTGGTCAGGTTTTATATAGACATAAAAGGTTGAACTTAATGGATGTGTGTCTTTTTTCACCCTAAATTACTATGTTACCATTTATCACAGGGGTATGAATATGAAAAACCTGCTGACGGTGACTGTTGTGGAAAATGCAGAAAAGTGGCATGTGTAATGACAATGAGTGATAGCTCCACTAAAGTCTTAAAGGTATGATATTGATTTATTTGACAGAATAAATATTTTGTGTTTTTTTTCTAAAAGAATATATTAAAACATGAAGGTATTAGGTCATGAAACTAGAATCCAGAGAATTTGTTCAGGTAGCCATTATTAAGTGTCATAACAAGTTTTTGGATCAAGATGCTATTAGTGCATATTGTGGTTTTATGTAATGTTCATTTTTTGTCTAATCAAATTTAAGCCCGGAGAGACCTACACACCTGAAGACAAATGCACAACATATGTATGTAAACCAGACTTTGAAATAGAAAAACAGAAGGAGAAATGCCTCATCACAGAGTCATCAGAATGCTTAGAGGTAAGATTCCTATGTACACTTGGCTTTCTCAATGAATTGCCCATCAAAGAGATAAATTAGTTAAGTTAACCAATTGCTCTCTTACTTCAGTTTAAAAAAGCTTGTTTTTCATGTCTCACAGGGATATAAATATGAAAAGAAGGTGGGTGCCTGCTGTGGAATATGTGTACGTGTGGCATGCACAATGAAGATGGATGACAACACAACCAATGTCCTTGAGGTACTTTTCCCTGTTATTTTTCAAGAAAAGTATCAATAATATTATTTGCTTGACTATAATTCAAGACCAACATGAATAAGACGGCCTGAGGAATTGTATATATATATATATATACAGGTATGGGACCTGTTATCCAGAATGCTCGGGACCTGGGGGTTTTTCCGGATAAGGGGTCTTTCAGTAATTTAGATCTCCATACCTAAAGTCTGCTAAAAATCATTTAAACATTAAATAAACCCAACAGGATTATTTTGCCTCCAATAAGAATTAATTATATCTTAGTTGGGATCAAGTACAAGGTCCTGTTTTATTATTATTAAAGAGAAAAAGGAAATCATTTTTAAAAATTAGAATTATTTGCTTATAATGGAGTCTATGGGAGATGGCCTTTCCATAATTTGGAGCTTTCTGGATAACAGGTTTCCGGATTCTGTTATGATGCCAGCAAATATACCTTTCCTTGAGACTATCTAGAATCCCTTTTTGTATTTGCCTTGATAAAATGTTAAACTGTAATATAGACAACTACAGTATTTTATTTTTGCATTTTTATTTCAGCCTGGGGAGACCTACACTTCCAAGGAAGACAAATGTATCTCCTATGAATGCAAACCAGACTTGGAAATAGAAACCATTAAGGAGAAATGTCCCATCACAGATCAAGCAGAATGCTTAGAGGTAAGTTACTTCCTTTCAATATACTATTGGCTCTCACAACGACCTGTTAAGCACCAAAGTAGTCCTGTTTACTCCTTTACTACATTTTATGAGCTGAGGTTTTGTGCTTTTTGTCTCATAGGGATATAAATATGAAAGGAAGGTGGGAGCCTGCTGTGGAACATGTGTACGTGTGGCGTGTATAATGAAGATGGATGACAAAACAAGCAAACGTCTTACGGTACGATAAATGCAAAAGATATGCTTAAATATATTAAATCATAGAATCTTGACCAGTGTGAAAAATCTTTTTTGGAATTGGTTTCCTAGCAACCATGTATGTACTTGTACCAAATTTATTAGAGGGAGTTTGACAGGTGCTTTTTTGCTCCCCTCTGCATCTAAGCTAGCAATTGTACTTGCAACGTAAATACGAGCTTCAGCATATGACACTATGCTTTGCTTTTTAAATGCCTAATTTAAAGCTAGCAAATACACCTTGTACAGACACTTTATAGAATTCCACATGTCATTGTTGGATTTACATTTTAGCCTGGAGAGACCTACACACCAGAAGATGATGAATGCACCACTTATGTTTGTAAACCAGACTTTGAACTGGAAACACATAAGGAGAAATGCCCCATAACAGATTGCTCAGAGGTAAGATTCTGCTATTTTACTACATACAATTGACTTTTTCAATGAATTGTCCATTCAGAGTCCTGTTTCCAAATTAGCAGTGCTTATCCCTTACTTTAGGATAACAACAAATTCTTGTGCTTTATGTCTCACAGGGATATAAATATGAAATGAAGGTGGATGCCTGCTGTGGAATATGTGTACGTGTGGCGTGTACAATGAAGATGGACGACAACACAACCAAAATCCTTAAGGTATTTTTCAAGCTAAATAAAAAAATACATATTATAATATGCTTTGTAAAACCATAACATTAAAATGGACCTGTCACCCAGACATAAAAAGCTCTATAATAAAAGTCCTTTTCAAATTAAACATGAAACCCAAATTTATTTTTATATTAACACATCCAAACCCATTATAAAGGCAATTAAAAATACCAGCTGTCAATCATATATTGCTTGCCCCGCCTCTATGCCTTAGGCATAGAGGCGGGGCAGACAGTAACTTTAGCTTTCCGTTCAGCACTACCTAGATGTCACTGCACATCTCACTTTTCCTCTCCCTCCTCATCATCTAATTGTGTAGCCAGTGCATGGGCATGGGCATCTGGTCCCCCATTCTGGCACATAGACAAGATGTTGGCATGATACAAAGCTTGCCTTAATAACAGTGTCCACAAAATGGTGCCTGCCTGCTTGCTTTGATTGAGTAATTCCAAGACGGAAGGAAACAAGATTTATATTATTTATATAGAGTAAGTAAAGTTTATTTTGCTCAACTAACAATATAGAAAATAATTTGGAGTTATTTCTTAGGGTGACTGGTCCCCTTTAAGACCAAAGTGAAAAATGTGGCCATGGAATTACATCACCCATAATAGTTCATCATCTGCTGTACAGCAAACAATAGATTTATATGTTTTGGTTTGCAAAATATGAATCATAGAATGACAACTCTAGAATAACAGCCAAATGTTTCAGAATATAACAGTGTTTTGCTTTATCTAAAATCCCATCTAGAATCCCAATATTGTATATGCACAATATAATTTTGAAATTCAGCGATGGTATTTTATTGTTGCATTTCAATTTCAGCCTGGAGAGACCTATACACCTGAAGAAGACAAATGTACCTCCTATGAATGTAAACCGGACTTTGAACTGGAAAAACTTAAGGAAAAATGTCTTATTGCAGATCAATCAGATTGCCCAGAGGTAAGATTCTGCATTTCTATATGCATCTGACTTCCACAATGCATTGTCCAATGAAAATGAGTCCTGTTTATAAAGCACCAAAGTATTAACATTTACTTCTTTACTATTCTTTGTGAACGGTTAAAAGTTAAATGTTATTACTCTCTTGCTAGGATAAAAAAAATGATTGTGCTTTATGTCGAACAGGGATATGACAAACAAAATTTTAAATGTTTGCTCCTTAACTACTCTTTATAAACGGAATTTATTACTCTCTTGCTATAGGCTAACAAAAGATGATTGTGCTTTATGTCAAACAGGGATATAAATACGAAAATGTGAAGGGAGCCTGCTGTGGCATATGTGTACGTGTGGCATGTGTAATGAAGATGGATGACAACACAACCAACATCCTTAAGGTACTGTACCTTATATAATAAAATACAAATGTTCCAGAATACAAACGCTGTATATTGCTTTTAAATGTTCACAATGATGCCAGCAAATATACCTTATGCTGAGACTATCTAGAATCCCATTCCTATATATTTTATTGTTGTTATTATTACTATTATATTGCTATAAGTATTGTTTTTAATATCAGCCTGGAGAGACCTACACACCTGAAGATAACAAATGCGTCTCCTATGTATGTAAACCAGACTTTGAAGTGGAAACTCTTAAGGAGAAATGCTCCATCTCAGATGAATCAGATTGCCAAGAGGTAAGGTTCTGCTTTTATATATATATATATATATATATACAGTATATATATATATATATATATATATATATATATATATATATACTCTTTTTGAAGTGAAGCTATTACTCTCTTGCTTAAGGATAACAAACAATGATTGTATTTTATATCAAACAGGGAACTGTCTATAAAATGGTAAAGGGTGCTTGCTGTGGAACATGTCCACCTGTGGCATGTGTAATGAAGATGGATGACAAGACAACCAAACTGCTCAAGGTACTTTTTCTATAATGGCATCAAAAATACCTTGTAGAGACACTATCTAGAATGCCACTTCTTTGCATAAAGCATAAAATCAAGACCAATGTGAAACATCTGTCCATGAAATGGTATCACTGACAAAAGTTGATTATCTGCTGTACAGCAAGATTAGCAAAGCATATAATAATAATAATATATGTGTTCTAGAATATAACAGTTTCTTGCTTTTTAAAGGTCTACAATAATGCCAGCAAATATACCTTACCTTAAGACTATCTAGAATTCCATTTCTGTATATGCACAATTTTGAAATTCAAAGAGGTTACTTTATTGTTGCATTTCAATTTCAGCCTGGAGAGACCTACACACCTGAAGATAACAAATGCGTCTCCTATGAATGTAAACCAGACTTTGAACTGGATACCCTTAAAGAGAAATGTCTTATCACAGATCAATCAGATTGCCCAGAGGTAAGATTCTGCATTTCTACATGCATCTGACTTTTATACTGAATTGTCCATTCAGAGCCCTATTCAGAGCACCAAGGTATTCATTTTGACTGCTTTATTACACTTTATGAACGTATTACTCTCTTGCTTTCGGATAACCAAAAATGTATTGTGATTTATGTCAACTAGGGATATGACTATGAAAAGGTGAAGGGCGCCTGCTGTGGAATATGTGTACATGTGGCATGTGTGATGAAGATGGATGACAACACAACCAAACTCCTTGAGGTACATGATAAATGCTTCCTCTCCGCTCATCCTCCAGTCCCCACTCACAATCCAGAATTCCTGTTTTGTATTTGCATGGATAAAATATAAACTTTAATGTAGACAACTACAATATTTCATTGTTGTATTTACATTTCAGCCTGGAGAGACCTACACATCTAAAGAAGACGAATGCATCTCCTATGAATGCAAACCAGACTTTGAATTGCACACCCTTAAGGAGAAATGCCCCATCACAGATCAATCTGAATGCTTAGAGGTAAGGTTCTGCGTTTCCAGGTGGAATTATCCATTAAAGGCTGTATTTAGACAAACAAAATTTGAAATGTTTGCTCCTTAACTACTCTCTTAACTACTCACTTAACTGAACTTATTAATCTCTTGCTATAGGCTAAAAAAAAGTGTGCTTTATGTCAAACAGGGATATGAATACGAAAAGGTGAAGGGAGCCTGCTGTGGAATATGTGTACGTGTGGCATGTACAATGAAGATGGATGACAGCACAACCAAAGTCCTTAAGGTACTTTTCATACTAACTGCAAAAATTATTACAGGTATCGGACCCCTTATCCGGAAACCCATTATCCAGAAAGCTCCAAATTACGGAAAGCCTGTCTCCCATAGACTCCATTTTAAGCAAATAATTCAGAATTTTAAAACTGATTTCCTTTTTCTCTGTAGTAAGAAAACAGTGCCTTGTAATTGATCCCAATTAAGATATAATGAATCCTTATTAGAGGCAAAACAATCCTGTTGGGTTTAATGAATGTTTTATTGAATTTTTAGTAGACTTAAGGTATGGAGATCCAAATTACGGAAAGACCCCTTATCCGGAATACCCTTGGTCCCGAGCATTCTGGATAATAGGTCCCATACCTGTATATATAAAATGATATGCTTTGTTAAACCATTAAATCAAGGCCAATGTAAAGAAATCTGTCTGACAATTCTAAAAGTCCTATAAACTAATACACAAATGTTCCAAAATAGCTGTTTGCTTTGTAAATGTTTATTATAATGCCAGTGAATATACTTTATTGTGAGACTATCTAGAATTCCGTTCTTATATATGCATAGATAAAATAGCAAATATAATTATGGACAACTATACTATTTTATTGTTGTATTTACATTTTAGCCTGGCGAGACTTATACACCTAAAGACGATGAATGCACCACCTATGTATGTAAACCTGACTTTGAGCTGGAAACACATAAGGAGAAATGTGCCATCACAGAGTCAGAATGCTCAGCGGTAAGATTCTGCATATCCAGCTACACATTCAGATTATCAGAATGAATTGTCCAATAAGGTCCTATTAGCAGTAATATTCCTTACTACTTGTTATAAACTGTACTTTGTGCTCTCTTGCTTTCGGATAACATAAACTGATTGTGCTTTATATCAAACAGGGATATAAATATGAAAAGATGGTGGATGCCTGCTGTGGAACATGTGTACGTGTGGCGTGTACAATGAAGATGGATGACAACACAACCAAAGTCCTTCAGGTACTTTTTGAAATGATCCATTATATTCTTTGTTGAACCATGACATTTATAACAATTTGTATAATCTAGGAATGGAAATCACCAATTAAAGTAGATATTCTGGTCTCTTGTACAACACAATGTTAATGTTTAGATTTGCAAAAGCTGACCAGTGATCCCACTGAATGTTGTTGTATGTAATAGTTGACAAGACAAAGATAGTGCAACATGCAAGATTACATTTTTAGGTTCAATTTGCCATGTTTTTCTGTACAATGCAGTGTTTTTACAGAATGTCAGAGTTGTTGCAGGCACCCAATTGGGCTGCAACTTATACATCATGCAACAAAATGGATACAAAATACCCATTTGGTTAATTGCATACAAGTGGCAAAATCCTGATTGTGATAGTGGCACCTCCGTCATGTGGTGTTGTTATCATCAAATTCTCATGTTTCATGTCAGTTGTGGCTATTGATGCAACTGTCAAGCCTGATATTACTGCCACGTCTAGACTGGCAAAGTTCCCTAGTGTCCATGTTGGTGGGAGCATGTAAAGTTGCTTTCACAAAAAGTGCCAATTCATCTTAACTAGCACTTTGAACTTGTAGTTGTATTCATAAATAAGCCTTTAAAGGTCCAAAAAAACTGCCATACGGTTTATAAATATCTACTCTAAAAGCAACAAACATCCCTCAGACTAGAATTCCATCTCTTTATCTGAATGGATGGAACATTAATATAAACATCTATTTAATTAGCAGTGTTTTACTTTTAAAGGTCCACAATGATGCCAGAAAACCTTATTGTGAGACTATCTAGAATCCCATTTCTGGATACAATTTTGAAATTCAACTAGAGTATTTTATTGTTGCATTCACATTTCAGCCTGGAGAGACCTACACACCTAAAGAAGATGAATGTACAACTTATGTATGCAAACCAGACTTTGACCTGGAGAAACAAAAGGAGAAATGTGCCATCACAGATCAATCACAATGCTCAAAGGTAAGATCCTGCATTTCTAGATACAATCCACATTGCCTTTACATTGAGTTACCAATTAAGAACCTTATATGTAAAGTGATAAAGTAGGTACATTTTCTAATGTATTACCCTTTATAAACTGTTACGGTAGAATAAAGAAAATAATGGTGCTTTTTTTCTTGTTTCACAGGCCGAAGTATACAAAATAGAGGTGGGAGCCTGCTGTGGAATATGCGTACCAGTGGCATGTACAGTGAAGATGGAAGACAACACAATTAAAGTCATGAAGGTACTATATATCACCAAAATTCTATAGCTATAGTAGCGTGGATGAAATTTAGCAGTTTAATTTATACATCTATTTTATTTTTGTATTTAAATTGCAGCCTGGAGAGACCTACACACCTGATAAAGACAAATGCACCTCCTATGTATGTAAACCAGACTTGAAAGTGGAAACACATATGGAGACATGCCCCATCACAAAACAATCAGATTGCCCAGAGGTAAGGTTCTGCATTTCAAGTAAGAATAAGCTTGGCTTTCACAATGGATTATCCATTAATGGTCCATTTCACATTGGCGATCCGAAAGTCACAACATTTTTGTATCTGAACGATCGTAAACGGGATGAAAACCTTTCTGACTTTAAACCTTCAGTGCATGATTTTGGAAGCCTCCCATAGGAATCAATGGAACTCTGCAGCTCCAACCTGGGCAAAGGAAAGTCACAAACCGAAGCTTGAATGAATCCGAAACTTTCGTACTCGGCGCAACAATACAATTTTGACACACTTTTTGGTCGAGCAAAGTACGAAAAAGTTGCAGAAAATACGCAAAAGTTGTAACCTTAAAAAAATACAAATTTTTTGTATTTCGGACCTGTCATACTTTGATAAATGTGCCCCTACAGGTCTATTGAATGGGTTTCTTGTCTTGACTCCTGCCTCACCTTGTTCTATATTCCATAGGCATACGAATATCAACCAGCCAAAGATGCCTGCTGTGGGTCATGCATTAAGGTGGCATGCCCGGTGAAGATGAGCGACAACTCTGTTAACATCTTAAAGGTACTTGGAGCAGTACATTTAAAAACAAATAAAGAATTTATATCAGGAGACACATGCTAAAAAGCAAAGCTTGGTTGGTAACTATTGTAAATGAATTCTCTTTCAGAAGAAAAGTTATATAACTTTATAATAGTACTTAATTTGAGTATAATGTACAGTTTGGTCATTTCCCTATGAGACCAAACCATAAATTATATCCTTATAAACAGTGAGTAGTGATGTCATCGGTTATAATCGGAGCTTAGTGATGTAATATCCTGTCACATGACTCAATAAAACTTGTATATTATAATAAATAAAGTACTCCCTGTTGTAAAATATGAGGATATTATGTCACCTTGGAGTTCCATGACCTGTATAAAAGCACTCGGCCCTCAGCCTTTTATATAATCATGGAACACCTCGGTGACTTATAATATCTTTATATTTTACAACTGGGGGTACTTTATTCACTATATATATTTAAATAAAACTAAATATATTTATAAAGTATTCATTATTTTACTTCTGAATTCCATTTTTAGCCTGGGGAGACATTTACACCAGTGGATGACAAATGCATCACATACACATGTAAACCAGACTTAGAAGTGGAAACATTGAAGGAGAAATGTGCCATCAATGAGCAATCCCAGTGTCCAGAGGTAAGTTTATATTCTTGCCCCAGTTTGCTATCTAGAGAAGGTAGAAAATAAAGAATTAAATCTAGTATTTGCCTTTAATGTCAGTGCATCAGGAAGTTCTATGGGTATTGTATGGCACACATTTTATTGACTGGGTATTTTACAAAAATTTTGTAGAGGTTTCAACCATTACTAGATCTTGATGCCTGAGTGGTCTCCAAGGGCACAAAAAATGTGATATTTTACCTCAAACAAAGAAAATAGGCATTGTAAGGGTGATGCCAGTGAAGAGAGGAGGTAGGAATGAAAAACTGGTCATTCCATGACTATAAGCGATCAAGTGTCAGGAAGCTTTGGTCAAGTCTCCACTTTTGCATTGGAGTCCATGGATCCATAATTATTCTCAAGGCTATTTTTTGTCTCACAAGGGATATGAATATGAAAAACCTGATGGCAAATGCTGTGGATCATGCAAACAAGTAGAATGTGTAATGAGCACAAGTGACAATTCCACTAAAACCATGAAGGTACGTTTATGCAATTTTCAAGTACAAGTATGGGACCTGTTATCCAGAATGCTCGAGACCTGGGGTTTTTCCAGATAAGGGGTCTTTCTATAATTTGGATCTCCATAACTTAAGCCTGCTAAAAATAATTAAAAAATTGAACCCAGGCTTGTTTTGCCTCCAATAAGGATTAATTATATCTTAGTTGGGATCGAGTACAAGGTACTGTTTTATTATTACAGAGAAAAAGGAAATCATTTTTAAAAATTAGAATTATTTGCTTATAATGGAGCCTATGGGAGATGGCCTTTCCCTACTTCGGAACTTTCTGGATAACAGTTTTCCAGATAAGGGATCCCATACCTGTACAATGATTTTTTTTCTAGAGAAAGATGTTCCAGTGTAAGAAATCCACCAATAAGAAAGCTCAGAGCAGTTCCTATAATATTAAACAGACTTTGCTATTGTTTCCAAGGTTAGGATGATTACTAGCGCAGATTTTATAATATAAAACAAACATCAGTCGTGATATTCCACTGCTTCTGCTTAATGATTTCAATAATATCTTGTCTCTGTGCACATTTAACTTTTGCTTATCTCTCAGCCTGACGAGACCTATACCCCTAAAGACGACAAGTGCATCACCTATAAGTGCTCACCTACTTATGATATCATAAAAATAATGGAATCCTGTCCTGCTTTTGATGCAAATGAATGCAAAGAGGTAAATTTTGTTCTCAAGCCAACATTTTAAATTCTTAATTAAACGCAAATTGGTGTTATTATATTCTACTAACTGATATAATCATTAAAATGACATAACATAGAGATCTCTCTATATAAAGCTATTTGAATTGTTATTTGAATTTCTATAACAATCCTACATATTTACTAATTTTCTTTCTTTTATCCCCTTTTTTAGAAACAGGGTACTGTAAAGATGTCAGCAAATGGCTGCTGCCAGCTTTGTGAAAGTAAGGACATGTTCTGTTATATTGCTGTAACGTCCAGTTATTTTTTACCTTCTAAAATGACTTTCTGGGAATTACAACTGAGCAAATAAAATTAGCAAAAAGCATTTGTCGCGAGACTTTTTTGTCGCACACAACTTATTGTGACACGACCGTGACCATTTTGACATGGCCGCGCCCAATTTGATGCGATCGTGACTTTTTTTTGACAATGTTGCCAGTTCCAGCTTCTACTGTTTGTGGTTCAACAAGTCACTGCAACATTTAGCATTGCATTACCAGTAATAGAGAGCCTTCCATCTGTTCTAGTCATCAGACATTATATAGTGCATTACTGGATTTGTAGTCTTTTGAACCATGACCAGTCTTAGAAATTAACGCCAAACATTGTAAAACAATGGTACTTACCTGACTATTGTAAGTAATGATTTTATGGTGCACCATGGGAAATCTAGTTTTTCTGCATGTCACAAAATTAGCTACCACTGCAAGGGTCACGCAGTACAAGGGACATGCAGTCAGTAGAAGCTAGCACTGAATATGTTTAACCTTGGACTCCAACTATTTGTGCATTGACAGTGGTAGTAGAGGGGTTATAAACAGTAACAACTTACAAATTAATTTTTATTTGTATATTATTTATTTATGGGGATATTATATCCCAATCTGTATTTTACATATATAGTAGAAGGCTTTTCAGGATTCTGTGCCCAGAATAAAACCTTTGTGTTTTTATATGATCACAAAAGCCTTGGTGACTTCTAATATCTTTAGAAATGATAGTCTACTGTATGTATATATAAGCTATTAATATCAAATGATTTGCCGTAGTCTATTGGATATTAACTGTATATTCATTTCCAGTTCATCAAAAGGCGGGATGCCTTGTCCAAAAAGATGTCAAGATCATCACATTTGGATCTTGTGAGTCTGAACAGACAGTGGAAATGGCCTACTGTGAGGGAACCTGCAGTACCAAATCAATGTAAGTTTTGTGGGTGGCTGATATGCAGAAACCATATCATATATTTATCATTATATTTAGGTGCAAATTGTACTAAAAAATACTGCTACAAATGTTCAAATCATAAAAAAGGGATACATTGCAAGTATAAGAATGTTATTTGTTTTTTTTAACTTTTATTACTTAATGGAATCCTCACCAGAAGTAATTGGGCCTTTTAATTCTATCTTTGACTGACAGTTTTTCATGAGTGAGTACATCCTATCCCTACTAAACTGGCAGTGGCAAGCAATTTCAAAGATTTTCCTGTTACATATTCATTAAGGACACTGGTACATGGCGATATTCCAAATATTTTGTTGCCCACTTGATTTACAGCTCAGTGTGTAAATGACAAAATGCATGGAATGTCCCTCCTATTAATTTCTATTTTTTACACCAGTGGGGTGCAATCATGATTCCGTTGATTATTGCTAGAAAATGCTGACCAAATCATGAGTGCAGGAAATTCCCATTGAAGTCAGTGACGAAAAGTGTGTCGTCACCCACTGAGCTTTTAGCTGCTTGAGCAAAGTGAACAAAGTGCTTGGAATTGCCCTGGGTGTTGGACCGACCCACCAGGATACCACAGGTGTCAGTGGGCCCCCCTACTCCTGATAATTTGGCCTGTTTCATGGTCATTCCCTTTTTCCGAATGGGAAGAAAGAGGAGAAATAGATGGATGAATAAATGCTAGCATGTAAATAAAAGAGACTAGGAGAATAAAGAGGTTGGGTGAGGAAAGGAGGAAAAATAGGAAAGTGGGCCTAGAGTCTAAGGTTTTCTGGTGGGCCCCTGGGTTCCCAGTCCGACACTGGTGACATTGCCCTAAAAAGATGAAAACAAGGGTACAAAAATGTACAATACATCAAGAACTGTATTTTCTCCTTACCTCTTCTCTTACCTGTGTCAAATTATAGGAAGGGAAAACAGACTTTTTGATAAAGGTTATAATATAATTACTAACAATCTGAAATTTTATTCCCACAGCTACTCTGCAGATTCCAATTCAATGGAGCATTCGTGCAGTTGTTGCCAGGAGAAGAAGACTAGCCAACGGCAGGTGGATCTGAAATGCAAAGATGGAAGCAAATCAGTATTCTCTTACACCTATGTAGAGGAGTGTGGCTGCACAAGTACTGAATGCCAGGACAATACTCAGCAGTCAAAGAAGAAGCTCTAAGCTGATGATGAAAGTGGACATTAACAATGACAGAATGTTAAGCATGATCTTCCATGACACCTTTTTTCCTCTGGAAAACACAACCTATCAATTTCCCTTTAGTGATATTTTTCTCTTACTGTAAGCACATTTTAGTTATATCATTATCTATACATGTAAATGCAACTTAAGACCTAATAATGAATATATGAAAAAGCATTTAGCCTACTTATAATCTGTTACTTTACACTGCCATTATTTTATACTGTTACATGTCCACTGTTTCCTCTGTTGCCAGTAGTAATCATTTAGTGCAAACTTTCATTTCCTCTTTATATTTCTAACTTTAAGACATAGGTCAGATTTGTAGGAAACAAAATACACATTTTTGCCCTTTCTCTGGGTTTAACAAACATTAATGTATATAATCAAGAGAGAAAGTGAATATACACATAAAATTGTCCACCAAAAGTCTTTGGCTTGTGTCTACACACTGATATTGTTTACAAATGCAACACAACAATAAAACAAGGGCAAAACGTTATATTTGAGTATTTAACCAATAGGTAAACATGAAGGACTGTAAACTTTATTTTTTTAACTTAAACAAATGTATTTTCAGAACTTGTACGCACTTCTTATTTCCATGTTCTTGGGCAAGGAAAGCTTTCAGCTATTTATTTGTCTGAACAAGTGATTATCTGACTTGTATCCTCATTTTTACAAATGTGCAATGTGAGAGATTAAAAAATCTATTTTAGCATTTTAATAATGTCTTTTTTTTTTACTATTCGGGTATTTAGCGGTAAAAGGAAAATAAGAAGCTGGGTATATTCAGTGTTATATTCAGCATGGTATATGCTATTGTATATTCAGGAATATGTTTTGTAGGAGGAAGTTTCGATGTTCTGAGAGTGGGCCATGTATAGTTATGAGTGAATCTGTCCCGTTTTGCTTTGCCGAAAAATTTGCTAATCTTAAACAGTACACCCAGTTCTGGGTACACCCAGTTCTGATACCCTCTTTTCTTTAAAGCTTGTTTTTAATTGAGCAATGACCTATGTAGAGAACCTGGAGAATCTAATTTCAAGGGCTCACCAACCAATAGCAAGCAATCCATAACACATCTACTGCTTGCTGAAAAAACACATATCTCAATGTTTCAGAGACTGTTTAAACAACTCTCAGAACAATTTGCCTCCTAGACTAGAGGAAACCAGTTATGTAAAGTATGTGGTTCACTTACTGGTGCAATAAATAAATAAATGCATTTGGGGCAGTGATTGCTCTAACCTTAGGCACACTGTAGAAATGGTCAACCATTTAAGAACCACTGGAGAGCATTATGCAGAATAAACCCATCCAACTTAAGTGCCACTCTCACAATTTGAGAAAGGATACAGCAGGCCTGCCCTTCCTGTGATGTCCGGCCTCTTGCATCTGGTGGTGACTCTGTTCAGGTTGGAGTCTGGGACAGTGCTCTGACTCAGAACATGAAGTTAACTAAGCTGCATCAATTTCTATTGATGGCAGCAATGCTATCAGTAGACTGGAGTAGAGTTGAAAAAACCCTTATACAGATACCCTAGGTTCTAAGAATTCTCAATTATAGATCCCATATCTTTATCAGCCCAACACCTACCTGTATCCCATCTTTAGTATCCCATCTCTAAGAACCATTAACCAATGTACTGAGAAATTAAAACTAAGGCTCTTTTGGGATTCTTGTAAATATCTTCAGACTCAAAGCAAAGGATAATCCTTATTTACTCAAGAATATTTAGATTATTACTCAGGTATAAGGATCACTGGCATGCAGATATTGGGCACATTTACAAGAACAAGTTCAGTTGCAGCCCCTGCACCTTCCCTGTAGTCAGTTGCAGGAAAAACCCATTTCATTAAAGGTACTTGCATCAAAATGCACTCCTTGCTCTTGACTATAGTTGCTCCTGGCAGAACTTAGTCCTTCTTGCCTTACATTTTGAATAGAGCACTTTTGTGCCTACTGACGCAAGAGAAACTTAGGGCTATCGCCTCCTCCACACCAGGTGGTAGCCCAAGGGTTCTCCACAGTTGAATTGAGAATACAAAATACAAACACTCATGCTTGGTGCTCATTTTTTGTGTCTTATCTCAGTGTCTTATGATGGGGCTTAAGATGCACCAATTATCAGGCCACTCTGTCACTATTTAGTGTCAAACTGGGGTAGCTTGGTTGCACCAGTAAAATTGATGTCTCTGTAAATGTCTAGGGTCCATCAGTAACTTTGGTATACGTGAATGTAACACACTTGATATACACAAACATATGCAGTCACACAATGTAAACAGAAACTACTGGCACGCAAGTACAACTCCTTGTGATGAGTGATTATGTTCCGTTTAGCAAAAAAAAGCCTGGAGAAAATTTTTTCTCATGACTAACAGCTACCAGGTAGTGATGAGCGAATCTGTTCCGTTTCGCTTCGCCGAAAAATTCGCGAATCTTTGAAAAGATCCGCGAAACGGCGAAAAATTCGCGAAACGGCGAAAATGTCGTGCGACAAAAAAAATTGTCGCCCGCGGCTATTATTTTGTCGTGCGGCTATTGTTTCGTCTCCCGCGGCTATTGTTTTGTCACGCGGCTATTATTTCATCGCCTGCAGCTATTATTTTGTCGCACGGCTATTGTTTCGTCGCGTGCGGCTATTGTTTCGTCGCGCGCGGCTCTTGTTTCGTCGCCCGCGGCTATTATTTTGTCGTGCGCTATTGTTTCGGCGCCCGCGGCTATTATTTTGTCGCCTGCGACTATTCTTTTTTGACGCCGGCGACAATTTTTGGACGTGCGGCAAATTTTTCCGCGGCAAAATTTTTCATCCGTTTCGCGAAACAATCCGCCAATGGCGAAACGCGGAAATTCGCCGCGAATCCATGCCTGGCAAAACTTTTCGCCCATCACTACTACCAGGCACATAAAAAGAGCAGAAGCAGAGAGAAGAAAAAAGTAGGTGGAAAAGATAACAGGCACTAGCAAACCAAAAATAGATGTTCCAACCGCAAAATCTTATAGGTCCCATGTTTTGCTTGGATATATGGAAAATTGTGCATCAGACCCACACAAGGGGGCACATTTACTTATCCACGAATGCTCCGAGCGTTCATTCAATCGGTCCAATCGCATTTTTCGGCAAAGCCACATGGGGCAGTCTAGCTCAATACAATTGGACATGGACAGATTAACAATGATTGGTAGGTAAAGGTGGTAGGGAATAAGACTCTGGTAGCTAAAAGGGTGTGAGAACAGACAAATGGAGGTAGAGCTACAGTAAATAGTGATGGGTGAAATTATTTGCCAGGCATGGATTCGCGGTGAATTTCCGCGGAGAAAAAATTGCAAAATGGCAAATACAAATCAGGCTATTATGTGGTATACATCTGAAAATACACTATATACATATTTATTTGTATATAATTATCTGTATATAGATTTTATTTTCAGACCAGCACAACCTTTAAAAATATCAATCAACTATCTATCAACTTTATTATAAATACATTGTACAAAAGATCAAGTTTTGTACAATGTATTTATAATAAAATTATTGATATTTTTATTAAGTTATTGATATTTGTATTTGTGATATATAACTATTATTTGGCAAAAAACTTTTAGAAAACAAATGAAATTCTACTTTACAAAGTAACTTCTGGTTAGGCCGAGTGGGAGGAAAGCTGAAACCACACTGAGCTCCTCATTCACAAAACAATTCTGTGAATTTAAAAATGTGACACATTGTGAATCCCATTGCTCATGTCTAGTTTCCTGGTTGAAAAGTCTCAGTATAATCTAAATAAGCAACACAATCTCAATTCATCATCCTGTTTGATGTGACATACAGTAGAACCCCGAATTTACGTCCCCGGATTATACGTTTTCCCGCCATTTCCGACATTTTTTTGTGGTCCCACCAACTTCTATTCATTCTTATGGGCTCTCTTCCCGGGTTTTACGTTTTTATTTCCCGCATTTTGCACTGTTTTTTAGATTCCTCTGCCTAGCAAACCGCTTATTTGATTGCTAAAAAGTGCACTTACTTTATAAACTAAAGATTCCCCCATCGCTAGCGATCGCGGACGCCATCTTGTGAAGGTCAGCGTCATGACTTGAGGCTAGAAATGCATACTGCGCATGCGCGCCTATTGGGAGCTTACAAAATCTCGCGTGAGTTGCGAGTTGCACAGGGGGAATTTCTGTGACTGCGCCACAAGAACGCCAGGCTCCTTCTGAGAGGTTAAAAGTAAGGTGGGCATTTAAGAATTCTCTTAAAAATGCTAAAGGTTTTGGTTTTAAAAGCAAGTCAAAGCCTTTGTGTCAGTGGTGAACACTCTTGGGGTGGAGGGAGGGGGAAGGGGTCCTCTGTGTCCTGTGGCAATGGGGTGTCAGTAGTGAACGCTCTTGGGGTGGAGGGGGGGAAGGGGTCCTCTGTGTCCTGTGGCAATGGGGTGGCAATGGGGTGTCAGTGGTGAACGCTCTTGGGGTGGGGGGGGAAAGGATTCCTCTGTGTCAGTGTCCTGTGGCAATGGGGTGTCAGTGGTGAAGTACTTTGCAATACTGTACTACTATACAATGTACTGTATGTTTAAACTTGAAATAAATCAGTAAAGTAACTGTGTTGCAAATAAAAAATGGTTCCTGTACTTATTTCATTACATTACATTACATTAACATTTATTTATAAAGCGCCAACATATTCCGCAGCCCTGTACAATAAGTGGGTTACATACATTGGACATACAGAGTAACATATAAAGCAATCAATAACCGATACAAGAGGTGAAGAGAGCCCTGCCCAAAAGAGTTTACAATCTACAAGAGAGCTTATTTCCTTTAAATAGCTTACATTTATGTGTCTTTAACACATTTCCCTGATTTTACATTTTCCCTGATTTTACATCTTTTTTCCATGGTCCCTTGAAAAACGTAAAATGGGGGTTCTACTGTATATGAAAGAAATGCTGGGTTTCCACTGTCAGTATCACATTTCTTAAAAGAAAAAGCTTTCTAATAATAGATCTAAAATTTCCACCATCAATGTTCTTCTTTAAAAAAACTGTATGTATATAGCCTTTTTTAATTCTCTGGCAATATACTGTATAAACATTTATAGTGGGTTCCATGTTGTAGCTCCCACCCTTCCCAGCTACAGTCAGGTGATCCCAGTGGAGCCAATAAAAGGGCAACCATTCGGAAGTTTTAACAAGTCATGGGCAAAATAATTCAACAGGCATGGATTCATGGCGAATTTCCATGTTTCACTGCAACAAAATTTTCATCTGCGTCAAAAGAAATGTCGCCCAAGTAAAAAAAGATTGTTACGCACGTTGTTTTTCTCAATAATTGTTTTTCATATATATATAGGCCTACATTCATCAAATCACGAGTTCGAATCCCAAAAAAAATTGGTGCTCCGAAAGTCACAAAATTTTCGTACCGGACGATTGTAAACAGCGGGAAAACCTTTCCAACTTTGATGCTTCTGTGCATGATTTTGGAAGCCTCCCATAGGGCTCAATGGCACTCTGCAGCTCCAACCTGGCCCAAGGAAAGTCTCCCATAGGGCTCAATGGCACTCTGCAGCTCCAACCCGGCCCAAGGAAAGCCTCCCATAGGGCTCAATGGCACTCTGCAGCTCCAACCCGGCCCAAGGAAAGTCTCCCATAGGGCTCAATGGCACTCTGCAGCTCCAACCCGGCCCAAGGAAAGTCTCCCATAGGGCTCAATGGCACTCTGCAGCTCCAACCCGGCCCAAGGAAAGTCTCCCATAGGGCTCAATGGCACTCTGCAGCTCCAACCCGGCCCAAGGAAAGTCTCCCATAGGGCTCAATGGCACTCTGCAGCTCCAACCTGGCCCAAGGAAAGTCTCCCATAGGACTCAATGGCACTCTGCAGCTCCAACCCGGCCCAAGGAAAGCCTCCCATAGGACTCAATGGCACTCTGCAGCTCCAACCTGGCCCAAGGAAAGCCTCCCATAGGACTCAATGGCACTCTGCAGCTCCAACCTGGCCCAAGGAAAGTCTCCCATAGGACTCAATGGCACTCTGCAGCTCCAACCTGGCCCAAGGAAAGTCTCCCATAGGGCTCAATGGTACTCTGCAGCTCCAACCCGGCCCAAGGAAAGTCTCCCTAGGGCTCAATGGCACTCTGCAGCTCCAACCCGGTCCAAGGAAAGTCTCCCATAGGGCTCAATGGCACTCTGCAGCTCCAACCCGGCCCAAGGAAAGTCTCCCATAGAGATCAATGGCACTCTGCAGCTCCAACCTGGCCCAAGGAAAGTCTCCCATAGGTCTCAATGGCACTCTGCAGCTCCAACCTGGCCCAAGGAAAGTCTCCCATAGGGCTCAATGGCACTCTGCAGCTCCAACCTGGCCCAAGGAAAGTCTCCCATAGGGCTCAATGGCACTCTGCAGCTCCAACCCGGCCCAAGGAAAGTCTCCCATAGGGCTCAATGGCACTCTGCAGCTCCAACCTGGCCCAAGGAAAGTCTCCCATAGGGCTCAATAGCACTCTGCAGCTCCAACCTGGCCCAAGGAAAGTCTCCCATAGGGCTCAATGGCACTCTGCAGCTCCAACCCAGCCCAAGGAAAGCCTCCCCATAGGACTCAATGGCACTCTGCAGCTCCAACCTGGCCCAAGGAAAGTCTCCCATAGGACTCAATGGCACTCTGCAGCTCCAACCTGGCCCAAGGAAAGTCTCCCATAGGACTCAATGGCACTCTGCAGCTCCAACCTGGCCCAAGGAAAGCCTCCCATAGTGCTCAACGGCACTCTGCAGGTCCAACCCAGCCCAAGGAATGCCTCCCCATAGGACTCAATGGCACTCTGCAGCTCCAACCTGGCCCAAGGAAAGTCTCCCATAGGACTCAATGGCACTCTGCAGCTCCAACCTGGCCCAAGGAAAGTCACGATACCGAAGCTCGAATGAATCCAAAACTTTCGTACTCGGCGAGGCAATACGATTTTGTTGCACAAATTTTGTTGCAAAGTACGAAATTGTCGCGCAAGGTATAAAATTGTTGCGCAAGGTACAAAATTGTCACAGAAAATACGCTTGGAGCGTTTGTACATTAATAAATGTCCCCCTTAGAGTGCCAAGACTACGACTATTTCGGAATTCATTCAAGCTTTGGTATCGTGACTATCGTTTGGCGGGGTTGGATCTGTAGTGCCACTGAGTCCTATGGAAGGCTTCCAAAATCACACATTGAAGTTTCAAAGCCAGTAAGGTTTTTGCGCTGTTTACAATCGTTAGGGTCTGAAAATTTTGTGACTTTCGGATCGCAACCACAATATTTTCATACGACCAAGAAAAGCATTTTCACACATCAGAAATTATTGTGGTTACTCCAAACTTTTTCCAATCATGCTTTTAATTTCTTTCTGGTGAAGTGAAACGCGCCAGTTACACTCATCACTACTTTTCATGACATTTTTTTTGTGTAGTCTTCAAGGAGATTCAGAATAATGGAAATCAAAAAGTTTAGAGATTAATGCATAAAAACTCACGCAAGTTCTATTAATTCGTATGGTATTTTTAGAAGCATATTTATAACTGGGTGATAAATACGCTTCTAGAAAATCCCATAGAAATGAATAGAATGTGGGTGAGTATTTATGTATTAAGCTCTGAACTCACTTTTTGATATATCTGCCCCTAGGTTTTGTAATGTACATTTCAGTGCGCACAGTTCAAACTAATTCTTCCTTACTCTCCTCCATTAAAATAATCTATACTGCTCTTTAAAGGAAAAGTAACACTAAAAATGTTTAAATAAAGAATCTATTCTACCCTGCCCCAATAATTGCCCTATGCTTCAAACTTTAGTATTTAGTATTTTGAATGCTTTATTATAAAATACCTGTTAAAACTTGACTTCTGGTCATTTGAAAAAAGGCAATACGGCGATGCAGGGGCAGCATCCACTATGCGGCAATTGATTGATCGATCCTAGCCTGACTCCTTCCTATACAGGCTAGGATCAATCAATCGATCGCCGCATAGTGGATGCTTTTTTTTTTTAAAAATGTTAGTGTTACTTTTCCTTTAATAAAGAACTTACTCTACTTGTATTTATGTAATCTTCAACTCAGTTCAGAATAACATGGGGAGAGGGGAAAATTATGTATTTTAAAACATTGGAAACTTGCCCAAATGTTCTGGTTCATTACTAAGAAAATCTATATCTTATTTATCAAGCTACCTTGATAAATACAGGATGCTTGCTTCATTAGGAATGGAACATAATTCCTTATGTGAAAATGTCAATCATATACATGTCACGTTATTTTTTTAGAACAAACAAGGAAATCTAATAAAACCAGACAAAGTGGTTTTGAATGGACTTTCCATGATCTTTATCCCCTTTACAACATTTTGTATATTTAGAGGTCTTTGTCTGTTCTTTAACTGGATATACAAATGCAATTAAATGGTTCTTATGCAATTGCTGGCATCGTTATATATGGATAGTTAATGATTAAATGATATGTTCAGTTGACGTAAATTATTTACAATTGTCTTTGTCTACTGTTTTTATTAATCCAACTCATGTTTCTTTGTTTTATATATTTTAGCAATACTTTTAGGTAAACACTGAATTCGTAATAACTACCCAAATAAATAAGTGCTTTAGATTCCCTATATATATATATATATATATATATATATATATATATATATATATATAAAATCTGACAACTGAAAAACTGTACAGAAAACTTACACAGTAAACAGGATTTTTTTCATCTTTGATTGGTGAATATTCTTATCCAAAAATGTATACCGTGTATATGTTTAAAGATACCTTATTATGTCTATTTATATATTATGTTAAAATTAACGCATTTGGTTGCGCGCTATTTAACACACAATATGCAACTTAACGCATGCGATAATACTTTAGCGAATTGCGCGTTTTTTTTCTCGTCAATTTTAACGCAAAAAAGCATGCGATAAGCGTAATCACACTTTAGTGAATCAACCCTATGGTATGAATTCAAATTAAACTTGATCATTGCTGTATTTATAAAATGTCATGATAATGCTGGAATCGTTTGTACAAAAATTTTGAATTTACATTCAAAAATCCCGAATTTTTCCAGTTGAAAGAATTGTTAAAACTTTAAAAATTTGAGTTTAAATGAACGTTCGTTTCCATGCATTCTTTTTAATTTTTCCCAAACAGGAAATGCTCCAGCGGCCATTTTAGAAGCATTGGCACTCTTGGATAACAGTAATGTGTTTAAGTTTCACCGAGTTTCCAGTGAAACTTAAACATGGGATGGGATTAATTTCCCCTTGAAAAGCGTGAAATAGAAAACAATAAGGGGATTAAGTTACTCTTGAAGCTGGGTCAAACTGAAAACAATGAGGGGATTAACTTGTCCTTGAAAAGTGTCAAGGACAGGCTGTCACTGACTTTTCTATTCCTCTACTATTCTAAGCCTCTATAGGTTTTAATTGTACTCGGCATATCAAACCTGTCATTTTTTTTAACAAAAAAAATGTACTAAACATTAATAAATCATGAATTATGGGAGTTATTTTAAAAAAACTTGGGGAACAATAAGGAAAAAATCAAATTCTGATTAAAACCCATTCATAAATCTCGAAATTAAATAGAAATAAGAAAAAATCCGACTTCATTTCAAAACTGCTTAGTAAATGTGCCCCTAGGTTTTGTTAAGTACATTTCAATTCACACATTCTTCCTTACTCTCCGCCATTAAAATAATCTATATATTAAATAAAGGATTTACTCTACTCTACTTATGTAAACTCAGTTCAGAATAACATGGGGAGGGGGATCAAGTATGTGTTTTAAAAGATGTAGAATTTGTTGCACTAATATTTAGAAATTTGCCCAAATGTTCTGGTTCATTATTAAGAAAATCTATATCTTATTCATCAAGCTACATTCCTATTACCTCACATACAGGATGATTGGTTCATTAGGAATGGTGCATATTTCCTTATGTGAAAATATCAATCATATATGTTACACTCAAGTTATTTTTTCAGAACAAACAAGGAAATCTGATAAAACCCGACAAACTGGTTTTGAATGGAGTTTCTATGATCTTTATCCCCTTTAAAAAAAAAATTATAGTTAGAGGTCTTTGACTGTTCTTTAAATTAGTTAAAAAAATGCAATGTAATGGTTTTTCTGCAAATGCTGGCATCGTTATATATGGATAGTTATATTCAGTTGATGTCAATTATTTACAATTGTCTTTGTCTACTTCTTTTTATTAATACAACTCATGTTGTTTCTTTGTTTCACATCATTTATTTTAAAAAAATCCAACGTTTCGAGTACTGACTGTACTCTTCTTTGGATTTTTTCAAATACATTTTTTCACCAATCACTAAGTCCTTGTGTGTGCGGCTCTCTGTCCTTATATTTCCTCATTTTGCCAGCACCCAAGGCATTTGAGCCTTTATAGCAGGGGTGGGCAAACTACGGCCTGCGGGCCACATCCGGCCCCTTGGCCTTTTTAATCCGGCCCGCCGACGACGCCAAGTCTCATCACGCGAGACTTGGTGTCATTGGCAGGCCGGAATTAAACAGACTAAGGGGGCGTAACGCTGGCCTGGCCCTGCCCGCCCTGGCCCGGTCTGGCCCGGGGGTAAGTAAATGTGGCCCATGAGCCAAAAAGTTTGCCCACCCCTGCTTTATAGGGTGTGCTCCACTCTTCCTTGTATATATATATATATACTGTATATTCCCTCCTATAAAATCTGACAAATTAAAAACTGTACAGAAAACTTTACAGTAAACAGGATTTTTTCGTCTTTGCATGGTGAATATTCTTATCCAAAAATGTATACTGTCTATATGTTTAAACATACCCTATTATGTCTATATATCTAGGGGCACATTTACTAAAATTAGTTTTTATGAAATGTTATATAAACTCGACATGGTATAAATTCAAATTAAACTCGATCATTGAGTTTCCATTCAAAAATCCCGAAGTTTTCCAGTTGAAAGCATTGTGAAAACTTGAAAAATTTCTGCTTGTATCTAAACCAAAATCATATTATAATATTATTCATATCATTGTGTCTGGAAGGCAACTGAGTGGTTTTAGGTGTATTTGGGCTTACCTGCCTTTTTTAATATGTGTTTAAAATGTGTCTGTTTTATCTATAACTTACTGTATCTCAGCTGTTTATACAAACCCTTCCCCCTTCTCGCTTTCTGTGCTGGTCACCCAGTAGCCTAAGTACTATATTCTATTCCTAGTTCTCGCAACATCTGCTATCCCTTGAGTATCTTAGTACTGCCTTAGCCTATTCTAGGCTGTTCTATTCTCCACCCATCATCTTGCTCCAGTCTGTCCTGTTCTATACCCATTTTAAGAACAGATTGTCACTTGTCTGAAAGACTCATCACCATCCCTTATCTAACAGGGATATTTATTAACATTCGGATTTTGATTACTTATTTTGTTCATGCTTTTTTCAGCTTAGATTTTTTTGAAAAATAACTGACATTCATGGAAATTAGTTTAGTTGTGGTTTTAAAAATGATAAAACCGAGGGGCGTGGCTTGGACGCGCATGCAGGCGGATGTGAGTTAAGGAGCTCCGCTGCTTGACCTGGTCTTACTCCGGCTACACACAGAACTAACCAAACGGAAGTCCTCTCTCAATGCAGTTATGCCTTCTAAAGGTAACAAGAAACATCCCCAAGCTGATTTGACTTCATTTTTGGCTAAAACAAACCCACCGAGCCTTAAACCATCTGATGGCGCAGTTGGGCTGGAGGCGGGTGAACGCGCGATATCGGAGAATGCTTCGGACGGGGAAGACACCTCTACTACCGACACTGCTCCTATTACGGTGAGCATACTTAAATCACTATTAAGCGACCTAAAAATCTCTCTGCATTCTGACATTAAGGAGGCTATACAAACACTACGATCTGACGTCCACCATATTGGTAACAGAGTAGACGCCATAGAAAAACATGTGGACGATATATCTAATGTGCAAAACCAGTACTCCGATTGCCTTAAATCCCTTAACAAACAAGTGCTAACTATGAAAGACAAGTTGGCTGACTTGGAGGATCGATCAAGGCGCAACAATATAAGAATCAGGGGTATCCCAGAACAAGTAAAGCAAGAAGAGTTAACCCCTTACTTTGACACTTTGCTCACAACTTTGCTACCGCACGTGAATGCTACTCACTTAACAGTAGACAGGATTCATAGAATCCCAAAGCCAAAAAACCTTCCAACAGAAGTACCACGAGATACGATTGCTAGAATTCACTTTTATTCTACAAAAGAAGCACTTTTGAGACTCTTTAGAATGAACAGCCAAATTCTGGATCAATACCAATCCTTACACATTTATGCGGATCTATCAGTCCACACCCTAAACAGGAGAAGGGGATTTTCCCTAATTACGGATGCGTTAAGGAAACAAAGTATTCCCTACAAATGGGGCTTCCCTGTGTGACTAATGGTACTGCGCAATGGTCAACAATTCTCCTTTACCACACCAAGCGAAGCCAAAACCATTCTCACAGATTGGGGAATAACAGCTACACAGATGGATATCTCAGCACCTAAAATACCAAAAAAGCGCCTATTGGACTGGACCACAGTCTCACCCAGAAAAGAGAAACAACAGCAGAGATCCAACCCGACATGAGTACAAAATCTCCACAGTTGAAAAGAACTCTCTTTTTGTTTTGGTCTTAATTAATAGCTTAACAGTTTGTAAGTTTTATTAATGTAAGAGGGGACTCAGCTCAGTCCCTTCCCCTTTTTTTTTTCTTTTCCCTTTCCCCCTCCCCCCCTACCTATTCAATATTTTTTTTTTCTCTGTTTTGTCCCTTCCTACCCCCACCTAACCTTACCTTATGTTAACTAAACTCCTAGAAATCGTACAGACCTAGGATCAAGCTTTTGGGAATATTACGATACCTAGGCACTTTCCCCCACGGGCTGGAATGTGCAGCTAGAATAAGCAGAAAAGTTTAATACTGCTTAGTTACCCTGACAAGCCCTAAGTGCTGTCGTTGGGCATTCTATTTAGTGCTATGTTTACTTTATTAGATAGTTATCTCTCTTTCTTTATTTCCTTCAGTACCGGTCTCTCCTTTTGCTTTTTTATAGTTATGGTTGTATTAAGTTTAACATGCAATTACACCTAGTAACTGTTAATGCTAAGGGCCTTAACAGCCCTGCAAAGCGTAAAATGGTTCTGAACTGGGCAAGGGATACGAATATTGATATTGTATGTTTACAGGAGACACATTTCAAAGCAACATACCATCCCTTCTCACAAACCTCCTTTTTTTCGGAAGCATATTATGCAAATGCTCCTGTAAAAAAGAATGGAGTAGCGGTTCTGATTAGAGATAATTCAAGAATCACAGTAACCAATACAATGTCAGACCCTCACGGTAGGTTTATTGTTCTTAACTTCAATGTGGCCTCAAAAAATTATACCTTACTTAATTTATATGCTCCAAACACCCAACAAACCAAGTTTATTGCTAAAACGCTTCGGCAAATCTCCTCTGCAATCAATGATACCACTCACTTAATTATAACAGGGGACTTTAACATGTTCCCTGACCCCTATATAGATAAATTTCCTGTCCTGAAAGGGCCATCTATGAGAACAGCATATAATTTATCCAGAAGATTCCAACAACTTCTTAAAATACACGGGTTATACGATGCTTGGAGGGCATGGCACCCAAGCGAAAAGGATTTTACATATTTCTCTCCTCCCCATCTTTCCCACTCCCATATAGATCTGTTGCTTCTTGACAAGGTGCTTTTACAAACTACAAAAAAGGTTTACATTGGGATAGCCACTTGGTCAGATCATGCTCCGGTCGGCATATACCTTAAACTAAATTCTACTCCTCCGCCATTCTCCTCCTGGAAAATGAATAATTCCATACTTTCCAACAAAGCAAATAGAGTTACTAACCAATCTTACTAATGAATACTTAAAGAACAATTCATTGCTAGAATATAACTCAGAAGTGATTTGGTGCGCCTATAAGGCCTACATGAGAGGCCATATAATCGCATTAACATCAAGTATTAAAAAAAAAAAGGACAAAAACACTACTGGAACTAAATCTACAACTAAGTACAGAAACTACAAATCTAAAGTTAAAACCGACCGAAGCATGTTTCCAAAAAGTGGCTTCCTTAAAGAAACAGATTAATGATATTAACCTTGAAAAGGTTGCTTTTCAACTTACAATGCTAAGACAAAAATATTATTTGTTAGATAATAAATGTGGGAGGTTGCTGTCTCTTAAGTTAAGGGAAGCTAAATCTAAGACAAGAATTTCAAGCATAAAAACAGATGATGGTAAAACTATTACTAATCCTATCCACATAGCAGAAGAATTGGCTAATTTCTACTCAAAACTATACAATTTACAAAGAGACGCTTCTACCCCACAACCTTCAGCCTCAGCCATAGAACAATTCCTTTCAACCTTCTCCCTGCCAGTGATAACAGAAGGAAACTTATCTTCACTTAACAACCCCATTACTGCAGATGAAATCACCCAGGCTATCCGGATGTTTAAGCTTGACAAATCTCCCGGGCCTGACGGATTCCCAAATAATTTTTATAAAACTATGGCCCAACCTATTCTCCCAATGCTCACCCCTTTATTTAATGAATTGAAAAACCCAACAACACACAGAGAAGAATTATTCCAGGCTACTATTATAACAATCCCCAAAGCAGGGAAAGACCCTACTTCTTTAGCTAACTACCGTCCGATATCCCTGCTAAACACTGATATAAAACTTTATGCCAAAATCCTGGCAACTAGACTGAATCCCATACTTCAACAGCTAATAGGTAATGATCAAGTTGGATTTATACCAAAAAGACAAGCACCCGATAACACAAGGAAATTAATCAACATAGCCCTCCATGCTAATAAAAACAAGACTCCATGCCTGCTCCTTTCCTTAGATGCTGAAAAGGCTTTCGATAGGATAGCATGGCCCTTTCTATCAGCAGTACTGAGTAAATACGGGTTTAAGGGGCCTTTCCTAGATAGTGTCATGGTGTTATACAGTAAACCTACGGCCAGGATTTGTGCTAGTGGATATAATTCCCCTTTTTTCCATCTCACAAATGGGACTAGGCAAGGATGCCGCTCTCGCCCTTAATTTTTGCTCATGGAGCCACTGGCGGAAGCCATTAGAACTAACCCGGCCATTAAGGGTTATACAATAGGGTTCCACGCCTATAAGATTTCATTATTTGCAGACAACGTAATTCTCTCTCTCACTGACCCAGCTAAATCGTTGCCATCCTTATTTAACACACTATCCCAATTCTCCTTAGTCTCATATTAAAAGGTTAACACTTCAAAAACCGAAGCGCTCCCTATATGGATTGATAACCATACATTAACAGAGCTAAAAACTTCTTACTTACTTGATTGGCAGCAAACCTCTATAAAATATTTGGGTATTAAACTGTGCATATCTGTGAAAAATCTATTTAAAGAAAACTTCAATCCCCTATTACTCAAATTTCACAAATCTACGCAAGAATGGATGTACAAAGACATCTCCTGGCTAGGAAGGATTGCAGCGATTAAATCTAACCTGCTCCCAAAAACTCTGTACCTATTCCGCACTATCCCTATACAGATACCCAACCATTACTTTCAATCCCTACAAAAGTTGATCTCTAAATTTATATGGAAGGACTGTAAACCACGACTCTCAGTAAGGATACTGTGTAAACATAAAACCGACGGAGGTCTTGGCCTACCCCACTTTAAGAAATACTACCATGCCTCACATCTGAACTTCCTACAAAAAATATATTTACCTGACAATCAACCCCAATGGGTCCAACAAGAATCCGATATGGCCACTTTTTCTCACCACTCAAGCTTCTCTTAAGATTTGGGACAAATACCAATTTACAGACCACATCTCGGAAGGCCTAAACCCGCTCCACCCAGTAGTGGGATTTCAGAAGTAATACCAAATCTGAACCTAACATCCTGGATAAGTTCTGGACTTACAAAAGTAGCAGACCTCTATCAAGGACACACGCTACTAACCTTCTCCCAACTACAGGCGAAATATAAGCTTTCTAAAAATACCTTTTTCACCTATCTACAACTACGCAACTATTTGAAAACTTACCAACTTGATAGACCTAAGAACCTTTCAAAGCAAAAATTAACCCTTACTAATGTAATGAAACAGCCATCGAGGATATCCCACTTTTACTACGCTCTACTACCAATTAGGGATGTAGTGAACTGTTCGCCGGCGAACTAATTCGCACGAACATCGGGTGTTCGCAAGTTCGCGAACTTTCAGCGATGTTCGCAATTTGAGTTCGCCTTAGCTGGCGCCAAATTTTGACTTCTCACCCCAGACCAGCAGATACATGGCAGCCAATCAGGCAGCTCTCCCTCCTGGAACAACCCCCCCCCTGGACCACTCCCTTCCATATATAAACCGAAGCCCAACAGCCATTTTACATTCTGCCTGTGTGTGCTTGAAGAGCTAGTGTAGGGAGAGAAGCTGTGCAGTGATTTGAGGGACAGTTTAAGTAGGTTTTCTGGCTAGTAATCTACTTTCTACTGCTCTGTATTTGTGTAGGGAGAGAAGCTGTGCAGTGATTTGAGGGACAGTTTAAGTAGGTTTTCTGGCTAGTAATCTACTTTCTACTGCTCTGTATTTGTGTAGGGAGAGAAGCTGTGCAGTGATTTGAGGGACAGTTTAAGTAGGTTTGCTGGCTAGTAATCTACTTTCTACTGCTCTGTATTTGTGTAGGGAGAGAAGCTGTGCAGTGATTTGAGGGACAGTTTAAGTAGGTTTGCTGGCTAGTAATCTACTTTCTACTGCTCTGTATTTGTGTAGGGAGAGGAGCTGTGCATTGATTTGAGGGAGAGTTTAAGTAGGTTTTCTGGCTAGTAATCTACTTTCTACTGCTCTGTATTTGTGTAGGGAGAGAAGCTGTGCAGTGAATTGAGGGACAGTTTAAGTAGGTTTGCTGGCTAGTAATCTACTTTCTACTGCTCTGTATGTAGCTGCTGTGGGCAGCGGTCCTGCTGATCTCATCTGCTGACTGCTGCAGCTCTGTCTGTGTGTGTTGGAGACAGGCGTGCTGCTCATAGTAGTGCACCAAACACGTTACACATAGTAGTGACATTGCATTGCAATAAAATCACCTGAGTGACGTTTTTCCACCAGCAATAATACATTCCGTATCCACTACTGTATACGTTGCCCTTGCAGGCCTTGTTGCCCGGTGTCTTCAACCAAGTGCCACCTAGCTGTGTGAGCTTTTTCACAATTTGTCTAAATAACAATAATAATTCCGTGTCCAGAAACATCAGCTGAGTGACGGTTTTCCACCAGCAATAATATATTCCGTATCCACTACTGTATATGTTGCCCTTGCAGGCCTTGTTGCCCGGTGTCTTCAACCAAGTGCCACCTAGCTGTGTGAGCTTTTTCACATTCTGTCTAAATAACAATAATAATTCCGTGTCCAGAAACATCACCCAAGTTGTTGTTGTTTTGTAAAAATAAAAAAAATGCCAGGCAAAGGCAGGCCGCCACGCAGAGGCACTAGGGGCCGTGCTGCTATGATATCCTGTGGCACTAGGAAATTGCCCAGTTTTCCGAAGGCACTTACCCTGAACTCCCAAAATGCTGAAGAGGTAGTTGACTGGCTTACACAGCACACCCCATCCTCTACCGTTTCTAACTTTGCCACAACATCCTCATCCTCCTCTGCTATGGACACCCCACCTACCACTTCCTCCACCACCGCCGCCCCTTCTTCACTGGAGTCAGAGGAGTTATTTACTCATGAGTTTGTTGAACTGAGTGATGCGCAACCATTATTGCCAGAAGAAGATGAAGGAGATGAGGACGTTACACCAGATATCATAACTCAGGCAGGCAACACAACAGAGATGGACATAAGGTGTGATGAGGTCCCCGCTGCTGCTGACTTCTGTGAGCTGTCAGAAGAAATTGATGCATCTGAGGAGAATGATGATGAGGAGATTGATGTTTTGTGGGTGCCCAGAAGAAGAGAGCAAGAGGAGGATAGTTCAGATGGAGAGACAGAGAGTCAGAGAGGCAGGAGGAGAATAAGACTTAGAAGAAGCAGGGACAGCTCGCAGGGAACAGTAGGGCAACAACATGAATCGGCACCTGTGGTCAGCCAGCCAACGCACCCGCCAGCTTCTACTGTTACCGCTAGAAAGCCCACATCAAAAGGCTCAGCAGTGTGGCATTTTTTTAATGTTTGTGCCTCTGACAAAAGCGCTGTAATTTGCAATGAGTGCAGTCAGAAACTGAGTCTTGGGAAGCCCAACACCCACATAGGTACAACTGCTATGCGAAGGCACATGAACGCCAAACACAAAGCACTATGGGAGCAACACCTCAAAGGCAGCAGCCAAACTCAAAGCCACCCTCCTTCTGGTCCAGCATCTTACTGCTCTACCTCTGCTGTCCTTGACCCGTCTCAACCACCCTCCACTCCGCCTTCCACCTTGACCACCAGTTCCTGCTCATCTGCCCCCAGCCAAGTTTCTGTGAGGGCCATGTTTGAGCGTAAGAAACCAATGCCTCCGAGTCACCCCCTTGCCCGGCGTCTGACAGCTGGCTTGTCTGCGCTCTTAGCCCGCCAGCTTTTACCATACCAGCTGGTGGACTCTGAGGCCTTCCACAAATTTGTAGCAATTGGGACACCGCAGTGGAAGGTACCCAGCCGCAATTTTTTTTCCCAGAAGGGAATACCACACCTGTACCAGCATGTGCAGAGCCAAGTCACCGCATCTCTGTCATTTAGTGTTGGGGCAAAGGTCCATATGACTACTGACACATGGTCCTCCAAGCATGGTCAGGGCAGGTATGTCACCTACACTGCCCACTGGGTGAATCTGGTTATGGCTGGGAAGCAGGGAATGTGTGGTTCAACAACAGTGGAGTTGGTGTCACCGCCACGGGTTGCATGCGGGTCTGCCACCACCTCTACTCCTCCTTCGCTCTCTAACTCGTCTTCTAACTTGGCTTCTTCCTCAGCTTCTTCCTCCTCTGCTGCTGTGTCCTCCTCCACACCTGTGCACCCCCAGCTCCCCATAGGCTATTCGACGTGCCAGGTACGCCGTTGTCATGCTGTCTTGGGCACGATGTGCCTGGAAAGCAAAAACCATACTGGATCTGCACTCCTGTCATCTCTGCACTCACCGGCCGATCGGTGGCTGACCCCACACCAACTGAAGATCGGAAAAGTGGTGTGTGACAACGGAAGCAATCTGTTGGCAGCACTTAGACTGGGCAATTTAACACATGTGCCCTGCATGGAATATGTTCTAAATTTAATAGTCCAACGGTTTGTCTCGAAGTACCCAGGATTGCAGGACATTCTCAGGCAGTCCAGGAAGGTGTCTGGCCATTTCAGACGTTCCTACACAGCCATGGCACGCCTTGCTGACATTCAGCGGCGGCACAACTTGCCAGTCAGGCGTTTAATTTGCGACAGCCAGACTTGCTGGGATTCAACGCTCCTCATGTTTGAACGTCTGCTGCAACAACAAAGAGCCGTCAATGAATACCTGTTTGAACTGGGTGGTAGGACTGGATCTGCAGAGCTGGGGATTTTTTTCCCCCGTTACTGGGTGCTTATGCACGATGCCTGCAGGCTCATGCTCCCTTTTGACGAGGTCACAAATATGGTTAGTCGCACCGAAGGCACCATCAGCGACCTAATACCCTTTGTGTTCTTCCTGGAGCGTGCCGTGCGACGAGTGAAAGATGAGGCCGTAGACCAGCGTGACCAGGAGCAGGAAGAGTACGATTTGTGGGCGGAATCACCAGAACGAGCCCAGGCACCTGCTGCAATGCAGGGAGAGGTGTCAGAAGTGGAGTCAGAGGAGGAAGGTTGCTTTGTGGAGGAGGAAGACCAACAGGAGCAGGCTTCCCAGGGGGCTTGTGGTCACCTTTTTGGGACCCCTGGTCTTGTATGTGGCTGGGAGGAGGAGACTGTGGTGGATGACGTAGTCCTTGATAACGAGGAAGGGGAGATGGATACCTCTGAATCCAACCTTGTGAGAATGGGGTCTTTCATGCTGTCATGCCTGTTGAAGGACCCCCGTATCAAGAGGCTTAAGAAGAAGGACCTGTACTGGGTCGCAACGCTACTAGACCCTCGTTACAAGCATAAAGTGGCAGAAATGTTACCAACGTACCACAAGTCCGAAAGGATGCTGCATTTCCAAACCAGCCTGCAAAACATGTTCTACAATGCTTTTAAGGGTGATGTCACTCCACATTCCAGGGCCAGAGCTGCCAGTAATCCTCCCACGAGCACACCTGCAAGGACAATGCACTTTGGCCACTCTGTAACATCAGACATGCAAAGTTTTTTCAGTCCAAGGCAGCGCCAGAACCCTTCTGGATCCACCCTCAGAGACCGCCTCGACCGGCAGGTAGCAGACTACCTGGCATTAACTGCAGATATCGACACTCTGAGGAGCGATGAACCCCTGGACTACTGGGTGCGCAGTCTTGATCTGTGGCCAGAGCTGTCACAATTTGCCATAAACCTCTTGTCTTGCCCCGCCTCAAGTGTCCTCTCAGAAAGGACCTTCAGTGCAGCAGGAGGGATTGTAACTGAGAAGAGAACTCGCCTAGGTCACAAAAGTGTGGATTTCCTGACCTTTATTAAAATGAATGAGGCATGGATCTCGGAGGGTTACTGCACACCAGAAGACTTGTTCTGACTCCCCATGCAGCTGTCCTTCTCTGCACGCCGCATGACTCCACACACAGCTGTCCTTTAGCGTCCTCCTTTTTGAACAGGTAAATCCTGAGTTTTTATGGCCTCTGTGCTTCAGTGGCTTCCACAACAAAAAAACAAAGATTTTCAACATTTATCTAACATATATTTGTCCAAGCTTTTACATTCCCTATCTGATCCCCCATGTCCCTCTATGAGGGGGCGGCCATATTTGTGCAGTAGATGTCTGTTAGCATTAGAAGCTATAACTGACAGGCTGAGAAGGGACAGTCAGGCTGGCGTTGGAGTTATCGAAATTCGAGTCGCTGTTAAAACATGGTTGATCAGTGCTTGGTACTAGGGATGTAGCGAACCCGCGCAAAAATGTTCGCGAACCCGTTCGCGGACTTTCGCCAAAACTCGCGAATATTCGCGAACTTTGCGAACCCCATAGACTTCAATGGGAAGGCGAACTTTAAAACCTAGAAAAGCCATTTCTGGCCAGAAAACTGATTTTAAAGTTGTTTAAAGGGTGCCACCACCTGGACAGTGGCATGCAGGAGGGGGATCAAGGGCAAAAACTTATCTGAAAAATACTTGTAAAAAAAACGCCAAAAAAAGCGCCAAAAAATAACGCAAAAAAATAACGCCAAAAAAAAAACCGCAAGCTATTCCTATGTATATGCATAGGCGATAAAACGAAGCGAAAAAACGCGGCGGAAAAACCAAGGCGAAAAAACGTGGCGCCAAAAAAAAACGCGGCGAACCCAAAGTGGCGAACATCAGCAAAAGTCCGCGAATTTGCGCGAACACCCGATGTTCGCGCGAATTAGTTCGCCGGCGAACAGTTCGCTACATCTCTACTTGGTACGCTATATTAGTTTTTGGAAAGAGTTTGCAGAGCAAAATGTGCTTCAGTGGCTTCCACAACAAAAAAACAAAGATTTTCAACATTTATCTAACATATTTTTTCTGTCCTCTGTGCTTCAGTGGCTGCCACAACAACAAAAAAATGAATATTTTCAAAATTTATCTAACATATTTTTTCTGGCCTCTGTGCTTTAGTGGCTGCGACAAAAAAAACCCTAATTTTTCAGACAGGACGAACGTCCTGGAGGTGACAAGCAACTAGTAAAAACTATTATTCGCTCACTTGACAGTATCATTAAAGCTCATTGCGTTTTTTTTCGTTGCAGTAAACGCGGCGTGTTTTGTCTTTGCGTGTGAACCGGCTAGTAACCTTTACACGACTTGATTGGCAGGAAACGCCGGACATTTTAAAAGCAGTTTATTACACAAGTTTAGAAATGTAGTGTGATTTCTGCCCTTTACAGCACAAAACGAAACACTATGTCAACAACGTATTTTTCAGAGAAATTTTTGCCCTTGATCCCCCCTCCTGCATGCCACTGTCCAAGTCGTGGCACCCTTTAAACAACTTTAAAATCAGTTTTCTGGCCAGAAATAGCTTTTCTAGGTTTTAAAGTTTGCCTTCCCATTGAAGTCTATGGGGTTCGCAAAGTTCGCAAACGTTCGCACTTTTTTGCGGAACGGGTTCGCGAACTTTTTTTGCGAGGTTCGCTACATCTCTACTACCAATAGATGCACATAATACTATTTCCTACCTGAATAACTGGGAGCAAGACACAAATTCACCTATTGATCCAATTGACTGAAATAACGCTTTTTTACTTATCACAACCGCAACTAACTCAGTTCGGTTGCTAGAAACAAGTATCAAACTTATGTACAGATGGTATATGGTTCCTTTAAAGTTGTCCAGAATTTTCCCTTCCTCAGCTTCTAACTCATGTTGGAGAAACTGCGGACAAATTGGTTCTTTTCTTCACATCTGGTGGGACTGTACAAAAATTTCTCTCTACTGGAAATTCATATTTGATATGCTACAAAATCTTTTCCACACTCCGTTACCCTGCACACCAAGACTGGCACTGTTAAACTTGGACTTGGACAATACAGAGTGGAACAAAAAAATCCTTAATCATACATATCTTGGCATCAGCCAGATTGGTCTTAGCACGGTCGTGGAAATCTACCCTACCACCGTCACCTACAGAACTAATCAATTTGATAAACGAAACCAACAGTTTGGAATTCTACTATAACAATAATCTACTACACAAATATCACTCTAAGTGGTCAATTTGGAATGACAGCTCTTACTCAAACGGTGCACACTCTGCGCAACCTCCCTCTGCATCAGAATCTGGAGCCTGCGCAAACATAACTTAAAGCATCTACTTGTTTGATTTATTACTGTATGTTTTTGAGACCGGTACTGAACTATCTTTCCCTCTTTACATATTTCTTCACTTCACTATATCCTATCCTATTACCCTATTTCTCTATTTCAGGCCGTGGGCTGTGCTGAACCGGGCCACCTCTGGTCCCAATTACTTGTGATCCCAACTCCCCGATGCGTTACACAGCCATGACAATAGCTATACGAAGCCCAGGAAGATTTCTACTGATTATGAAAAGGACCAAAGTACTTTATTAAGCTGTATGTAATAATAATATTAATAGTAAAGTGCATAATATAAAATGTAACTAACACTAGTTGCGCCGCATCCCCCATTCCCGGTCCTTGGAAAAATTGTCTTGCTTGAAACCGGTCCGTGGTGCAAAAAAGGTTGGGAACCACTGCTCTATTTCATTACTTACTATTACTTTATAGTAATTATTACTTTTGTGTTTATTAAAATCACAACCCCTTAAAAAATAAAAAAAACTCTTGGGGTTCCAACAGGACGAACTCAAAATTGCTACTTACTGTGCTGCTCTTAACAGTATCTATTTCTCTTTTTCATGTTTTCAGGCATTTCACTTTTTTTTCTTCCTTTCCTATTTGCATTGGTATGTTAACAATATCAGCTAAGTGGTATAATTGCAATGCAACTGACTTATTCTTATTTGCCTGACCTTAAGACACAAAACAATGTAATGTTGGAACTTCAAGATCAATAAAAAATGTTATTGAAAAAAAAAAATGATAAAACCACAACGAAACTCATTTCCATGAATGTCAGTCATTTATTAAAAAATCTGAACGGAAAAAGCATGAACGAAATAAGTTACGGAAAAAGACAGGAAAAACTTTTTTAAGTTTTTCAACTTGTTGTATGAAAACCGTGACTTTTTCATACCATCACATAAAAGCCAGTGTTAAAAAAAAGAAAAGAAAGATCTTCCAATTTTTTTTGGTGACAAAGAACCTGAACAGAAAAAAAACGAACACTAGTAAATGCCTCCTAGTGAGGATTCCACTAGTTCCCCTTGCATAACAACTTTGCATTACCATTCTATGTAATCTATACTATGCCATTCTATGTAATCAAATTATAAAAATCTAAATAGTAAAGATCCTTTGCATGCCCAAGGTTACTGGTCACCACTTCATATTAGGCAATTCTCTTTCTCTGGGAAAAAATTATTTCCAAAACCATGCTGCCCCAAGCACAATAGAACAGGTATGGGATCTGTTATCCAGAATGTATGGGACCTGGGGTCTCCCAGATAAGGGATCTTTTTGTAGTTTGCAGTGTGCTTTACGTTTCCTAAAAAAATATTAAAACTTTAAACCCAATAGGAAAGTTTTGCCTCCAATAAGGATTAATTATATCTTAGTTTGGGTGAAGTACAAAATACTGTTTTAATATTACAGTGAAAAAGGAAATAATTTCTAAAAACTAGAACCATTTCTTTAAAATGGAGTCTATGGGAGACGGCCTTTCCGTAATTCGGAATTTTCTGGACAACGGATCTTATACCTGTATTGTGATTTGAACTATAATATACCTTATTACACTCTCCAAAAGATTCCCTAGATTTCAAAGTTAGTTCAAAGACCTATAGTTATCATGTTAAGAACAGAATATCCATTTGAATATTGGCACTACATTATTGTATAATCATTGGAGAATGCAATAAAATCCCTAAAATATAAATAAATAAGGGCAGTGGTGCTATTTGCTGTGTAGCAGTTTAATTTACAGACAAAAAAATGTTGCCACCTGTTAACCAAAATATGTGACAAAAACAATTTATTTGTAAAGGAAAATTCAGTAATTTGTCTCTGGGGTAGCTAGTTTGCTATTGGAAAATATATAGCACCTGTGTCTATATTGGGACACACAAAAATGAAAAACATGAGGAAAGACATACTGTACTTGCAGTACTGTATGATGGTATGAGAAAAATTAGGTTTTCAAAATACAGCAAGAATATATCTACACTAAGCACAGTAGGTAACTCCAAGTCAAATGGGGCTTTTTATTGTATAATCCCCCCCCCCCCCCCCCCCCCCCCCATAGACTAAATGAAATTGTCTGACACGCAGGCACAACCAGTTATCAGATTATTTCATTCATGGCAATCAGGCTGGGTGACTCTTGGGGGGAAGGGCTGATAAAGAGTTGCCTGGAAAAGCCTCTATAAACTATAAGGTTCTTTAAAGTCATGTTTATGACTAAATACTGGTGTATACTTAGCGGCAGTGTAAATTAAGGCTCACTACAGAAAAACTCACCAACTTTCATTTTATTCCAATGTATTAATCAATAAGTAAAATTTGGAGTTCACCATTTTCTGAATATGTTTTTAACATCCAATAGGAATGAATAGAAAGTGGGTGAGTTTTTCTGAGGTAAGCTTTCAAATTTCACACTTAAAAATAGAAATATTAATATAATGTAATAATTAATATTGTATAACCATTTTATTTTTTATTTTATTGTTATTTGATAACAATAATTAGTATAATGTGATCATTAATATAAATCACAAGTGGCAAAACATATGCATCCCCTCTGCTGCCCATATTGGCCTGAAATGGCCTTGTGGAGTAACTTTGGGCTAATATAATATACATATTAGCTGTAAAGCTTACAAAAATTTTGACTGTAAGCTCTACAGGGCAGGGAACTCCATCCTTTTGTCACTTAGCTCTGTGGAATTTTTAATGCAACAGTACTTTTTACTTCTTTGTATTCATTATTGTACTTTGTATTTATGTATCTATTATTGTAATGACCCCCATGTGTTTAATGTTCTTCTGTACAGCGCTGTGTACATAAATAGCGTGATATAAATAAAAGTATACATTTATACATACATGCATGCTTTCCTACTGGAACTTTGGACGTTTTGTCAGGTGTGCCATTGCCCCAAGCTGCAGTCCATGCTGATAAGGATATTTACCAGTCATGATTATCTGATGATAAGATGATGAAATAACACATACAATAGAACTTATACAGAATAGGCAAATGGTCAGTGTTTGTGGTAATTTATTTGTGCGTTCGACACTTTTTTTTTACGTGGGTGGTAATTTTTTGTCACATGGCAAATTTTTATGTGGCAAATTTTGTCACCCATTTCAATAAATAATCTGCCAATGGTGAAATGCGAAAATTTGCCATGAATCCATGCCTGGCGAATGATTTGCCCATCACTAGTCACTAGCTATAGTGATGAGGGAACCTGTCCCATTTCACAATCTGTTGAAAGATTCGCAAAATGGTGAAAAATTCAAGAAACAGCAAAAATGTTGCACTTTAAAAAAAAAAAAATTATCGCGTAACAGTTCTTTTGATGCGTGACAATTCTTTTTGACGTGAGAGACAACTTTTTTGATGAGAAAAGCAATTCTTTTTGGCACAAGACAATTCATTTGATGTTAGACAATTGTTTTTGACATGACAGACAACTCTTTTGATGAGAGACAATTCTTTTTGACGCGAGACACAACTCTTTTGATAAGAGACAATTCTTTTTGACACGAGAGACAATTCTTTTGATCAGAGACAATTCTTTTTGATGCGAGACACAACTCTTTTGATAAGAGACAATTCTTTTTGACGCGAGAGACAATTCTTTTGATCGGAGACAATTCTTTTTGATGCGAGAGACAATTCTTTTGATGAGAGACAATTCTTTTTGATGCGTGACAATTCTTTTGATGAGAGACAATTCTTTTTGATGCGTGACAATTCTTTTGATGAGAGACAATTCTTTTTGATGTGAGAGACAATTCTTTTGGTGAGAGACAAGTCTTTTTGATGAGCGACAATTCTTTTTGATGTGAGACAATTCTTTTGATGAGAGACAATTCTTTTTGATCTGAGAGACAATTCTTTTGATGAGAGACAATTCTTTTTGATCTGAGAGACAATTCTTTTGATGAGAGACAATTCTTTTGATGAGAGAGAATTTTTTTGGTAAGAGACAAGTCTTTTTGATGCGCGACAATGTGATTTTTTCTGCAGCATATTTTGTCATCCGCTTTATGAAAAAATCCACCAATAATGAAACACGGAAATTTGCTGCAAATCCATGCCTGACAATTTTTTTCGCCCCTTAACTAACTAGCTATGCTCCAGAGATCCTCATAAATCCTAATGAGACAGCAAATGTAATGTAACTTATACCAACCTTATTCCCCCTGGAATATGCACACACTCAGTTTTATTCATCTCCCCACAGCCATACCCAACATTCAGACACTGGGCAAGATTCAGTTTGATGAGATAACATAAAAAAACTCTATTGGAGTCTAATAGAAAAAAAACTGGAACTCAATTAGTAGAAAGGTTTTTTTCTCCTCAAAATGAATTGCGCCCACAAGTTTTCACGGGTTAATTCCCAGGTGAAAATTTGCCCAGTTTTTATTTATGACGCCCACTGAGTTTACCCAGGAGCAGTAACCCATAGCAACCAATCAGCAGGTAGAATCTACTGGTTACCTGTTTAAAAGCAAACATCTTATTGGTTGCTATAGGTTTCTGCTACTGGGCAAACTTAGTGCCTTTTATATGGAAATAAGGTTGCTGAATAAGTCTTCAATTCCAATGTCTACAATTAAGTTAAAATAATCAATCCCAACAGTAATAATCAACTTTTTTTCACTGTATATTTTACCCCCTAACCCCCCAAAATGTAATAAATCCTTGAAATTTCCCTAAAAGCTTTAGAGTCACCAGAATATTATATTGTGATTAGAGCATTCGTAGCTCCACAAAAGCATATACAATGCCCTATCTTGTTAGACAAGCTCCTTTCTATTATGCTACCACTGCTCATTCAAGAAAAAAAGGTTTCTAGAAAGACAGGGGTTAGGCTCTAATTCCATTATTTTGATGAGAAAGGCAAGAGGCAGATAATAATGATAGTGATATCTATGGTTTTTTTTTCAGGTGGAACAGGACAGGAGTGGAGTCACCTATTACAACCCATGCGCCTCATAAATACACACCATTTGTAAGACTTGTGTCAATTTTTCTTTGTTCAATATCAAATTGCACCATTTTTTTTCCTTAAACACTTATATAAGTCCTAGGAGTCATGTATAAGAACACTATAGGTGGCACAAAAGTGCTCCCTTTGCACTCATTTAGAAGACGATTTGGCTTTGTTGGTACCTTGCCCTAAATAAGAAAACTGGCGCAAGGTGCAGAGTGCAGCTCTAGTGGGCACTCTTTAACTTGGCATCCTTGCAACACGCTGCTCATATTTTTGAGACCCGTGGCAATGTCTGATTGCACCCATTTTGGTACTGTGCCAGCTGCCCTGCATATTGATGCCCTATGTCTTTTTAAATTATTTTTTTATTTTACATTTCTGTAAGTAATGTTTGTTCCACAAACATACATGGAATTATCCATTTATCATTGTCAGCCTTAGAAACATTTGTTATACCAAACATTTTTTTAATAGAGATATAGAAGATATGTAACAGCAACAAACCAGCTTGAATGCCCTACCTTTTAAACCCTAAGGGCCCTTATACAAATGCTGCTGTTGGATTTATGTGTACATTCAGCTGCATGTGTTGACTGACCCAAGTCTTCTACTCGGGGACTGTACTGATGGGAGAGTATGTAGCAAAACATGGTTCAATCTGCTTTCAGAATTTACATGTGTTCATGTCTGTACAGGTCTGTTAACTACTACTTACAGTTTGGCCTGGTACCCACAAACAGACTACCTGGATCTATACAGATTGTTTCAGACATGATTATTATTATTATTATTATTATTATTATTATTATTATTATTATTATTATTATTATTATTATTATTATTATCATCATCATTATTATTATTATTATTATTATTATTATCATTATTATTATTATTATTATTATTATTATTATTATTATTATTATTATTATTATTATTATTATTATTATCCCTTTTTTATAGGGTTGGTTCCCCTTCAAGTTAACTTTAAGTATGTTACAGAAGGACCAGTTCTAAGCAACTTTTCAACTGGTTTTTATTTTTTGATTGTTTTTGAATTTTATGCTTTACTCTTCTGACTCTTTTACAGCTTTCCAAATGGGGTCACTGACCCCGGCAGCCAATTTACTATTGCTCTTCTACAATTGCATTTTTATTGTTACTTTACTTATCTTTCTATTTGGGCTCTCACAAATAGATATTCCTGTCTCTTATTCAAACTACTGCCTGGTTACTAGGGTCATTTGGACCATAGCAACCAGATAGCTGCTAAAGTTCCAAATTGGTGAGCTGCTGAATAAAAAGCTAAATAATTCAAAAACCACAACTAATTAAAAAAGATTTTCTCAGTATGAAGTTTTATGACATACACGGAGTTTAGTGGCATAACCACAGAGGAAGAAGGACAGAAAGGGGCTCTAAGTCTGGTTCCTCTGTAGGGGTCCATGGTTGACTTGTGATGCATGCAAAATCACACATGATTTCTCCCCTCCCACTGCTGGTGGCTCTCGGGGGGGGGGGGTTAAATAAAATTTTGTGGGGTAGCCAAGGCCATGATAAACTTCACAATCTGTTTTCCATTGGTTGATGGGTTGCCAAATACTTTTTTTGGTTTTACAAAACCTGTACTAAATTTGTGCAAAGGAAAAATTGTCCACTCTAGGTAAAAATAGTTTTTATTGCACATACTTGTCTGTTACTGAACATTCCACCATTGGCATTTTATTTCATGGTTACTCCTTTATGCCTTTTACATTAATCTTCTACCTTCAACATTAAGCCTTATGCTTATAAATGAGAAGGACCTTTCTACTTCCCTTGGGTGAAATTTCTGCTTTTATTTTGTCATATGTGGATCCAGCTGTTTGGGACCCCTATAAAGAATACAAATACACCACATGTAGGACAACAGCTACCTTGCAATAATTGGAGCAGCAGCCCCTTAGGTAATAAATATCCCTTTAGCTGCATTACTGAGCAGTAGACCTTTAATATGGACCTGGACATGGATAGCATTATGTAACATACCAGGCAATAGCACGCAAGAGGGAAAACAATATTCCAGGCTGGTAGCTGCTTTATATTGCCATACAAACACTATGAAAAAAACATTTTGGATTGTAATTATATAAGGTCAACTAACTTATACATGTAACATGCCTTAACAGTGCATCTAAAGAACATGGGACAAAATTGCTAGAGTAGGAAAGTGGATGGGGCTTGTTGCATGTATAGTAAGTCCATCAATCAATCAAACCTACTCTATCTGCAGTTAAAATCTCCGAAACGATCCTATTTCGCGATAAAATATCTCTATACATACTACAATGCTAGCTGTTCTCACACTGCAAGTCGGGTGTGCCCTAGCCTTCTAGTACATGCTAGAGTATCTTCAAAAAAGCTATAAAACCTGTTTTTCAGGTTCAGTCCAAGATCCAATAGTGAAGTCACATTCAAGTATTCAATTTCCGCATATCTGAGATTTGTATTTAGAGAGCAAAATATACACTATTGGTACAGGAAGGCCATATCATATCAACTGATATTAAAGTGGTAGTGCACCCCTTGGGGCACATTTACTAACCCACGAACGGGCCGAATGCGTCCGATTGCGTTTTTTTCGTAATGATCGGTAATTTTGCGATTTTTTTCGGCGTCTTTACGATTTTTGCGTAAAAACGTGAGTTTTTCGGCGTCTTTACGATTTTTGCGTAAAAACGCGAGTTTTTCGTAGCCATTACGAAAGTTGCACAAAGTCGCGATTTTTTCGTAGCGTTAAAACTTGCGCGCAAAGTCGCGCCTTTTCCGTAGCGTTAAAACTTAAAAGGCGCGACGTTTCGCGCAAGTTTTAACGCTACGAAAAAATCGCGACTTTGTGCAACTTTCGTAATGGCTACGAAAAACTCGCGTTTTTACGCAAAAATCGTAAAGACGCCGAAAAACTCGCGTTTTTACGCAAAAATCATAAAGACGCCGAAAAACTTTCGTTTTTACGCAAAAATCGTAAAGACGCCGAAAAAAATCGCAAAAAATACGAAAAAGTCGCAAAATGTTCGTTTCCAATCAGAATTTTTCCAATTCGGATTCTAAATCGTGTCTTAGTAAATCAGCCCCTTAGTCTACATGAATGCAATAAATAGGGTTTCGGCTGGAATACTTTTTGCCTTTTGTTTTCATCTTGGAATATCTACAGTTTTTGATAGATAATAAAAGCACAGAACAAGCATAGTATCCAAGGCTATTGTGATACTAATATCTACAGTTAGTATTGTACAGTTAGTATACAGTATATATCTAAATAGGTAAGTATAGGCTTGTGAGTGCTGTGTTTAGTTGGAAGGGTTGAACTTGATGGACTCTGGTCTTTTTTCACCCCTATGTGACTATGTAGATAATTCCTTCCCCCTCCCTGACATAATGGACTCCTGCTAACAAAGCCATTACAACAATGGGTGAATGAAGGGAGATTGTAATGGTGTTATGGAAAAGTCTGATACCAAAGGTCATTTCTGCAGAAAATTGGGAGAGTTTTGCATGACATACCCAGAGCAATTCTTGGAGTTATCTTTCTATAAGTTACTGTTGGTTGTTGGACCAAAGCAATGTAGCTTTAGAAATGGCATATTGCCAATCATTATGGTCGCATGGAACATCACCACATCTTTAGGGATGGAGATTCAGGCTGATGCCACACGTGGCGTTTTGCCGCAGCGTTTTTTCTAATTCTCTCGGCGGCTAAACAACGCCTGATATCATCATCCATAGAAACAGCTTGAAAAGACTTGAAGCAAACCACACAATGCGGAAATACGCTAGAAAACGCCTTAGCACGGATTTTTCAAGCGTAGGCCGAAATACGCCAGTATTTGCAAAGCAAGCTATTCCTATGTATACGCAAAGGCAGCTGCCAGACCTGGCGAAATAAGCTGCGTTTTTTGCTATTTCGCACTATTAGCACCATGGAAAAGGGATTTGCTTACGTCACCAGTACTAGGCCGAAAAACGCCATAGTCTCGGGCTGTGTGGCTTGTGTGGCGTTTTCAGGCTGAGAAAAAACGCTGCGGAAAAACGCCACGTGTGGCATCAGCCTAAAAGTATATGATGGGGGGGGAGAATCAATATCAATCTTTAATTTTTTTAAGAAACCAGTAAGGCTCATTTAGAAAAGCAGCAGCAAAAACGATTGCACTAAAATGCATGAAAATATTGTTCTCATTGGCACCATTCATGAAAGGTACTTTCAAAGTACTTTTAAAGTATAAAGTGCCATAACATCTGTGCTGCCTGTTCTGCCGAATCATGCCTAGATGCAGCTATTTATTCTGGCGAGTTACTGCCACCCTGAACATTCGAGTAGCTGGAGCAAAAGAATCACAAGCACCATGATGTAACACCATGCACTAATGCCAAGTGCTGCAACACTGGAGTCTAAAAATATTGGCCACAACTTGCATCTGATTTGCCAAATTGCATTCATTTTGACAGATTGGGCACAACTTATCCCTTGGCCATTATGCCAGAATTATCAGAAAAAAACCCCTGTATAGTGCTAAAAAACGTTAGGGTTGATTTATTAAGGTGCGTTAAAACGAGCGCTATTTATAGCATGCGTTATCAATTTGATTGCGTCTTATTTTTTTCATCTTAACGCACAATTCACTAAAAGGATACTTGCGTTAATAAAGACGCGATGCTGTTTGCGTTATTTAACTCGCAAAGACTATTTTCGTGCGGTATTTGACGCAACAAGTGCTAATTAACGCAGCGCGCACAAACTGTCGCCACGTGCGAAAAACCGCACACCACATTAGCCATACACACCATTACTTTCGGAAAACTCCTGTTCTGAAAATGCCCATTTCCCTGCAAACTGGAGGCTGCGTCACTCTAGGGCCAACACAGACTTGAATAAATCACACTGCAAAGTCCATGTTGTGTTGCCAAAAGCTCATTAACTGTACTTTTCTATAATTACCGCCTGCCCCAAGTACGTGTTATTTTTAGCACAGACTAATGCGATATTTAGCGCGTCTAAGGGGCTGATTTACTAAGACACGAATTCGAATCCGAATTGGAAAAATTCCGATTGGCCTTTACGACTTTTCGGAAATTATCGCAACTTTTTCGTTACCAATACGATTTGCGCGAAAAAACGCGAGTTTTTCGTAGCCATTCCGAAAGTTGCACAAAATCTGGCGATTTTTCGTAGCGTTAAAACTTGCGCGAAAAGTCGCGCCTTTTTCGTAGCGTTAAAACTTAAAAGGCGCGACGTTTCGCGCAAGTTTTAACTCTACGAAAATATCGCGATTTTGCGCAACTTTCGGAATGGCTACGAAAAACTCGCGTTTTTTTGCAAAAATCGTATTGGTAACGAAAAAGTCGTGATAATTTCCGAAAAAAACGCGAAATACCGATCATTACGAAAAAAACGCAATCGGACGCATTCGGCCCGTTCGTGGGTTAGTAAATGTGCCCCTAAGTGTTTGCGAATCATGCGTTACTATTATTTCTGTGCAAGAATTAACGTATTAATGGTAAAATTAGCACATTCGGTTGCACGCTATTTAACGCACGCGACATGCAACTTGACGCATGCAATAATACTTTAGCGAATTGCACGTTTTTTTTCGCGTCAATTTTAACTCAAAAAAGCATGCCATAACGCTTAGCGACCTTTAGTGAATCAACCCTTTTGTGTTTCAAATTGCACTTTGCACACTTAAATGTGCTCCTGAGTATTACTAAAGCAATATATATGTGTATTGATTGAATAATGACTATACCTTTGAAATAAAGTGTTTTTTTGACAATACTGTTCTCTTCCTCCAGGAAGCATGTTGTGCAGCAATCATTTACAGTCAATGATCATAACAGGAAGTGCCCTGTCAGTGAGGATGTGAACAAGTCCAAAAGTATTTCATTGAACTCTGCCTGTCAAACAGCTAGAAAGATTAATATAATATTAAGCAAGGTGCATATTTTGTTGCCCCCGCTACAACAGAGTAGAAACAACAATAAGTGTAGGCTTTGTGAGAAAGTGTGGGATGCTTCTATGGGTTAGTTTCTTCTCCTTGGGCGCTAATCTTTTTGTGATAGAATTAGTGCAACTTTGCCCAGTATTCATAAATGAGTCCCAAGGTGTTGATTTTGTAGTTGCTGAAGTTACAGCATAAAAATCCATGGACTTTGGCAGAAGTGCTAAATAGCTTTTATCTGCGGGAGTATTGCTTGCTGGCCGCTGATCTGAGCATGCTCGCTGTTGGCATTAAACTGTACATAATAAAGCCCCATTTGATCTGTTTCATCTAAGAACATACATACCACATCCTTTTCAGTACATGGAGAACTGGCAAAAATGTAATTATAGGTGTATTAAAAAGGTAAACCATCCCTTTAACACCCTAAACAATGAACCCAATATGCTGGGGTGCTAGAAGCCACAGAGCATCAGCCTTCCAACAACCACTAACAACATATTGCATGCAGTGGATGGCACACTTAAGCAAATGCACAAACAAATTTAATTAATTCATTTACTGATTTAATAAAACGATACCATAAAATAGCAAACTGCTGTATACCATATGGACATAACATTTTTAACCTGATATGGGTGAAGTGCTAGAAGCCACAGCCTGGACTGTCCAGTCTTAATAGCATACTATCATTCTTGATCAGCAGCACATCAATTTTATTGCTAAACAAACCTATAATCATATTGTGCATCGCAGTCAGAAACTGAAGGAATACCATAGAGTCAAAATAAATGTTTTTATTAAAAAACTGAGGACGGAGCAAGCAAAAAGGCAGGATTCAACTACTGTTCTAAACTGCCAAAAAAGGCCAGACGCAGATTTTTGATCTTTATTACTTTAGGAAAGCCTAAGATTACCAGATTTTCAAACCTGGGGATGCTCACAGAGATATCCATTCGTACCTACAAAGCCCTATTGAAGGAGAAAATTCCATAGACACACAGCCAATGGTGGATACTAGTGATGAGTGAATCTGTCCCATTTTGCTTCGCTGAAAAACTTGAGAAATGACAGGAAAATTTGCAAAACTGGGAAAAATCGGTGCCTTATTTTTGGCACAAGCGCAACTATTTTTGACACAACTGCGCCTATTTTTGTATTGCATTTCTAATTCAACCGGTTTTTTTCTTTATGCACACCGGATTTTCTCAGAATTTTTGTGAAACAATTCGCCAATGGCAAAATGCGGAAATATTCTGCGTATCCATGTCAGGCAACAAAAATTTGTTTATCATTAGTGGATACCCATTAGGCCTACCTGGGCAGTCGCCTGTGGCCTATATCAGTAAGGGGTCATGGGTCAAGGGTCAGAGAAGAAAAGATGGACTATGGATGGGTGGGGCTTGGACAGGCCAGGGAAGAATTTGGACAGAGGGGTGGAGTCAGGGCAGGGGTGGAGTCAGGGCATTCAGCGGAAGAATGGAGCAATGTCCATGGCCCCACCAGCAATTAATCATCCCATGCACACAGCATCAAGCTAATACCCTGTTGTTTGTCCTTTTCTCTGTGTTGGCTATCATGTGATCCCACTGGTATTCTCCAGAGAGTATCAAGCACTGATAGGGCAGATAGCAGTGAAGACAGACTAAATCACTTTTCCTGCAGGACAGGCTATACTTCCAGTCACTTCCTACAGAATACAAGCTACTGATGAAGCTTGTGGAACAGATCAAAAGGGTACAACTTTAATTACCCCAATATATATGCTAAAATGAGCTGCCAGTATTTCTCAGCAGATTTTTTCATGGAGAACACCTTGGCTGACGGCCAGTTGGTGTGTTCGCAATGGAAAGGAATATAATAGCCATTGCAATGAGTCATTGGTGTGTACCCACAGGTTTATTGCAGTTGCCTCCCCAGTTTATTGACATATAAACATATATATAGATACAGCTTCAAATTGCTTCAAATAATAGATAACTAAGGGGGGCTTAATAGCAGAATGGAAGTTTAATTAAAAAACATTGAAAAAAACAATGATGATAAGTCATACATTTTCAAAATACAGGTATGGGATCTGAAAAACCCCTTATCCAGAAAGCTCCGAATTATGGAAAGGCCATCTTTCATAGACTTCATTTTAATCAAATAATTTAAATCTTTAAAAATGATTCCCTTTTTCTCTGTATTTATAATACAGTACTTTGTACTTAATTCTAAGATATAATTAATCCTTATTGGGGGCAAACCAATCCTATTGGGTTTATGTAATGTAATAATGATTTTTTGTACACTTAAAGGGCAATGAAAGGTTAATATAAATGAAAAGTAAGTCTAAAGGCATTCTTTTTAAGTACTTACTGCATATCTAAATTCCCAGATCCCTGCTTGCTTCTCTGAGATATGGTGCTGGCAGCCTACAGCAGTGTGAAGCCTACAGTGACATCACTGAAATCTCTCTCCCCTTCCTGTAGGTGCCAGCGGCAGCCTTCCTATTCTCTGAGCATGTGTGTAACTTGATCCTGTCTCCTGTTCTGAGCTACACATGCCCACCAGCCAATCAGAAGCGGATCTGGCAGAGGGGAGGGGTGGGAGGGAATGAAACACATGTGCAGTATGAAGCAAGGAGGGAAAGGAAGGGAGAATACCTTTTTAGAGATGGCTGCCTGTTCTAGAAAATGTGAAGTAAGTGTGACTGAGTAAATATTTGATTAGGTGAGCCAAAAGTGTGGTGTTTTTACTAAACAATAGGAGGCAGTATGCTTTTTACATTTTGACTTGCATTCTCCTTTAAGGAATGGAGATCCAACTTACAGAAAGACCCCTCATCCAGAAAACCCCAGGTCCCAAGCATTCTAGATAACAGGTCCCACACCTGTAATAGATTTCAGTAATTTCTGATTTTCACCTGCACTTATACCATCTGCTTTTATGCATGCTGTAATGAATGAAAGTAATATTAAATAATTTCGTATTTGCATGCACATAATGACATACAATAATGTGTTTTTGTTTAGTGCAAAGGATTTTAAACCAGTTAAGTCATGTGTCAATAGAGCTTACAGTCTAAAGCGGGGATCTCCAACCTTTTATACCCGTGAGCCACATTTAAATGGAAAAAGTGTTGGGGAGCAACACAAGCATGGGAAAAGTAAGTAAAATAAGAGCTATAATTGGCTATTTAATAGCCTCTATGTGGACTGGCAGCCTACAGAAGGCCCTGTTTGGCATTATACTTGGTTTTTATGCAACCAAAACTTGCCTCCTTACCAGAAATTCAAAAATGAGCAACTGCTTTGAGACCATGGGGAGCAACTTCCAAGGGGTTGGGGAGCAACATGTTGCTCACAAGCCACTGTTTGGGGAACACTGGTCTAAAGAAAAGAGCTTGCAATCAGTTGAAGACATTTTTTTGGGATTGACATGATGCTTGATATGATAGAGATGATTCTAAAAAGATGGCAACACAAAAATAAGCAATGTATGCCCCATTGACTCCTTCTAGATCCTGGACAGCACTCCAAAGCAACTTTTTCATCATTGTATTTATTTGTTTAATTGGCACAGACCATTTCAGCAACATTTCAAGTCCATGTTAACCCTTTGCCAAGCTTCACAAAGGGACAAAGACCTGGAATGTTGCTCTGATGGTCTATACCAATGAAATAAAGGCATTTTAACCATGTGAAGAAGTTGCTTTGGAGTACTGTCCAGGATTTGTAAGTTTTGTGATCTGTGGAAGTGAACACAGTGGGATGTGTAGCCATTACACAAGGATCCAGTATGGTGCTCACTTACAGCCTAAATATTGTACTGCTGACTCCCAACAGGTTCTCATCTAGCGATCCTAACAAAGTCTGGCTTAATGAATCCGAGAACATGATAAACTAGTAACACCATGCACAAATTTTACAAATATCATGCATATTAAACCCAAACAATAGCTGAAAGAGTACCTCTATCACATTCAGAACCACTAACTCTCTCCTTAGTACCTGCTGACCCAGCAGCGTGTAGCTTATAGGAGGCCTGTGACCCCTCCAGGACAAGGTAGTTAAATAGTAAGCCCCAGAACATATTGCCACAGCCAGCTGGGAACCTAATGGCCCTCCCATCCCCATAGCATATACTGTATGTCCTGTGCTTGACAGCATATAAAGGCCTAGTAACCCCCAGCAAAACTTTATAATGATCTCCTTAGTTTGCTGATCCCTAACACTAACATTGCTGTAAAGATCTCATAAATTACAAAATTAGTCTTGAACAAGAATTATACATCTACTTATTTGTAATGATAATAGTAGTTTGAATTGCAAACCTAAACACAACATTTATCCATTATTTTCTCTAAATGTATGCTAGCGATACTGTAGCAAGTGAATTGCACACTTTTAACATGTCCAGGTGTCCATTAACCCCTTACATGTACTGGCTATGCGACTACCAGGAAATACTCACCAACCTTAGTAAATACTGGCCCAGTAAGCCAGAAGACAAGATTCTGACACATTGATCTATAGTACCTTGTGGCCTAATACATCAGAGCAATTTAGCTGCTTAATAAACCCCAGCACAAAATTCTATACCTGCATAAACACTCCCACATGTTCATAAAGCTGAACAATGGAACTTGCCTTCCAGCAAAGTTGCCTTCCAGCAAAGTTTATGTGATACACAATGTATTGGTGACAAACACATCACAATACAGATATCTATGATTCGGAATGCAGATGTCACTGCTAAATGTCAAAAATCTTTCGCCATGACATAAAGTATCTTACAGATCAAACTGTGATAATAAAATGTTCTTCTTAAAAACTATGCAGGCCATTTTTCTATATGTTATCTCTTCTATAGAGAGTAGATTAGTTGCTAATAAATAACTTGTCTAGATTATGCTATCCCTGAAGATTACCTGGCTCTATCTACTTATAACTGACAGAAGTGTCCTTGTTGATATTATCTGTACATAATTATTAATATCTGTTAGCAGATAGGTTAAGCATTGCTATAGTATACTGCACGGGAGAATATTTGCTCCTGTCAGTCAATGATAGCTGTGAGATTACCTGGTGGCCTAGTGGGGCAGCAGCGGGGACGCCCACACTGAGTGCGCACCCAAGTGTTTGTTTCCTCAGCGCATAGTTGCGCCAATTAGTGATAAGCAAATCTGTCCCATTTCGCTGCACCATAAAATTTGTGAAATGGCAAAAAAATTTGCGAAGCGGCGAAAAATTCACAAAATACATTTGTCACGCGATTTTTTTTGTCGCCCGCATCTTTTATTTTTGTCCGCGCTCTTTTTTACGCACCCAATTTTGCAGCAACCGTGCCCAATTTGCCACTCAGTGGAATTTTGTGATGTGTGATGAATTTTTCCGCTGTGAATTTTCATGGAAGTTTCGCATCATAATCGTCAATGGCGAAATGCAGAAATTCCATGGCGAAATGCGGAAATTCACTGCGAATCCATGCCTGGGGAAAAAATTTGCTCATCACTTGCGCCAATAAGTAATGTACACTGATTGGCACCAAAAGATGACATGCCATGTGATGTCATCTTTGGCATGAAAATTCAAATATTACAACCCCTGTGCCCAGTGATTCAGTACTCGTTGTAGCTCTATATTCACAGTTCCTGGGTGTGTTTTCTTATTGCCTTCTGTTACCGACCTTGGCCTGTTATTTGACCTTGCTCATATTTTGCCTCACCAACTCCTGCTAAGTTCCCACTGCACTTTCCTCCTGCCTTCCCCTTTGCTAAGACTTGCCCCCTTTGCTTGCCCAGAACTCTCATCCTGTTCCTCAGGCATTTAGACCTGGCAGCATCTGAGTAGGCTGAAGCTCCTCCCGAAGCCAAAGGCGGTTGCTATAGGCAGAAGAGCGAGCTGAGACCGGTATCTTGACGTTAGTTCTGGTTTAGGGTGACAATCGTGACAATAGCTAAGAGTACTTTTGCGGTGCTGACTACATGAAAACAGATGGAAGTTATGCCATATGTTAAAATATATATTTTCCATTTAGAAGTAAGGCCATTGAGATGAATTAATATTAATAGAGTTTCTCAATTTTCCATTATAATTATGTAGTTATGGCAAATATAAATTATAATGTGTTAATCTGAAAGCTATTGAAGTTTTCTTGAACTTTCTTCTTCAAATTACAGCTTGGAATGTAGTTTAGCAAAAGACTTGATGATGAGCTGAACTCCATTCCAAAGAGATGGATTCTGGGATATGAAATTCCGTTTCCATAGCAGGTGGTGTGCAGATTTGCTGTAAAGCAGAGGGACTTCAAATCCCAGAATCCATCACTTCACAATGGAACAAGGCATGGGTGGGGTTGCACTATATCAGTGATTCCCCAACCAGTGGCTCGTGAGCAAAACTCACCACCCCCTTTGATGATGCTCCCAATGGCCTCAAAGGTTTTCATTTTTGAATTTCTGACTTGAAGACAAGATTTGGAGGCATAGACCATGTGTACTGTCAAGCAAAGCCTCCTGTAGTCTGCCAGTCATCATTGGGCTATCAAATAACCAATCACAGCCCTTATTAGTCACCCCTAGGGAATTTTTTAATGCTTGCATTGCTCCCCAACATTAAGTAATGAAGACCAATCACAAAGTTGCTAGGAATTGGACATTCTATAACATACTTAGGGAGGTGATCCCTAAGCCAATTAATCAAATTCAAACATTAGAGCAAATGAATTTGGCCTTCAGAAAACTTGATTAGAGCAGTAAATGAACAGAATACTATGGAAGATGTTGTAGTGGCAGATTCTAATAAAGGGTTACTGACATCAAAATACAAAGTGTTTAAACCTAAAAACAATGTGAAATACTGTAAAGTAGTGTAGTTATGGAGTTCCGAACTGCTTTAAAAGTTATTCATTCTAAAAGCAGGAAAAGGAAATTGTGCACTATTATGCAAATCAATATTTTACCTGCAGCAATTGCCATCGTCTCAATGGAGGGGGGGAATTTCTGTCACCATGACGTGTGGGCAGCATAGTTTCCTTGAGTCAATAAACACTTATTGTGCTGCTGTCTGGGATAAAAAATACATACAATTTGTACCTTTACTGTTAAAAAAGGTGCCCATACTCGACTCGACTTTGCACGGTATCTGACTGATCAGCCCATGGCCAAAAAGATTTGTGAATTATGGGTATTTTTCTATTGGTTTCTATTGGGAATGCAGGATGTGAAGGTATGGGTGATTTTCATGTTCTCATCTAGCCAAGCACCCACACACTGACAGATGAGGGGGAAAAGAAAACATAGATTTAAGAAAATGAGTCTCAATTTATAATACTTTTGAGTCTGTACAATCTAGAACAGTGATCCCCAACCAGTGGCTCGGGGGCAACATGTTGCTCACCAACCCCTTGGGTGTTGCTCTCAGTGCCCCCAAACCATGTAGTTATTTTTGAATTCCTGACTTGGGGGCAAGTTTTGGTTGAATAAAAACAAGATTTACTGCCAAATAAAGCCCCCTGTAAGCTGATAGTGTGCATAGAGGCTGCCTAATAGCCAATCTTAGACCTAATTTGGCACCATTAACTTTTATGGTGCTTGTGTTGCTCCCCAAGTACTTTTACATTTGACTGTGGCTCATGAGTAAGAAATATTGGGGATGCCTGTTCTAGAACATCAATATGAATAATGAGTTGTTATTTCCAAAATAAGAGCATAAGAGAAGAGCAGTCCCATCTTACTCATATGATATTTACAGATGAGGTGAATTACATGTTGTTAACTTACAAATAAGCTATATCCATCCAGCTATACTGAGTCATTCTAGGTTATAAAATATAACTTATGTATTCTCCATTTTTCTTGTTAGTTCCATAAGTCTGACCCAATCCCGATATAAAGGCGGGTCTGTGTTTTTTCATTTTGGGGGGGAATAATGCTTTTGCTAATTGCACAATTTTATGTAAGCGTGTTCCAAGCTTTATGGCAGTTTGGCTGAGCATTTTATTGACCATATATTTTTTAGCTCTGTGAGTGGGGGAAAAAACAGATTGAGAAGGAAACATTTACTATTGCTCAATTTTTTCTGTTTGGGTTTTTTTTTTGTTTTATATTGTTTATTTCCCAGTTTTTTGTTTACAATATATGCATAATAAGACGAGGAGAAATCTCACCAATAGCCACATTGAACACTTTACCGGTCAGAGTAAGTCAAGCTTATTTAAGTTTCAACAGAAAGGAGGATAGAAATTTCAATTTAAATCTGATTTTGTTGCAGAAAAAAAATGTAAATTTGTCGCAATTTATTATGCCAAAAAACCACAACAAATCAGTATGAAAATGAAAATACGCCAGCTAAAACCTGTCAAGATCATTTAGAAGTCAATGAAAGATGTCCCTTTTACAACTGGAAAATCTTTCATTGCTTCGTGGTTTTAGAGATTTTCGTGTTTTTTTGAAACTGTACAACAATGCAAAAGAGGAGTTGTTTTCATGCGGCAAATTATGGTTTTCTGTGACTTTTTTTGTTAATGCTTTTTTTAATTTGGGATTTTTTGATAAAATCAAGTGCTTCTGAGCCTATTAATGCAGGAGGTCCCTGGAGCTACCCCACCTCCAGTCCAGGTGGTAGCTCCGGGGTTCCCTCAGTCAAATGGCACATATCATCCACACAGTGAACACTGAAAATGACACCAGGCCGACTTAGGAAATACTGTATTTGGTGTAACTGTGCCCAATTTGTAATTAAATGCACACACATTTGTGTTAATTTTGGCAAATTGAGTGCAACTGAAATTATAAAAGTCCAAGAAGAAGGACTAGTCACTATTCATAAGAGCAGATGGTTTCCTTGTATATAAAACTGATAGGGTAAAGGCCTTTTTTGGAAAAGGCACATTGGCCTGGGGCATAAGATTAGCATTTTTGGAAACTAGAATGTGCCTAAAAAATTGGAATCCCCCATGATATTAAGTTTCCTACTGAAAGAGTGAAAGCCAGCAGCATCATGCAAGCTAAAACTTGATTAATCTTGAACTAAGTTAAATGTAGAAAGATAAACAAAGAGAAAATGTATCATACTGTACTAACACTGATTGGACTGTGGCTTCTATTGGCACTGCAGTTTGGCTGAGATGGGATCGTAGAATTTACTATGTGCTTTTACTATAATAAACACTGTACTCTCTGTAAATGATTGACCTTCATGTACACAGTAGCTTAACCTCCAGTAGAGCTCTATACAACACAAGCATCAAATATTGTTTTAGATATTCTGAGCCAACCCAGCTCAGCGTTTAGCCTGAAAATGCACACTTGTTAAAGAGCTGAAACCTGCCCCATGGGCGCAGTAACAGGTGGATACCATTAAAGTCAACAGGGTTGATTCACTAAAGTGCGTTAAAACGAGCGCTATTTATAGCATGCAATAAAATTTTTATTGCTTCTTATTTTTTGCGACTTAACGATTCACTAAAAGGACACGCGTCATAATTTAGACGCGATGTTCTTTGCGTTATTTAACTCACGATGAATGTTTTTATTGCGTTGTTTCCCGCTACGTGCGTTATTTCCCTCTGTGCGTGATATATTTTGCCGCGTGCTATATTAGCGCACGATTTAACGCACGTAACCATTACTTTCGGAAAACTACTTTTCTGAAAAATACCATTTCCCTGAAAACTGGAGGCTGCATCACTCTAGGGCCAACACATACTTGAAAAAATCCCACTGCAAAGTCCATGTTGTGTTGGCAAAAGCTCACAAACCACAATTTTCTTTAAGGACCGCCTTCCCCAAGTAGGTGTTAATTTTTGCACAGACTAGTGCAATATTTAGTGCGTTTAACGCTTCATATGTGTTTGTGAATCATGCGTTAGCATTATATCTACGCGAGAATTAACGCATGCGATAGTGCATTTTTTTGCGCATGTGATATGCGTTTTAACGCATGTGAAATGACTTTGATGAATCGGTACTTATTTATCGCATGCTTTTTACCGCAAAAAAGCATGCAATAAGCGTTATCACACTTTAGGGAATCGGCCCCAATGAATGTCTGCATGTGTGCTTCTGAGCAGTATATATCATCTTCCCACTGGTAGAGAAAATTCAGTGTGTGACACATTCCCTTTTATTGTTTTATTTTCTATTCTATATGTGTACTTGTGTTATACTCTCATTGTAGACAAAGGTAATATAACTTCAGTAATATCATATTTTATCATGACAAGTTATGGGGCAGGGTCGGACAGGGCTGGCAGGCCTCGGGAAAAAAACTGGTGAACTCCTGCCCTGCCAACCCACGCCCACTATCTGATGGACTTTGGGTACTCCATCTTCACATCCAATTGTGGACAACAGTAGATGGAACATGATCTGGGTTTAGGCTGGCAGACTGCAACTAGGGTGGGGGGCCATGAGGTGGCAGCCCCAGTGGGCCCCAGACACCCCTGCCCGACACTGGGTAGGGGAATGGGACCAGGGACATCTACATTCTTCATTCTGCCCACTCCTGTCTTAACAGGGGAAGTGAAGTTGTGCTCCATTATACATTAGTGTGCAATGTGCTTAAAAAAGGCTTCAACTGACATTCTTGCTTTACATACATACATACTTTGCACACTGCAAAAAAATTGTTGATTGCTTCCTCCCTCACATCCATTTCTACTTGCTAACAAACTCCCACAACAATCCTCTGCCAGTTTCACCTCCCACAGGCAGCATAGGGCAGGCAGAGTATGGCATACACAGGCAGCATAGGGCCTGCCTGACCTACCCTGCCTGTGTATGCCATACTCTGCCTGCTCTATGCTGCCTGTGTGCCATACTCTTCCTGCCCTATGCTGCCTATGTGTGCCATACTCTGCCTGCACTATGCTGCCTGTGTGTGCCATACTCTGCCTGCCCTATGCTGCCTGTGTCTGCCATACTCTGCCTGCCCTACGCTGCCTGTGTGTGCCATACTCTGCCTGCCCCATGCTGCCTGTGTGTGCCAAGCTCTGTCTGTCCAATGATGCCTGTGTGTGCCATACACACAGGCATCATAAGGCAGGCAGTACATACAGTTACACAATGCTGGCACTGCTTCTACAGTCTGAGGTGTGAAGAGGTGAAAAATGTGGGGGTTTACAGTCTGAGCCTGAGGTGTGAACAATGCAGGGGGTTAACAATGCAGAGATTAAAATGTGTGAACAGTACAGGGGATTACATATTTAAACAATACAAGGGCCAGTTAATCTCAGTACTGATACCATTTAAAGTTAACACAAAGGTAAGGCATCAAAGCAGCCAGAAAGGTGGGGGGTCACACAGAGGGGGTCAGATTTTTCTATCAAATCAATCCCATTATAACCAATGCAACTCCAGGAAGTGATTTCTTGATCTGACACCATCCTACAAAATATTTCCCATACAGATGAGCTCTCACAGTCCTTTTAAAACCCAGTATCTTCACCAGTCCATATATATTTATATATGTTGGGTGCAAAATCATGCAGCAGGTATTATTTCCATTTTAATTTGTTTCATTTTAGCTTTTCCTTTTGGGAAACACTCATTTTAAATCTATGTAGTAGGCTTCCTTGTGTACCTTAGATGCAGAGTATACACATACATATTTGCAATCTGTGATTATGCCATATTTAAAAAGCTCCTAAGGACAATCACAGTACGAATAAAAATATGCAATTATATTTTTACATTAAATACACCAATTGTGTTTAGCTTTTCAAATATAAATAGTGATGAGTGAATTTTTTCGCCTGGCATAGATTCACAGCGAATTTCCGCATTTCGCCATTGGCAAATTGTTTTGCGTAACTTCCGAGAAAATTAGGCGCTGAAAAATTTGTTGCACATCAAAAAAAGTCACGGGCCTGTCAAAATAGGCGCAGCCGCATCAAAAACCAGCACGGTCACGCCAAAATGGGCATGGGCAACAAAAGAATTTCGCGACAAACCCGTTTCGAGAATTTTTTGCAATTTCACGAATTTTGCTGTCATTTCGCGACTTTTCAGGCGAAACAGAACAGATTCGCTCATTACTAAATATAAACATGCTCAGGCTAAATATGTTCGCAGAGCAAAGCCTTCAGCACTGTTTGAAGCTTATAAATGAGCACCAATATGCTTTTTATTATTATATGAACTACAGCCATGAAATGGTATCACATACATAGGCCAATAAGACAATCTTAACAGAACTGGTACTTCCTGAGCCATCAGGGAAATTTAACCTCTTGGGTCTCCTACAGTAACATGAGTCAAGGCACTAAGCACAGGCAGCCATTTTGTAGCACAGGCAGCAGTTTTCAGAATACCCGCTGTCTAAAGGTTATGTTAAATGTTAGAACCCTCTATATCTAGTGCCATAACTTCTGTTTATCTGGTTGGCTGAAGAGATGAGCAGTGAAGATGGACTGAGATCAGGAAAGTAACATTTAGGAAGAAGTAACTTATTGAATGAAACACCCTGTAACGGTCACATTCGTTTGTTATACAAGGTATTGTGGTATGTAATAATGATAGTCTAACTTATTCGACAGGAGAAGAATCAGCAAAGTAAAAGATAAGTAGTCCCCAATAAGTCCTTTTAACAAACCAGGGGAAGAAAACAGGAAAACACTCAATGATGTGTTGCCAATTTAGGAGAAACAGAGGGTTTGTATAACTAGCCAGGGTTCTTATCAGCCATTCAAGTTACTTCCTTTAGCCAAGGTCATTACCAGAAAATCAATCTGAGTTAGCTGGTAATGAAAAGGGTGACTGGAGAAATGATACAAAGTTAATATAGGAACAAATACTTGAGGGAGGGAGCAATGGCTCAATTTGCAGGAACATCTAGGGGATTGGAATTAAAGCTCAGTAGTAGCTATGAGCGAATCAGTCCCATTTCGCTTCACGAAAAATTTGCGGAACTATGGAAAAATTCTTGAAACGGCTGTAAATTTGTGAAATGCGGGTGCCTCAGGATTTTACTGTGACCACACCCTTTGTTGACATGACTGCTGTGTTTCAGAATATGGTGTCTTGAGGTCACCCCCTTTCACCCGACATCCCCCACACATACGCGCCACTTGACACATACAGAGAAGTGGGGAGATAACACGCGCCCGGTCGCCATTGCTCTGTATGAAAACAAAATTCTAGTGCAATTCATCAATGGCGAAATGCAGAAAATTCACTGCAAATCCATGCCTTTGCACAGTTATTCTGGGATGTGAAAAATAGAGGATACTGACTCAGAGAGAGCAAAGGATACTGTAACTGATGGAATGGGAGGTAGGAATGGATTCATAGAAATCAGAAAAATGTTTGAGAACTTTATCAATAAAGGGACTAGGTAGACCCTAAATGTCACTTTTTGACATCTTTTGCAGCCAATAAACAGCTGTGCATTTTTTTCACCCTATACAATGTGCAGCTGTACATTTATCATTTTTGGTTGTGGCTAACAGTCACAAGTATAGAATGGCGGCATCATAATGGCACTGAAATCAATTCTCACACACACACACACACACACACACACACAAGTTCATTGCGTAAAAACACTACATTACGATGTTACTAGCATCTATCATGTTTTGCTCTGTTCATTCTTCCTTGTTGATCTATTGCACATACTGCAGATTTATTTGAATTGGCAGTCTCCTTTATTTTTCAGATCTTATCCCCCACAAAATCTATATGACTACATCTGAAAAATATTGCCAGAGTAAAACTCCAGGATACATCCAAGGGTTTGGGGAGCAACATTTTTCTCCTGAGCCACTGGTTGGGGATCACTGTACTAAACTATGGTTAAATCATTGCTATACTGCTGCCAAGGATATATATCTCTCAACACACTTCACCTCAACAACATCTCTCAACACACTTCATTACTTCCTATATTGTTGTAAAAACAAAAATAAATGTATTGTATATACTGTACATTCTTTTGTACTAATACAAAGTTGTGTGCTATGAATTTTTTTTTCCGTTTAATGAAAACATTTATTGTTAGCAACCCTGAAATCTGCAATTTGCCGTTTCATTCTTTTGGGCCACGTTCCTTTCTAGAAATTTAACCATTGATACTTCCTGAAGGTGGAAGAAATATTTTTTTTACTGTATTTGTTCTTTGTGTCCTTTTTTGTTTCGTTTTGTTTTGAAACAGTGTCATGATCACAAGGAATTTTTAGCAAGATCTGACAGATCAGATGCTTGTTAGTAAGTGAGACCTATTGAGTCCAGTACAATAGATGGAAACATGTTGCTTTTATTGATAAATTCAGTATTGATGTGCATCATTATGTAAATTAGCATTCTAGCAGTGTATGATGGTTGTTGTATTGTTGTCTTTGGTTACTTTGTATTTTTTTAAATGCTATTGTTACTACTAGAGTCACCACAGCAGTAAATTATTTAATTGCATCACCTTATGCACTTTGGAGTAATAAACTTACTGTTAGTTACAATGACAACACAAAACAGAAGAAAGGGAGTAGGCAGTTGTCGGAGATATTGCTGTTAGAACAGTGACTAAGATCACAAAGGAGGAAAAAGCCTGCTCTGTTAATGAAATTTATGTTTTATAAACTGTAACAAAATCTAGGTTAAATGGACACTAAAGGATAAAAATGTTTGCCAGTTATTCATCTACTAAAAATGTTCTGTGTGTCCTTAGGTGGAACAGACCAACGGGGGCTTGGTTCTGCACCTTGTAATTCCCAAACATACCCCGCTCTGACATTTCATTTAGCTCTTGGAACACAGGGATACTGCTGTCTAGAATGAAGAGGATACTCTGATTAGCTGCTAGAGTTCCTCCTACAGTAACATTATAAAAATTATACAGGGATATAGAGAATACTTGGTAAAGGCTACTTGGTGTAGTGGTTAGTATAACACCTAGACTAGCCATGACTATGACGATAAATTTGGGCAAAAAAGCTGCTGACTAGCCCTTCCAAACCAAATTGTAGATTATTGGTAGATGTATAGTGCCAGCCGACTGGTCTTCCTGACCAATATTAACCATATATTGATTGAGTATGTTTAATTTTTCCATCGGATGGAGGACCGCATCATAGGTTGACGTGGTCCTCATCCTGACAGCCTACGTTAGCATCAACTATAATCCAACCAATGGCCTGAGGGCCAAACAATTAATTCGGCTTGACATTGCCCACATCAAGGTGTGTATATGAGTGAAATAATAGGTTATCACAATGCTTTCTGATGAGACGTGCACTATATTAAATAAAGTAAAGCCCATATTAAGCACTAGACCAGTAGACAAAAACAAGAGATCCTCTGCACTCACCCATTATCAATATATTTAGGACATTAAGACATTCTGTGCATTAAGCTACCAAGCAATGCCCTCCTCTTTAAGCAAAGCAGGGATTGTTTGTCCATATATTGCAATATACTTCAAGCTGGCCAACTAAAAGTCATCCCCAGTCTGGCCAGTCCTACACTGCACAACTTCACCCTTTTTTGTTATAATTTAGACAGGAGCAGTGGACAGCTACATGTTGTAGCCCCCACCCTTCCCAGCTACAGTCAGGTGATCCCAATGGGCAAATAAAATGGCAACCATTTGGGGGTTTTAACCTTGAAAGCAAGCAAGTTGCAAGTAAAACTCAGCCCCTTTGTTAAATGTATAATTAAGCAGTAGAATTCTTAATGAATCAGATAAGTAAGACTGGCCAGACCAGATATAACTTTGACGTAGTTGGCCAGCTTGAAGTATATTGCAATATATGGACAAACAATCCCTGTTTTGCAACATCCCTTTTTTTGCATTAGACCAGTAGCCTCCCGCCTTTCTATGGCCAAGGAACTACTTAATGACTCTGAGTATATGTTATGTACTCATAATAAACCCGAGTATCAGTATGAACTAGAAACAAATAACTCTAAGGGGGTGGATTAGCTTTTATTGCATAACTGTATATTTATTACATGTTCTTATCATCTAGGACAGTAATGAGCAACCAAAACCTGGGGCCAGATGTTGATAAAATACAGCTTTAGCCCCCTACTCTATTAAGGACTAGGAAACCTAGAGAATAGCGTTTATATAGGCTATGAAATGGGGGTTCTAGGATGGTCCCACTAGCTTGAAGTGACTCTCTGGTGTATATACAGAAGGTAATAAGTCACATTCTTACTCCTGGAAGTTTGCAGTAAGAAGAGCGAATTTTGTCCAGGGCCTGAGATGGATGGGCTCATGTGGCATGAAGATTCAAGAAAATGCATAGGAAGTCATGGAACAAAGTAGTGAAAGAGTTAAATTTTGTTTAAAGATGCGGTATACCTCCTTTTTCAATATCAGTGAATGGATAGAGCTTGTGCTGAACATACGTATTGACTTTTTTTAACCAGAAATAATCTATGATTTTTGTCCTAAAAATGGTAAACTGAAGCTACTCCACATTGGGTCCTTGTGAGGTAAATAATTAATCAGTGTTGGAGTCTTAAAGAGATACTAACACCTGGAATTAGACCCTTTTTTACATCTATTATAATATTGTCTTTGATATGATATTTATTATTTTACCATAAAAGTATTTGCCAGATGTTTTTACATGAGGGGGCTGCCATATTTGTGCATGCCACCTTCATTTTGTAAATTTTTCGACGATTCACGAATTTTCCGTAGTTTTCGTAAAACAGAACAGATTCGCTTGTCACAAATTACAGGGTTAATGTCATAATTGCAAGTCAGGGTGTAAAGTGCAAAAAAATGTTTACGCTATTGATATGTGGGTCAACAAATAATTTTCTTCTTTTTTTTCTTCTTACCCACACCCTACCCTCACACAACAAAAGCAGCGGGCCACGCAGACGTGAATCTATAATACCAATGTCTGGAGGCAGAAGAAGGGCATAGGTTGCGGCCCGTGAAAATTGCATGGATGCCAGCCCAAACCCGCTGAGCTACAGGTAATCCTATGGGTCCCGTTGTTTTCTGGCCAGCGCGTGCATTACTTTGCGCCAAGTCCTGCACCCAATGGATGAGTTTTTGAACAAGCAGAATATCCAAGGCTATTGTGATACTAATATCTACAGTTAGTACTAGTGGTTGTATATATAGTTTATGTATGTGAGTGTATAGATTGGTTAGTATAGGTTGTGTGCTGGGTTTACTCGGATGGGTTGAACTTGATGGACAATGGTCTTTTTTCAACCCTATGTAACTATGTAACAACGACACTGTGCTCTGTATCTCCCATCAAATTTCTTATCTGGACCAAGGTGCTGAGCGCAGCCAAACCCAGGACAGAAGTGTCTAAATGAGCCCTAAGGGCATTTTTGTCCAGCATCTAAGTTAATGACCTCCCTAAATTTTAATTGGCATGTCATTTAATAATATTTTGAACTTTACATTTCTACGCTAAGAAGGAAAAGACACATTTATTCACACATTCCTTTAGCATCCTCCCTTACACCTACTCCCGGGGAAGGAGCAGCAGCCCCTCCCAACTCACCTGTGTGAGCAAATCCTGATGCTGTGCCAAGCTGCCTTAAGAGCAGTATATAAGGATCACCTCAGCATGAGTAATTCCAGCTGTCCTGTCCCACACTAGCTGCAAGACTATGGGGACCTGCAGAGGGATCCCACTATGGATCCTACCACTCTTGTGGGGGCTGCTCAATGGTAGGTAAAATTTTTTACAGAAGCAGATTTAAATAGAGTATGAAGAACATCAGTGTCTTTTCAGAAAACCTGCACAGGAAAGATTATACGCTCCAGTTTATCTGTAAATGACTTATAATGGTTTTATTTAAAAAAAAAAAAAAAAAAATTTAGAATGCAGCTTTAATAAAAAATGAAATGCTGTTTATGTATATGAATGTATAGTGAACGTATACAAATAGTTAGAAAAGAAAAAGCAGTATTGAAATAGGATTTGATCTGTAAATTATATAAAAATAATAATAATTATAAACATAATAAGATACAAATGCATAGATAAAAATATATGTGTCCTAGCTAAGTTTGCAGGTTCCTAGTGCGTTTTAGGCAGGCAATAATATGTATACATTTTACTTTTTTCTGCCACCCTGCCTATTGAGTTATTTGTAGTGATGAGCAAAATTTTTTGGCAGGCAAGGATTTGCGGCGAATTGCTGCGTTTCTCCATTGGCGGTCAACATAATTTGCCGCGTGACCAATAATTGCAGCTTGCATTAAAAAAAAAATGTCGCACATGAAAAAAAATTGTTGCGTGTGTCAAAAAATGAAACAATTTCTTTTGTATGCAACATTTTCACCTTTTCTCGAATCTTTTGAAAGATTTGGGAATTTTTCAGCGAAGCGAATCGGGACAGATTTGCTCACCATTAGTTATTTGTCCCTTAGGACAAGTGGTTGCTTAGTTGGTTCCAAGGATCTGAAATGCATCAGTAATATTATGTATATTATGTGTATCTAGTGAAGGTATATACTTTATGCTGAGACAGTACAGCATTACGGATATAGTTAATAGCCCCTGTGTTTGCAGATAATGTGATGGTAAGTAAAAAACACCCATGATAGCTCCATGCCAAAAAGCTCTTCTGTTATAGTCATCTCCTTAAATAAAATGGTTGCATGTTAAAATTCTTGAGATGATGGACCCATTCTTAAAAGCCCTTCCCTTACATTCATATATGTTTATAGAGTATTGAGTATTGTAGAGAAAGTACATATTATGGCTCATATACAATGCAAATGCAATGTGTAAAGTGCAGTTTTGGATGCAATTTGCCATTTTTTTAAGCACAATGCAGTGCTTTTTCCTATGATTCCAGATTAACTTTGGCTGCACACAAATTTAAGCCTGCTGCAATTGCATCTGAAGAGCTACAAAGTGCCCAGTTGTGCTTTGACACAACAAACACGATTGCCCTTAAAATTGTCTGCATCATTTAGGACGTTTTGTGTCAAAATGACAATTGTGCGGCACAGTTTAAAAGAGCCAGCAGTTGGGAGCACGTAATTGCTGCCACTTTTAGGGTGGTGATAGTTGAAAGGTTTGCTGAAAGATTTTTACTTTATAGTCCTGTAGGGAGCCATAAATAGCATTTGACACCTGTTTATGGTCCCATTAAATTCTAAACATTAGTCTTTTTGCTCTGTTCAGCTTCAGTGGCTGCCCCCAAGGCTACACAACATCTCATTATATAAACTGTAGTAGGGTTTCAGATGCTATCAACATTTTTACCAATGCAGGAACATAATATATTTAATCACATTTAAAATGCATGTATAACACTTGGCATTACTGGGCCCTGTTGCACAATGGGAAAGCCCAGCAGAACCTTATTAAATGGGGAGGAATGTGTGCTTATGAACCTTTGTCTTGTAAACCTTTGGAACAATGCACTTCCTTATAGGTTTCTTGCAAGAATTCCATTGCAAGCATGATACATTATCCATCTCGTGTCTGCTTTTCATATTTGTCATTTCAGAAGAGCCTACATATGCAAAAATGTACACTGTGCACATATTTCTTTTTAGGAATCTGTAGCGAAAGATCCTGAAGCAGCCCCACTAGAGAGAAACTTTAACTATAAGTTCCACTAATAACCTTTTATATTGTGTTTCTAAGGTCCCTACTTCAGGGTGTAGATGTGGGGAGTGTGGGGAAAAAGAACTGCACTTTAATAGGGGGCTTGGGGTTCTCAAGTGGAGTGTTAAAAGCTGAAAATAAATGGAATCTGGGAACCCTTTATAGAGAAAACTCTGCATTACAGGAAGGCTATCTCCCATAGAGTTCATTGTATGCAAATAATTCTAACTTTTAAAAATAATTTCTACAGGTATGAGACCTGTTATCCAGAATACTCAGGACCTGGGGTTCTCAATAAGGAACTCAGCATGAAAAAAATAGTCACATCAAAATAGGTGCCACATCAACTGCGGGTTATGGGCGGGGAGGGTGCGTGGAAGCGCTCAACCCGAATCCGCCAGAGTTGAGCCGGGTTCCTCTTCCGGCTCTCTAATTTATAGGTGCACTCCTGGCATGCCCCACCCCCTTTTGTGACGTCATTGCGGGTCTATAAATAGAGGGAGGAAGCCGGGGACAGGTAGGGTTCGGAGCTGACGGGTTAGGGTATTGGTCAAGTAGTTCTCCACCCACACATCACTAATAGGCATGGTCGCGTAAAAAAATAGTTGCGCGACACCAGGATTTTGTGCATTTTTTGCCGTTTCACAAATTTTCCGATGTGTTCATTTGAATGTTAGTGAAGCGAAAGGCATTTTGGGAAGATTTGTCATCCTCTCAAGCACAGATTTCCTGTAATAAATCTTGCAGTGTAACTGATCCACCATCAGTTTTATATATATACAGGCATGGGACCCCTTATCCTGAAACCCATTATCCAGAAAGCTCTGAATTACGGAAAGCCCGTCTCCCATAGATTCCATTTTAATTAAATAATTCAGAATTTTAAAACTGATTTCCCTTTTCTCTGTAATAATAAAACAGTGCCTTGTACTTGATCCCAACTAAGATATAATTACTCCTTATTGGGGGCAGAACAGCCCTATTGGGTTTATTTAATGGTTAAATGATTCCCTTTTCTCTGTAATAATAAAACAGTACCTGTACTTGATCCCAACTAAGATATAATTACCCCTTATTGGGGGCAGAACAGCCCTATTGGGTTTATTTCATGGTTAAATGATTCCCTTTTCTCTGTTATAATAAAACAGTACCTGTACTTGATCCCAACTAAGATATAATTACCCCTTATTGGGGGCAGAACAGCCCTATTGGGTTTATTTAATGGTTAAATGATTCCCTTTTCTCTGTAATAATAAAACAGTACCTGTACTTGATCCCAACTAAGAAATAATTACCCCTTATTGGGGGCAAAACAGCCCTATTGGGTTTATTTAATGGTTAAATGATTCCCCTTTCTCTGTAATAATAAAACAGTACCTGTACTTGATCCCAACTAAGATATAATTACCCCTTATTGGGGGCAGAACAGCCCTATTGGGTTTATTTCATGGTTAAATGATTCCCCTTTCTCTGTAATAATAAAACAGTACCTGTACTTGATCCCAACTAAGATATAATTACCCCTTATTGGGGGCAGAACAGCCCTATTGGGTTTATTTCATGGTTAAATGATTCCCCTTTCTCTGTAATAATAAAACAGTACCTGTACTTGATCCCAACTAAGATATAATTACCCCTTATTGGGGGCAGAACAGCCCTATTGGGCTTAATTAATGTTTTATTGATTTTTTAGTAGACTTAAGGTATGGAGATCCAAATTACGGAAAGACCCCTTATCCGGAATACACTTGGTCCCAAGCATTCTGGATAACAGGTCCTATACCTGTGTTTCAGATGAGTTTAATAAAAGTTATGCTTTATATATCTTTTAATATCCCACTCCTTGAATGGGAAACTGGGGCTGATTATTTATCACTTGAAATTTGGGATGAGGTATATTGATATAAAAAAACATGATCATATTAAAGAACACTACCACATTTTTTTTACATCGGTCACCGGCCTAAAGTAATAATTAACGCAACGGTTAACCTTTAGATTAACTATTAGAAAGTAATTGAATGTCCAATTTATAACAACTTTTTAATATGTCTATTTATTTATTTATATATTTTTTTGGATTATTTGTGTTTCCAGCTTTCAAATAAGGGTCACTGACCCCGGTAACCAAAAAAAAAAGTTGCTTTATGAGGCCCCAATTTTATTATTTATCTTTTTATTTTGGTCCACTCCTAATTCTATTCCAGTCACCCATTTAAACTAGTGCATGTTTGCTAGGGTAAATAAGCTAGGGTAACTAAGCTAGGGTAAATAGCACACTATAGAGCTGCTGAACAAAAAAGCGAAATAATTAATTAAAAATGCAATAAAAAAATGAAGCCCAAATGAAAATTGCCTCAGAATATCTCCATCATACTAGGTGAAGTGTGAAGTGTGCCAAACAGGAAAGTCTCCCTGTGGGACCTGTTATCCAGAATGCTTGGGACCTGGGGTTTTCCATAATTTGGATCTCCATAACTTAAATCTGCTAAAAATCCTTTAAATATTGAATGAACCCAATAGGCTTGTTTTGCATCCAATAAGGATTAATTTGAGTTTAGTTGGGATCAAGTACAAGGTACTGTTTTAATATTACTGAGAACAAGGAAATCATTTTTAAAAATTGGAAAATGGAGTCTATGGGAGACGGCCTTTCTGTAATTAGGAACTTTCTGGATAACGGGTTTCTGGATAGGGGATCCCATACCTGTACTACTACCTCAAATTACTATTACAATACTACTGCATCGTCCACAGGGAGATTATCTCAATTAGACTATTTGCCCAGATTATATTATGTGAAAGATGAATGTTGAACTTGAGGTTTGTTCTTGTTTGTTTCATTCAACCCTTTTCTCTGCAGCTGAACTATATACAGATTATATCCAAGAAACAGAGGGATCATCATCCGATGATAGTACTGGCTACCCACTTCTTGAAACTATCCTAAACCAGACAGGTAAGTCTCATCAGTCATATTTATTAGTAAGTCACAGCAGTGTGAAGACATTGACTGGGGTTCAACATAGGCCCTTGCATTTCAAGTGCACAGAGGCCCAAACAGCCCCCACCAGCCCAATAAATAGTGACTGTCTATGGCATCTTACAGCAGCCCCTCTGGCATTCGCCAGAACCCACAGATTACCAGTCTGGGCCTGGGTTCTGGCATTCCAAGTACACAGAGGCCCAAACAGCCCCCACACGCCCAATAAATAGTGACTGTCTATGGCATCTTATAGCAGCCCCTCTGGCATTTCAAGTACACAGAGGCCCAAACAACCCCCACCAGCCCAATAAATAGTGACTGTCTATGGCATCTTACAGCAGCCCCTCTGGCATTTCAAGTACACAGAGACCCAAACAGCCCCCACATGCCCAATAAATAGTGACTGTGCATCTTACAGAAGCCCCTCTGGCATTTGCCAGAACCCATGGATTGCCAGTCCGGTCCTGGTAGGTAGTATGACATCACAAAACAAAGGCAACATTTGCCCCAGTATAGTAACAGATAGCAACCAAGCAAATGTTTGCTTTCCTTACTGCAACTTTTCAAAGCAGTAAAAGCTACAAAACTGCAATCACTTTGCTCATGTTCCTGAATAATGTAATACAAGTTACTAACAGGGAAAACGAAGGGCAATGGGAATATCTAGTCCTTGGTGCAAGCGATTCCATTTTGTGAATTTAATATAGCTCCAGCAAACATGCAAAAGCATTTAGTGACCCATCTACTGGTGGAAATATGGGATGTACGTTTTACAGCTTTCACTGAAAAGATACAAAACCTTAAAAAATAAGCAAACCTTTTTTTTTCAGTAAAATTCCTCTAAACAGCCTCCAGAATTACCTACCTTTGTCCCAGCATTCTGTCTGACCTGGTTCCTTGGTTAGAAGTTAATCTTTTACTTTGCTTCCTTGTGCAGAGTGAAGCCCCGCCCCCACTCCCTGTTCAGGTCTCTCAAAAAAAAAAAAAAAAACCCTGCTAATGTACAGACTGGATCCTGCTGCCTCCAGGCATGCCCAGAAGGCTCTCCAGGTCGACTAGAGTAGTCGAATTGAAGACAGAACTGAACAGGAAGTGGGGGCGGGGCTTCACTCTACTTCACTCTACTTATTCTTTAAGCATTGTGCCATGTTTAACTCAAACTGGCAATTTTATAACTGTTTCCCAAAGGGAACAAATTACACGCAGATGTATACAGTTGGTCAACAACCTTACAGAATTCCATCCACAAAAACATTTATTAATATAACATACCCATATATGCAGCATTAAATGGAAACCCTTTTTTCTCTTATTCACACAGATATAGGATGTTATTATTATTATTATTATTATTATTATTATTATTAAAGCATGCCTTCTTTACCTGCATGAATCCACATATACTGACCTTGATCATTCTGTTTTACAGTTTTAAATACAACACTAACCATTATCCCAGTTGTGCGCCCAACCCCAGTGGTTAAAGGTAAGCCATGTACATGCCTCATTCTTTCAGCTCTAACTCCTCTTTGTGCAAAAATGAGTGTGCAAACATTAAGCCATATACTAAAGAACTGAATGATTAAATTTCAAGTTTAATTTAAGACTGTAATTTTTAGAAAAAAAATAAGCAATTTTCCTCAAAAAAGTGGTGAGGTAGAAAATCACTATTGTGTTCCTTTATTGAGACTTCTTGAAATATATCAAATAAAACTTCTAAAAACTGAAAAATAAAAATATTGCCACCAAAAACCTGTTGAGATGCCATAGATATTAGATAGATCTTAGATAAATAGATCTTAGATCATCGATATTAAGGGGCACATTTACTAAAATGTGTTCTTTTCTGGCCTTGAAAGTCGTATAAACTCGACATGGTATAAATTCAAATCAAACTCGATCATTGCTGTATTTATAAAATGTAATGCTTGAATCGTTTGTACTAAAATTTCAAGTTTACATTAGCAAATCCAGAATTTTGGGAGTTGAAAGCATTGTGAAAAGTCGCAAAAAATTTGAATTTAAATGGACGTTCATTTCCATGAATCCTCTTTATTTTTCCCAAACAGGAATAGCTTCAGCAGCCATTTTAGGAGCATTGGTACTCATTGTTTGGAAAACAATAATGTGTTTAAGTTTCACTTGAAAGTGGGTGAAATAGAAAACAATGATGGGATTAAATTCCCCTTGAAAATGTGTGAAATAGAAAACAAGGAGGGGATTAATTTCCCTTTGAAGCTGGGTGAAACTGAAAACAATGGGGGGGATTCACTTCTCATTGAAAGATCAAGGACAGACTGTCTATTCATGACTATTCTATTCATCTACTATTCTAAGCTTCCATAGGACTCAATGGTACTTGACAGGTCAAACCTGTCAATATTTTTTTACAAGAAAAAGTTAACTAAACATTAATAAATCTCAAATTATGGGAGTTGTTTTTGAAAAACTCGAATTTTTCTGGGAACAATAATAAAAAAATCAAGTTCTAGCAAAAACCCATTAATAAATCTCGAAATTATCTAGAAATACATAAAAAATCTGACTTTATCTCAAAATTGCTTAGTAAATTTGCCCCTAATTGTGATATTTTTTCGATCAATAGCATATTTATAAAAAAAAAATCTTAATTGTGTTAATTTACAGATGACTCGATCACACTGAAAGTTGCCGTTTGAAAGCTCAAATTGAAAAAAAAAAAATCAACTTTTTGTTACCAAATTTTCCTCAAATGACTGAAAAAACAAGAACTTCAATTTTGTAACCTTGTAAATTACACTTTGCCCTATTGTTTAGGCAATTTATTTAGAAATATCAATGTTTAAAACATTGAAATCTGGGGAAAACTATGAACAATGGCCAACAATAACCTACAAGAAGAGCTTTGTGTTGAGTAAGATAGCCTATTTTATAACATAATGTATATTTGTACTCCATATCATTATCTGCAGTTATCAACCCGGTTCACAATAACAGAGTATGCAGCACCTGGGGAAACTTCAACTTCAAGAATTTTGATGGTGATATATTCCGTTTCCCGGGAACCTGCAACTATGTTTACGCTTCCCATTGCAAAAGCGATTATGAAGACTTCAACATCCAGATTCAACGCACTGGTATCAGCAGTAATCCAGTGATGAATAAGATCACCATAAAGATCAATGGAGTGGTGGTGCAGGTCAATAAGAAGACTGTGCTGGTTGATGGAAAAGCGTAGGTTGCTTTTCTTACATTATTTATCAAAGAATCAATACATAACATCCAGAAACAGGTAGCAAAGAAAGCCATCCAAGAAGGAAACAAGGGTTACTTTCAAAGAACAACCCTCAAGTAGGGTTGCATAACTTTTCTCTGGGGCATAGGCAAAATGGTTTACATGGCTCTAAAGACAAAGAATACAGAAGTAATAGAAAAATAGCTACATGTTATGCACAAAATTCTAATTGATATTGCAGTCGTCAAGGTTGCATTAGCTTCCCTAGCATTCTTAGCTTGAGATAACCAAAGCAAGAAGGAAAAAATGAAGACAAGAAAAAAAGCTTCATCTAAGACTGTATTAACCATTCCTAACATTATAACTGGGGTACTTTAACTAGAAGTTTATGATATAACTTCACAAACCTGACTTTTCATAAGTCATTTCATTTTGTAACTATCTATGGGCTTTCAGACATGTCCTAGTATTCCATGGAAAAATCATGTTAAACATTCACTTGCTGGCTTTTCCCATGTTTAGCTCAAGAGCAACAACTTTAGCTATTTCATAATAAAACCTTTGGCAAAAAGTATGTTTAGCATTAAGCTTTTTTTGAACAAGGGGTATACTGCCCCTTTAAGGTACACGAGACATCAATTACTGCACAATACTAGTGGTAACACATCTTCAATTCTTTATTTACTTGAGGAGCGTAAACTTACAGCACAGCTATTTGCTTTTTGGCTGGCTTCCCATTTGGTACTTTCAGTCTGGTAATATCCCTCACATTTTCTCTTGTTGAATTACACTCTATTGACAATAGCTCCTAATTGTTGGTAAAGTCCCTTAACATGAATCAGTACAATGTGTGGCATGTATTTTTTGGGATTAAGGCCCCCTCTAGCTTGTTAAATATGTAGTCAATGTCATCTGCAATTAATACAACCATATTATATGTATATGGTTTATTCTTTCTACAGAGTACATTTTCCCTACAATGGTCTTGGTGTTCAGATTGAGAGCCATGAATTTTCCATTAAAATCAGCAGCAAACTTGGCTTGGTGCTAATGTTAAACGATGATAACAGTCTCCTGGTAAGTAAACACTTTGTCCCTATTATAATAAGACTCGTATGTAAGTTGCAATATCATTTTTATTACATTTTATCTTTCTTTTATCCTGAAATACTAATAAATGAAAATGCAATTCAGTAAATAATGTGTTACTTTTTGTAGCTGGAACTGGATGAAAAGTATGCTAACCAGACGTGTGGATTGTGTGGGGATTACAATGGCATATCTGTCCACAATGAATTCATTAAGCAAGGTCAGTTTGAAGTCTTATTTCTCTCTCTTAAATCCTCAAAGAATACACCCAATTTAGTAAAGTTTATATATATAGTGTGCTAACACAGTTTAATTAGACAATTTATAAAAGAGATCAAAGTTAAAGACAAAAATCTTTACCTAAAACAGGTGTTGACCTGGGTGTATATACCCCAGGTCCCTCGCAAAATATTTAAAATGCTAGGACACATGCAGTGGAGATCACATAAATATACACACACTCACCGATGTCGAAATTTGGTTCGGGTGCTTGGAGCCCCAGACTCGTAGCCCAAGGGAGCAAACTCAAATCTCTGAAGAAAGCGGCTCGCAAAGCACCATGGTCAGCCTGAAAGTGGATAAAACTCTTTATTTACATTCTTAAAAACCCAGAACGCCTGACGCGTTTCGTGCGTACCCGCACTTAATCATAGGCACTTATCCATATTTCTCTCTCTTGCTGTCTTCTTTCATAACCAATTTTGTAATCCTTTTTATGTGTATCGAAGTACAAAGTAAATGGGCAAATGTATTTATACACATCTGGTTGATAAAAACTGAGATGCAATTCAATTCAGAAAAAAATTATCTCATGGTTTATAACATGTAAACTGGAACTGAATTAGGAGAACGTTTTTTTTTTCTCCTTGACTGAATCTCGTCCAGATTCTGGACAAAACAATGAGAACTTTTTCTCACTTGTTGGTGGAATGCTTACCAAATGCAAGCTTAGTCTTGCATGACTAGATAGAATCCCTAGTGGGTTAATGGATTTGTCTTGTGGATCCTGGATGATATGAATTCTGTATGTCTGCCTGTGCATGCCCATCCAACACAGATGTGGAGGGCATCTAAGACATTACATGATGATGGCAAGCATTCCTGTGGGTTCAGTAGTTTACTGCATGTATGCAACATATTTTACCTATTTATCTTGGTGACAGGGTTATCCAAAGTACAGTAATTTGTAAAAAATCTGTGGCTGTTACAGATTGGAATGGTCTATTGTGTCTATTGAGGAGTCTACGGGGAACTTATTTAGGCCACTGATGACAGTACAAACAGAAGGAACATTTGTATGCCGTTATAATATGGAACATTTGATAACTGAAACCCATTTTTCAACTAAATGCTCCTGTATGTTTATATTAAAGGTGTCCACATCACTGAAACTCAGTTTGGAAATCTTCAGAAACTGGATGGTCCCACAGAACAGTGCCCAGATGTGATACCAGAACCTAAACATAACTGTAAACAATTTGTAAGTTAAACAAGAAACTCAAAAATAGACGGTTCACTTACTACATAAATAGGGAAAGGTGTAAAAGTGCATTTGCCCACAATGCACTTTGCTACTGCTCTGTTGTTTTCTCTGCCGCCATGTCGGGTATGAGACACAAATGTTTGCATCTAACTTGGAATAATATATTATAATATTGATGATGAGTTAGTACTAAGGGCAAACTGTTTTTGAATAATGTAATAAATCAAAACAAAAAAAGCAGATTTGTTGCTCTGGGGTACTATGTCTCAAAGAACTTTGTGGTTTTTTTATGACATTACTCCATATAGGTATTGCTTCCTGATGGGTGCACTTTTTTACCTGTAATCAAATAAAACACTGCCCCTGAGGAGCCCTTCCTTGCTTTATATACAGAAGAAAATAAAAATAGCTGATACTTACTGAAGTATTTTGGGCACCAAAGTGGTTAACGAAGGGTGCTCCGGACTGCGGGGAGCTGCTGGGAGCAGTGAGGACCCCCGGGAGCTACTACTAGGGAGTACAGGATTGGTGGGGTGGTAGATAAGAGGAGATGCTTCTCCATGGGCACCTGGAGCACTGTGCATACACCTGGCAGCGTGTCTGGCACCCAGTAATGGCGACTGATCATCCCAGTCACCCACTCCCTTTTTCCTTTGTGTTTCTGTTTAAAAAGTACATATTTATTTTTTCTTGCACAATCATCTTGTTTTTATACTATTTTTTTATGGATACTTTGTTTACATTGTCACAGCTGCAGGTTCTTGGTTCTTGCCCTTTTGGGTACGTTGTAAGAGATTGTAATTTATATGCCCACCGTGGTTGCAGTGACTGGCATCTGGGCGTATACTATTTTTGGTTATAATGGGGCAAGGACGTTTACCGGTTTAATATCATTCAATAAAGCTGTAGCCGACCTAAAGGGAAAACTGAGTCTTGGTGTTTTCTTTTAATCTATTTAGTATGATCACTTATACACGTGACTACCTCTCCACAGTCTGCTGAGAACAGTCTTTCTTGAATATTATTCTGTACATTTTTAAATAAAATGCTTTCAAGGAGGTGTTCTGGCACTATTTATTAATGAAACCCTGCCTGCAAGAGCTACTTCAATAGGTAGTTTTGAAACGGAACCACACAAAGTTGCCCGCATTTTAATCCCATTATGTGTTATGTGAATTCCAAAAGTTAAGAACATTTCTAATCAGATATTAATATTGTGTTTTATTTTCTTTTTCAATGTATTTCAGAAAAACATCTGTGAAAATGTATTAACAAGTACGGCCTTTGCAAACTGTCACTCATTGGTGGATGTTGAACCATACATTGAAGCCTGTCAGCAGGATCTGTGCCACTGTGATAGCAAAATGTCTTCCACCTGTATATGTAGCACATTGGCTGAGTACTCAAGGCAGTGTGCCCATGCTGGGGGTCAGCCAGTCAATTGGAGAACAAAACATTTTTGCCGTGAGTGTTTTCCTTTGTCTGAACATATCCAAAAACGAATCAGTTCCATTGGCTTAGGAATAATAAATATCTATTTTGAATTTTGATTAATTGCTGTTGAATTCTTTTCTCACTTCAGCCAAGAATTGCCCTTTAAACATGGAATACCGAGAATGTGGCTCGGCATGCCCTAACACATGTACCAACCCAGAAAGAGCAGCTCTTTGCAATGAACATTGTTTGGAAGGTTGTTACTGCCCTAAAGGTAAATATAGTTGTTTAATGGACAAACCACAAAAGTAATTGCCTTTTGTTTTGTAATATAATCTATTTTCAGCAAAGAAAAATAACATGGATAAGATCAGAATGTACTTATAGTTACATAGTTACATAGTTACATAGGGTTGAAAAAAGACCAGAGTCCAGCAAGTTCAACCTTTCCAAGTAAACCCAGCACACACAACCCACACCTACCAATCTATACACTCACATACATAAACTATATATACAACCAGTAATACTAACTGTAGATATTAGTATCACAATCGCCTTGGATACTGTGCTTGTTCAAAAACTTACCCAGGCCCCTCTTAAAGGCATTAACAGAATCTGCCATTACCACATCTCTAGGAAGGGCATTCCCCAACCTCACTGCCCTCACCGTGAAAACCCCCCTACGCTGCTTCAAATGGAAGCTCCGTTCCTCTAATTTAAAGGGGGGGCCTCTGGTGTGTTGATTGTTTTTATGGGAAAAAAGAACATCCCCCATCTGCCTATAATCCCCTCTAATGTACTTGTACAGAGTAATCATGTCCCCTCGCAAGCGCCTCTTTTCCAGAGAAAACAACCCCAACCTCGACAGTCTCACCTCATAGTTTAAATCTTCCATCCCCTTAACCAGTTTAATTGCAGTCTCTGCACTCTCTCCAGCTCATTAATATCCTTCTTAAGGACTGGAGCCCAAAACTGCACTGCATAGTCAAGGTGAGGCCTTAGATGACATCAACTGCCATTCCAGCATCAAGGTTCCTGCTCACCTCCTCATAAAAGGCGACTAAATTAGTCTGGCAAGATCTGTTACGCATAAAACCATGCTGGCACAAACTAATAGTATTGTGAACTGCAATGTATTCAAGTACCCTATCCCTTATTACCCCTTCCAAAATCTTTCCTACTACTGATGTCAGACTAACAGGCCTATACTTTTCAGGCTGAGAACAGGATCCCTTTTTGAATAACGGCACCACATTAGCAATTCGCCAGTCTGTCAGCACCATGCCAGACCTCAACGAATCCTGAAAAATTATGTGGAGAGGTTTGGCAATCACAGCGCTCAGCTCATTTAATACCCTGGGATGAATCCCATCCGGTCCTGGACCTTTGTTTACCTTTACATGTTCAAGTCTCTTTTGAATTTCCTCCCGAATGACCCATGCGTCAGTAGATAAATTACTAGAACTGACTTAGGTACCCTATTACCCCAGTCAATGTCCGGATAATTAAATTCCCCTATAATAACAACTTGACCCAGTTGTGAAGCCTCCTCCATTTGCAACAATAGCTGGGTCTCATCCCCCTCATCTATACGGGGTGGTTTATAGCATACACCAATGATCATTTTCTTTGTGACCTTCAGCCCTACTGAAATTTCTACCCAAAGAGATTCAACATTTTCATTGGTAATGTCTTTATTACGTGGCTTTAAATCTGACTTTACATAAAGACAAACCCCTCCACCCTTTTTAATCTCTCTGTGTATAACTATTTAAATTCATGGCCCAGTCGCATTTTTCATCCCACCAGGTCTCAGTGATACCAATTAAATCATAATTTTCAATACATGCAATAGCTTGCAGCTCCCCTAATTTACCCGACAAGCTTTGCGCATTAGCCAGCATGCATCGGAGATTACTACTTCTCCCTCTGATGTTTACATTAGCTAACGGAGAGTTAGAGCTAAGGCAAATATGAGATTGTTTTCCTTGTAACGGAAGCTCCTTATCTGATATACTATATGCCCCCCTCACTCCTCCCCCACAACCCTTTAAGACTTTGCGGAAATTGTCGCAACTTTTTCGTTACCAATACGATTTGCGCGAAAAAACGCGAGTTTTTCGTAGCCATTACGATGTGCTCGTATCTTGTCGCAACTTTTTTCGTATTGAGCGCTCGTAAGCGGCGGGCGAAACTTTCAGACTTAGCATGATTTTGGAAGCCTCCCATAGGACTCAATGGCACCCTGCAGCTCCAACCTGGCCCAAGAAAAGTCACCATACTGAAGCTTGAATGAATCTGAATCTTTCGTACTCGGCGCGAAAGCTGCGAAAAAGTCGCGACTTTTCGTGCAAGTATTAACGCTACGAAAAAATCACCAGATTTTGTGCAACATTCGGAATGGCAACGAAAAAGTCGCGACAATTAGCTGAAAAATCGCAAAATACCGATCATTACGAAAAAAACGCAATTGGACGCATTTGGCCAGTTCGTGAGTAAGTAAATGGGCCCCCAAGACTTTAGCCACGAATTGAGCTCCCTAAGCTCCCGCTGTCTCCCTAAACTTGCACGTGGCACCGGCAAAATTTCCGAAAAAATGAGGACCTTTGCTTAATCTTAGAGCCTAGATCCCTGAACTCACTCTTTAAGGTCCCCCACCTACCGTTCATTTTGTCGTTAGTTACTTGATACTTTATTAGATAAAGCGATTCTGAAATTATTTTTATGGTGTAGTTTTTATTACTAAATTACTTCACTGTATATAACTAATTCTACCATTTTAAATGTTGTTCTTTAATCAATAAATGTATTTCTTAGCAGTAATATTGATCCTGTGCTTTCAGTAAGAGTGAGCACTTCACAATGCAACTGCTTTCAGAAAAGCTATTGTTTCTCCTACTCAATATAACTGGAGAAGTCATGGCAAGACTCAGGTGTCTACTATTGAGTACTATTCTTATATCTACCACTAGGTGGGACATATTTGGACTATTTGTAGCAATGCAGGTGTCAGGGGGTGGGGTGTTATATTGTTACCTTCCCATTGTTCTGCTGATTGACTGCTGAGAGAAAATGGAGAGGGGGCTGACATTGCTCCAATTTGAATTTACATTGTATTAGAGCACAAAACATATGGCTGAGGCCACCTGGGAAATAAAGAAAATGGCTAGCTCTCCATTAAACTTCAAAATGAAATTTAAAAAATATGTTTGCTCTTTTGCAAAATGGATTTCAATGCAGGATTCTGCCAAATGATCCCTTTTGACTAATGCAATTTGTAAAAAACATGTTTCGATTTACCTTTAAAGACATCAGATGCAAATTTAATCCCAAACATTTGTTGTTTGTAGGAACTGTTTTTGATGATGTTTACAACACAGGCTGTATTCCTGTGGATAGGTGCCCCTGTATAACTGGGGGAGAAACATACTCTTCTGGGGAATCTTATTCTACTCCATGCAGTACCTGGTAAGTTCATGTAGAAACCCTTTCTAAAAATTCAATTAAAAATCATGTGTTGCTTTTATATTTTGCTGTAATGGTACAGTATAACCATATAATTTACCCCTATACTTGGCTCTAGTCATGTATTTTCTGCTTTTTCAGAGGTAAGATGTAGTGATGAGCGAATCTGTCCAGTTTCAGGAAAATCTGCAAAATGGCCAAAAATCTGCTAAACGTGCAACTTTTTTGTCGTACACATCTTCTTTTGTTGTGTGCGTGGCTTTTTTACAGCGGCCACGCCTATTTGACCACACCCATTTTGATGCAACTGCGCCCAATTTGATGCAACCACAACTTTTTTTGACGCACGACAAATTTTTCCACTGAAAATTTTCACGTTTCGTGAAACAATTTGCCAGTGTAGAAATGTGGAAATTTGCTGCGAATCCATGCTTGGTGCAAAAAATTCGCTCCTCACTAGTAAGATGATATTGAATATACCAGTCACACCTTCAGTCTTCAAAACTTTTTGTTAGAGAGACTTTAGCTATGATTTATCTCTACAGTTAAAGAAGTTCTAGCGCAAAGTATCGTTTTACAATTTGCAATTTTTAAGACAAAAATCAATCAATCAAAGCCTGATCTAAGCCTCAGTAATTACAGAAACTACTTACACTGTGGGATGTATTTATTCATGCCTGGAAGGATATTTGCCATCATTTTTTTCAAACCATATTTTAAACACAACTGCTATGTATCATATCTTGTAAACCAGTGATCCCCAACATGTTGCTCACCAACCCCTTGGATGTTGCTCCCAATGGCCTCAAAGCAGCAGCTTATTTTGGAATTTTTTACTTGAAGGCTGTAGGCTGCCAGTCCATATTAGGGCCTTCGAATAGCCAATCCCTGTCCTTATTTAGCACCCCAGAAAGGTTTTTATGCTTCTGTTGCTTCCCAACTCTTTTTACATTTAAATGTGGCTCACAGGTAAAAAAGTTTGTGGACCCCTGTTGTAAACCAATGACTTAGCTCAATATCATTTCTCCTATAGTGTATGTTCCTCGGGGAAGTGGAACTGCAAGGATCTGCCTTGTTCCTCAACTTGCTCTGTAGAAGGAGGTTCCCATGTCACAACATATGATCAGACTCATTACAACATCCATGGTGAATGTAACTATGTACTGACCAAGGTAAGGACTCTAAAATTCTTCAACAATATGTATTGTATACAGAAAAATGAACTGTTTTTCCATATTCTATGGAAAATATACATAATTACATATAATATTTAAAGCAATACACTGAATTTTTTCATGTTTTCAAATTCACAGATGTGCGATGGCAGAGCATTCACAGTTGTTACTGAAATTCGCAAATGTGGTTTAAGTGAAAGTGAGTCCTGTCTAAAGAGCATTATGATCCTGCTCAATGGACAGGAAACTGTAAGTCCTCACACTGTTTTTTTACTCTTTTTTTATTTATCAAAAAAGGAAAACATCAAATTAAGTATATTTTGTTCCCTTAAGTTAGGCCAGAACCAACATTTTTAGACTTGCAGTGTTGCCCTGACAGTAGCTTGTCAGTTTGGACATTTGAGGGGTGATTTAAGACTGGGGAGGTAGGCACTGACTTTGTAAATGAATTTCCACAGGTTCTGTGGACCCACCCATGAATACAGTGCTGCCTGCATTTGGCAGCAGTGTATTAATGATGGAGAGAGGCACATAGGCATCCCTATAAGCCACTTAACTTGAAGATGGAGAGCCATGTATTTTTATTCTCACTTTATTATATTTTCATACCCCAGAATATACCCCAACAGAATATTGAAATCAAACCAGATGGCAGTGTGTATGTGAATACTATCTATACCCAGTTGCCACTTTCTACAGGTAAGATATATTCATGTTTGACATTATATGGCAGGAAATGTAACGTGTACCTGTTGTATCTGTACAATACATACAAGTTTAGTGCTTCCAACATTTTGGGAACTAACTAATATATGTAGTGATGTATGGCTTTGATGGGATTAATGGATATTATTTGTGGACAATAAAAGAAGCATGTCCATATCTGCACTTATTGTGTGGTTTTGTTTGCAGCCAGTTTCATCATCTTCCAACCTACCTCTTTCTACATTATTGTTGAAACAAATTTTGGACTCCAGGTGACTGCTCAGCTCACTCCCTTAATGCAGGTTTATGTGACATTGCATCCAGCCTTCCAAACCAAGACATGCGGTAAGGACGTTTTGGAACATTTTCTACAAAAAACAAAATTATTAATTTACTGTGGCTTAACCCATATGGCCTATTTTGGCAGGTCTCTGTGGAAACTTTAACAGCATACAAAAAGATGATTTCCTAACAGTATATGGAATTTTAGAAGGAACTGCAGCATCTTTCGCCAATTCTTGGAAGGCCCAAGCTGATTGTCCAAACATAAAGAATGACTATACTGATCCATGCTCTCTGAGTATTGAAAATGGTAAATGTTTCTGGCATTATGTGTTTGTATTATTAAAACCTATAATTTCTGGTGGACTTTATATGATATTGTATTATATCAGTCATAAAGAATCTCCATGCCCCAGCTTAACGTAAAATAAAAGTAAGTTTATGTCAGGATACCCTAAAAATCTATACAGGTATGGGATACCTTATCTGGAAACCCATTATCCAGAAAGTTCCGAATTATGGGAAGGTCAACTCTCATAGACTCTCATAGACTCAATTTTAAGCAAATAATTAAGATTTTGAGAATGAGTTGCTTTTCTCTATAATAATAAAACAGAACCTTGTACTTGATCCCAACTAAGATATAATTACCCCTTATTGGGGGCAGAACAGCCCTATTGGGTTTATTTAATGGTTAAATGATTCCCTTTTCTCTATAATAATAAAACAGTACCTGTACTTGATCCCAACTAAGATATAATTACCCCTTATTGGGGGCAGAACAGCCCTATTGGGTTTATTTAATGGTTAAATGATTCCCTTTTCTCTGTAATAATAAAACAGTACCTGTACTTGATCCCAACTAAGATATAATTACCCCTTATTGGGGGCAGAACAGCCCTATTGGGGTTATTTAATGGTTAAATGATTCCCTTTTCTCTGTAATAATAAAACAGTACCTGTACTTGATCCCAACTAAGAGAGAATGAATCATTATGCGAGGCAAAACAATCCTATTGGGTGTATTTAATGTTTAAATTATTTTTTTAGTAGACTTAAGGTATGGAGATCCAGATTACAGAAAGATCCCTTATCATTCTGGATAACAGGTCCCATACCTTTAATAAAAAATATAATGTTCACAAATGATAGGGTTACCTCCCCAGGGGATTCCAAAACACTAAATATGGTGGAAATGGAATGGAAGTGTAAATAGTAGGCCATGATGACTTATGTATAATGCCCTGACACAGGCAAACTTAAATCTAAATAATATGAAATCCTTCACTGTAAAGGGACCCATATGTATCATGGAAAATAATCATATTTCAATTAATATGAATCGAAGATTATTTAAGAAAAAAATGCAGTACTTTTAATTGAATTTATAAGTGAATGAGTAATCTATGATTTGTTCTAAAAATAACAAATTGTCTTCTCATACTTCTGTAGAACAATATGCTTCACACTGGTGTGGTCTTATATCTGACCCAAATGGTCCTTTCGCTGCTTGCCACTCAAAAGTGAGCCCACGAAGGTTCCAAAAGGTAAGTCCATGTGTGCACACAAACACATACACAAACATTCTATTCAGCCACAGTAACTTCTGAAGAGTCATTTAGCAACCTTACCTTTACTATCAACTCCCAATAGTTCGAACCCAAGGCAACCAATAAAGTTTTTCAAGCAGTTCCTGTTTGGGCTTTGGGATGACAAGATTAAAGTTCTCCCACTTTTAATAGGGTGACATTTAATTAATAGAGACGTAGCGAACTGTTTGCCGGCGAACTAATTTGCGTGAACATCGGGTATTCGCAAGTTCGCGAACTTTTCGCGTATGTTCGCAATTTGGATTCGCGTGGCGTCTTTCCGCTGCATTTTTTCTCGGCCTAAAAACGCCGCACAAGCCACACATGGCGTTTTTCAGCAAATCCCGTTTCCATGGTGCTAATAGTGCGAAATAGCAAAAAACGGCACGTATTTCCGCTAGGTCTGCCAGCTGCCTTTGCGATTTTACGCAACGCTGTGTCAACAAAGTATTTTTCAGAGAAATTTTTGCCCTTGATCCCCCTCCTGCATGCCACTCTCCAGGTCGTGGCACCCTTTAAACAACTTTAAAATCAGTTTTCTGGCCAGAAATAGCTTTTCTAGGTTTTAAAGTTCGCCTTCCCATTGAAGTCTATGGGGTTCGCAAAGTTCGCGAATATTCGCACTTTTTGGCGTAAGTTCGCGAACGCGTTCGCAAACTTTTTTTTTGAGGTTTGCTACATCCCTATTAATTAACACTAAAATTGAGCTTTCGCAGCAGGGGTAAGAGCATTCCTAGAAGTTGTATGTACCCATTTATTTCTTACTAGGATTTGTTTACTAAAGGTGTGCTAAGTGGTACCAAATTTCATGGATACCCATAGGATGTGCAATCTGTACACTGTTCTTTGCGCTAGATTAGAAATTAGGTCCTTGGCTTAGAAGGTGGTACTCGTAATTATAGGACGTAACTATATGTTTTCTTTTTTCATAGATCTGTATGTTTGACTCCTGTAGCTGTGAGAAGAGTGAAGATTGTATGTGTGCCGCCCTCTCCTCTTATATTAGGGTCTGCCTAAGCAAAGGCGTCATACTGACAGAATGGCAAACACATACCCCATGCTGTAAGTTACTGATGGTTTCACATAATTATGTTTAATCAGAGTTTCTAGATAATGAACAGGATATTAATGATCAATATTGCAGTAGGATTAAATAATTGGGTTATGAAATACAAACAAAGCATTTGTTCATTTCTTTTCTGATTTATTCAAACCCATTTTCTTATCCAAGAGTATGAAGTCTGATGTTATACAATAAAATCAACTCAAGAAGATTATCTGCAATTAGTAAATTTGTCTCACCTCCTTTATTTTAGCTAAATATTCCAAATACTGCCCTGAATCATTACACTACACCTCTTCTATGAAAACCTGCCAGCCAACCTGCCGCTCTCGCTTTGAGCCGGATACCACCTGCAACATCAAGTTCCTTCCTGTAGATGGGTGCGGCTGTACTAAAGGGTTCTACATGGATGACAGTGGGAAATGTGTTCCCGAAACTGCCTGCCCCTGCTACTACAAGGGGAGTGCTGTGCCCTCTGGACAAGTGGTCCATGACAATGGAAAGCAATGGTGAGTTACAACATTTCACCCAGTTTCAAGGAGAAGTTTTATTCCCTTATTGTTTTCTGTTTCACCCACTTTCAAGGGGCAGTCAATCCCCTAATTGTTTCCGTTTCACCCACTTTCAAGGGGAAGTTAATCCCCTTGTCGTTTTCTGTTTTACTCAGTTTCAAGAGGGAGTTATTCTCTTATTGTTTTCTGTTTCACCCAGTTTCAAGGAGAAGTTAATCACTGTTTTTATTTCACGTGTTTTCAAGGGAAACACATTATTGTTTATGAAGAATGAGTGCCAATGCTCCTAAAATGGCTGCTGGAGCAATACCTGTATAAACTCTAATTTTTTGAGTTTTAACAATACTTTTGGTTTGAAAAATGTGGGATTTTCTAATGTAAACTCGACATGTTTGTACGAACGATTCAAGCATTATTGTGACAATTTTAGTAAATCAGCCCCATTGTTTCTGTTTGTTTGCTCTTGTCTGGCCCCTGGGGCAATAATCATTCTCTAGGGACCCCTCATTGGCCAATTGCTAATTGCCTAGGAGTGGTAGAACTCTTGGGCTGGGTCTAAAAGCCCATATATTATATTTTGTTTTTGTATGTATTATTTGTTGCTCAGTGGGTTCAATGCACTTCATTCTATTTCATTATTTTGGTGTAACAAACCAGAGTTTACTGTTTTTTTGCAGTTTTGTTCTTTAATGACAGCAAGATAAAGTACTCAGAGATAAACCAACTTTGCCTACTTAAATGCTGTTCTTTTTTATTTTACAGTTCCTGCACTCAAGGACAGTTGAACTGTATCGGCGACAATAAGCCTGGTAATATCCATTACATCAGATATGTCATTCACAAATTACTTAAACAGGAAAATGGAAACTTCATAAAAGCTTCATCTCATCAAAATGAAAAACTTTCTGAATAAAGTCAATAAAACATTTCTGAAATAATCCATTTAGAGATTTAAATAAATTAGTCCCTGCATGATAAATCTCCTCTACCGTAGATGACTATTTTCCTCCAATTTGCTCCAAAGACCTTTGCATGCTCAAAGCGCAACTTTGGGTGACTTCGGAAAGCTGAAGTGATGCATATGTTTTCCCAACAGCGATTTATATAACCGCCAGTGGGAAAGCATTTGGAGAAGATTAGTCACCCACAGTAGAGGAGATTTATCATGGGCGACTAATCTTCTTGTGTGTCAGGGCCCTAATTCTTTACTATTCCCCTCTTAGCAATCGTTTTCTCTACATGTTTAACGGACAGTTACTGTAAGTCAAATATATTGGTGCACCCTTTCTTTGCCTAGACAATGTATTAGAGGTTAGTGTCCTTTGACATACTTAAAAAAAAGAGACGTATTTATTAACACTAGAGACAAACATTACTGGTGATGTTGCCCATAGCAACCAATCAGCAATTAGATTTGAATGGCTACTTACAGGTTAGAAAACAAAAGCAAAGATTTGATTGGTTGCTATGGGCAACATCACTGGTGATATTTGTCTCCAGTGTTAGTAAATACACCCTAAATAGTGATGTGTGGGCTGGACCTGTACCAGCGGGACCCACGGGTCGGGCGGGTTTGGGCCAACTTCGGCACATCGCCTGCGGGTTGCGGGTGGGTTCGCCCGCAACCTTACACTGCCAGCAGCTCGCTTCTCGGCTCGCCTTCTCTATTTATAGGTGTGTGTCCGGAAGCCCCGCCCCTTTGTGATATCATTGCCGGGAGGGCGCAGGTCTATAAATAGAGGAAGGAAGCCGGGTTGGGTAGGGTTTGGGTTGGGAGCTGGCGGGTTAGGGTCAGGTGTGGGTCCAGAAAATCTCAACACGCACATCACAAACCCCAAAGGGTGCATGAAGACAGACAGATTGCTAAGAGAGGAGAGTCAAGAGTACCTTGATTATTTCAGAAACAGTACATGATATTTACTTGATAATTTATTATTTTTATTTCCATAAGATAAAGCTTATATTAAATTCATTTGAATTATTAATAGAAAGTTAATTTCAAATGTAGTTTTAGTATACATATTAATTCGACATTTATTTTGAATAGTTCCTCTTTAGGTTATGTGAAATCATTTAGCTCTCCAGTTGCATTATGTTGCTTTCAAATATCAGTCAACTATCAGTCTTTTGCATTAAAGTTGCGATCAAAAGCTGTAGGGGTAATTTATCTAATAATGTACTAAAAGCACAATTGCACCCCTTTGTACTCATTTACAAAGAACGTGTGGCAAGGAATTTGATTGCACATCCAGATGGGGTGGGATAGGGGTGCTGCTCCAGCCCTCCCCTTATGAATACAAACATTACATTTACCAGAGAAGCACAGGCCTTTATGCCCATTCTGGAGAGCAAAAATCTGCGCCTATGGGAGCCAAGCTTAAGACAGGTTGCATAGTGTAAAAAACATGGTAGTTTGCACTTGCAAGTAAATGAGCCCATATGTGTGTTCCCTTTGTGTCAAGAAGTCCTATGAAAATTAACCCATTAAAATCGTGCATAATAACGCATTATGATACTGACTATATTAGCACCATGATGGACTGTTTTATATCAACAATACTATATTTACTATCATTATTTACTACCGCCTTTATTAATGTCCTTTTCTCCCACAGAATGCACTGCTCCCATGGTTTATTTTGATTGTAATAACGCAGCAAAGGGCACAAAAGGAGCTGAATGCCAAAAGAGTTGCCAGATATTGGATACACAGTGTGTAAGTTTTTTCTCTAAACAATAAATATAGAACAATAATAAGTGACAGATTTATTAAATACTGAACTGTGGAATTCAGAGGTATTTCCAGCAGTTTGGTATTTTCTCAAAGGACATGTAAAGCCTATATTTTCCTACAATGTATACAAGTTGGACACATGTCCCCCACCCAAATCACACCATCTGTACTGTATATGTTCCCTCCATTCACCAGCACATCACATTTTCCTAAAACAAATAGCAGCTATCATCCAGTGGCCAATTCCCCTCTCACACTTCTTTAGTGACATTTACATCTGCAAACAGCACATGTGCGCTGTAAACTTCATGCAATGAAGAATGCAGGCTTACACAGGCAGAACATACTTTTATAAAAGTTCTGCTTTGATTGTGCTCTGTAATGGTTAAGGTGAGCTCAGGAGAGGAGGTTAGGAAAAAAATAGAAGACAGATAGAGCAGAGTTCTATGGGAACCAGCAATGCCATCTCCTCATTGGTTGCTACACTGAAGGATGTGTTTAATACTGTGAGCTGAGAAGGACTGAGCATGCTCAGGAGTCTAAAGTCAAAGTAAATTCCTGAGGAGGGGGCAGAGAAGGAATCCTAAGTGATTAAGGGGATGCTGTAGCCTTATTATTGACCTATGAACAGCCGGAGAGGCAGGGATTTAAAGATTTCAACTAGGCTGTTCACTGATTACATTTTCATGTATGGGCGGGGTTATATGACCATTAAGGAATCAACATATGATACTTGCATCAGTTTTTCATGCTTTATAAACCTTCTTCATATTAAATTATGCTTATCAGCACCCAAACCAATCAATTCAAAACATATATTTTTTGTTGTTTTCATGGCTGCAATAATATACAGAACAAATAAAGACACAGCTACAGAGCATAGGGCTAATTTGCTAGCACAGATGATACATTTGTACCAGTGCAGTTGCCAGTAGCAACTACTATTAATTCATAAATAAGTCCTTATAACGTTATGTTATGCTGTCTTGATTGTTTTTTCACCTGATTTGCAGTACAGAACAAATTGTGTCTCTGGCTGTGTCTGTCCTGATGGACTATTGTCAGATGGAAAAGGGGGCTGCATTCATGAGGATCAATGTCCATGTGAACACAACGGAGCCACTTACCAACCTGGAGAAAGCATTAAAGTGAAATGCAATAATTGGTATGTGCATGAATATAGACCCAAGCAAGGTATTGTATAAATAATGCTTACACAATTAAAAAAAATAATATTCCTCCCTCTCTCCACAGTACATGCAAAAATCGAAAGTGGGAATGTACTAATGAACCATGTCTAGGGACCTGTGCTGTGTATGGAGATGGACATTATATCACTTTTGATGGGAAACAATACACTTTTAATGGAAACTGTGAATATAGTCTTGTGCAGGTATAGTATGGGATTAATCGTTTGGAAAATGCATGTAAAGGACTCTAAGTCTAAAAAAGGAGATTATGCTTATAACTTGGTTCTCACAATATTATTTCAGGATAATTGTGGTAGATCTGATAGCAGCAGCTCTTTCCGAGTCATTACTGAGAATATCCCATGTGGAACTACCGGCACAACCTGTTCTAAAGCTATCAAAATCTATCTAAGGGTAAGCTGGGAGCACAGCTCTTCATAACTGTACCCGTGTGTTATAGATTTTTAACCTTTTTTCCTTATCTGGAAATAGTAATAGAAAGCTGTAAGAAGAGTAGTGAGTTTTAATTAATGGCATACACTTTGCCACATACAGCAGAATGGCTAAGTATGCTTCTGCTATGATTTATCCAATTAGTTGGTGACATCTCCACCTTTTTCCCATTAACAGAGCTTTGAACTTAGTCTTGCAAATGAACAGTTTGACATAGTGAAAAGAGACCCCGACGCTAAGGTACCATATACAATTCGTTATATGGGTATCTACCTTGTTATTGAGTCTGACAGTGGGCTGATCCTGCTGTGGGATAAGAAGACTAGCATCTTCATCAAGCTCACTAAAGACTTCGAGGTAAGATTGTGAAGCACAGCTGGACACTCTCCACAATTTCGGCAATTTTAAGAAAGGTGTTAAACATATCATTTTTTTATACACAGGGTAAAGTCTGTGGTCTGTGCGGTAATTATGATGGAGATGGAAACAATGACTTCACTACTAGGAGCTTGTCTGTAGTAGGGGATCCTGTGGAATTTGGAAACAGCTGGAAACTCAACCCAACATGTCCCGATGCCAATACCACCAGGGATCCTTGTTCTGCCAACCCATATAGAAAATCATGGGCACAAAAGCAATGCAGCATCATCAACGGCAAGGCATTTTCTGCTTGCCATTCTCAGGTGAATGTGAATTTGTTAAATGCTTCTTTATTGTTTTCAACAAACAGGGAGGAGATACAGAAAGAAAAAAGGAGGGGGGGGTAAGGTAGGGCAATTCAGGTCTTTTAACGCATCTTATAAATTCATATCCATATATTTATAAGGGTTTACAACAAGTCATTACTATATACACATTATCTAAGCTATTTTGTAAAGCGAGTCAATGTAATTCTTACACGCGTATCTGAATTTGAGCACTCTCAAATGTAGCACTTTAAAGTTAAAGGAAAACTATACCCCCAGAATGAATACTTGAGCCACCATTTAGTGATGGGCTGTGTGCTTCCTCAGAGCTAACATGGAAATAAATAATGCAGCTCTAACTGTAACAGGGAGAAATGTGGGAGCAAAAGGCTGAACTTTGTCCATTAATTGGATCATGTGACCTAGCATGTATGTGTGTCCTTGGTTTGTTTGTGTGCACTGTGAATCCTATGATCCCAGGGGGCGCCCTTCATTTTTAAAATGGCAATTTTCTATTTAGGATTACCCAATAGCACATACTACTTAAAAAAGTATTGTTTAATAAAAAATGGTTTATTTAAATTGAGCAGGGTTTCACATATGAGCTGTTTTATGCAATATATTTCATAGAGACCTACATTGTTCAGGGGTATAGATTCCCTTTTAAGCACTACAATAATTCATGAAAATAAAACTGTAGAAAGATTAGAATTAAACTTGAGTTCAACAGGATGCTAATTAAAAGAATGCTAATGAGCTAAAATGTGTTTTTATAGCTTGACCCATCACAGTATTATGATGCCTGCGTTTCCGACTCCTGTGCTTGTGACAGCGGTGGAGACTGTGAGTGTATGTGCACTGCAATTGCCGCCTACGCTCTTGCCTGTGGCGAAGCTGGCATTTGTGTTTCCTGGAGAACCCCAAGCATTTGTCGTAAGTAATCTGGAGCACTCTAGATGCTTGGGTGTACTCTTTTCAGCTGCTCTCAAGGATAACGCACAGGAAGAGTATATTTATTATAAAAATATTAATTATAAGGGGAGCACCTTTGTATACTTTCACAGTAAGGGGCCCATTCATGAAACCACAATATTTTTTTTTCAGAAAAAAACTTATTTTTTCTCATTTTCAGAACTTTTCATAATGACCATGATAATATCGTTAAAATAGCACAACTTTTTCGTGGTTTTCGTTAACTTCCACGAAAAAGTTGTATTTTTCGCAAAGACTACGACCATTTCGGAATTCATTCAAGCTTCGGTATTGTGACTTTCCTTTGGCCAGGTTGGAGCTGCAGAGTGCCATTGAGCCCTATGGGAGACTTTCCTTGGGCCAGGTTGGAGCTGCAGAGTGCCATTGAGCCCTATGGGAGACTTTCCTTGGGCCAGGTTGGAGCTGCAGAGTGCCATTGAGCCCTATGGGAGACTTTCCTTGGGCCGGGTTGGAGCTGCAGAGTGCCATTGAGCCCTATGGGAGACTTTCCTTGGGCCAGGTTAGAGCTGCAGAGTGCCATTGAGCCCTATGGGAGACTTTCCTTGGGCCGGGTTGGAGCTGCAGGTGCCATTGAGCCTTATGGGAGACTTTCCTTGGGCCAGGTTGGAGCTGCAGAGTGCCATTGAGCCCTATGGGAGACTTTCCTTGGGCCGGGTTGGAGCTGCAGAGTGCCATTGAGCCCTATGGGAGACTTTCCTTGGGCCGGGTTGGAGCTGCAGGGTGCCATTGAGCCCTATGGGAGACTTTCCTTGGGCCAGGTTGGAGCTGCAGAGTGCCATTGAGCCCTATGGGAGACTTTCCTTGGGCCGGGTTGGAGCTGCAGAGTGCCATTGAGCCCTATGGGAGACTTTCCTTGGGCCGGGTTGGAGCTGCAGAGTGCCATTGAGCCCTATGGGAGACTTTCCTTGGGCCAGGTTGGAGCTGCAGAGTGCCATTGAGCCCTATGGGAGACTTTCCTTGGGCCGGGTTGGAGCTGCAGAGTGCCATTGAGTCCTATGGAAGGCTTCCAAAATCATACATTGAAGTTTCAAAGCCAGAAAGATTTTCGCTCCGTTTCCGATCGTTCGGAATTTCATGACTTTCAGATCGCAACCACAATATTTTCGTATGACCAAGAAAATAATTTTCGTGCAATTTTCACATATCATAAATTATTATGGATACTCTCAATTTTTTCCTTTTAACTAGCGATTCATGAATGGTTCCCTAAGAGACGATCCCATTTGTGCCTGGTGACTGTCACTAAATCTCTTCAGTGGAGCACAAAACTTCTATTACTAGTTCATACCATCCAGCTCACAGCTCCTAGGATGTACTATAATGGGAGCTATCTGCTATCGTTTTCATGGGGTCCCTTATACCTTAGTTCACTAAGGCATTAGTACTTTAGGGTTAACTCTTCTCCAGTCATTGGGCCTTTTTTCACCTCAGGCCATTAGTGAAGCCTCCTTCCTCAAGCTCTCCAGCAGCATCCACCCCCTTCCATAGAGTGAAGTTCAAAGAGACAGAAGTATGTGCTCCCTCCTCTTTTATAGGCTAGGTAATAGGACTCCCCTGGGTCTATTGGGGAACCTCCCTGCCACAGGGTATAGTTTACACTTCCTCACAGGCTAATACCTTCATGTCCCCTTTAAATGCATATTGTTGTATACTTTGTTTTAATTATTTACTGATAGACAGGTCATGTTAAATCTTGCCTTATGGCAACAGGATACAACCAATATTCATATTCAGAATTCTTTTATTTGAAATGAATATAATTGTAAAATATTTTTTGTGTCTAGCTGTTTTCTGTGATTACTACAACCCAGAAGGTGAATGTGAGTGGCATTACAAGCCATGTGGTCACAGCTGCATGAAAACTTGTAGAAACCCCACCGGGAATTGCCTTTATAATCTACCGGGTTTGGAAGGTAAGAGATAGTTAACAAGTTGCCTAATTGTAAGCTTTATATTAGTTTCTTCCCCCCCCCCCCCCCCCCCCCCCCGTTTGGATTTTTTAGAGCTAGAAGTCACAGAAAAAAAGTCTTTTTGAGATAAACTATGTGTCAAAATTGATAAAAATCCAAATCCAACAATTCGCCATCTAAAACCTGCCGAGATCAAGTAGAAGTCAATGCCAGAAGTCCCTTCCCTGGAGGATCCTTCTTTTGCTTCAAAATTTTAGTTTCGGAAAATTTGTGCAACAGTTTTCTGAGTTTTGGGACATTTCTGTGACTTTTTCCAGCAGACTTTTAAGTAAATTTGTGGAAATGAGTTTATTCACATTTTTAAAAATAAAAAAAGAGAAATGTTAGAGTAAATGTAACCCTAAGTGTTCAGTTACATTTCTCTCTTTCATCTTGACTAATCCTATCTTGCGTTTAGGATGTTATCCCAACTGCCCAGCAGAAAAGCCATATTTTAATGAGGACACAATGGATTGTGTAGCCCAATGTGGTTGCTATGATGATGAAGGAAATCACTACCCACCAGGAACCCCTGTTCCCAGCAAGAAAAATTGCCAGACATGGTAAGGCTTCTTTTTTTAAATGCTCACATAAGTATATGCATTTAAAGAGTAAAACATGTGTTATTGTGTAGTGTGTTCCATTCTGAAAGCATATTTGTTTCTTTCTGCAGTGTATGCAGCATGTCTTCCCTTACTGAATGCAAGTATGATACGGCAGGTAAGCTTGAACAGAAACAATGTGAATCTCTTGGTATTTAATACAGTTACAATGAAAGATGAGCATGTTTTTCTCTGATAAGTAGTTTAGATAAAACATCAGCACAACATTTGTTTGGATAAAAACGAGAAAACTCGTTTTAACTATGACTTTCAACAGGCTGCAACATTCTCTGGTCTGTTAATGCTAGAGTGGCCACTTTAAGAAATACACAGGCCTCTAGCAAGTCCACGGTGATACAGTTTTGGCTATGCATATAAATGTACAACATATAGTAACAACATTTTTATATGGATTCCCAAGCAATTATTTGGTTCTTCTCTATATTTCTTCCATGTTCATATGAAAATGACACAAAATGCTGTCGGTTTATTTTGGTGATTCATGTTCTCTTCTGTTTTGCCCTTTTCTTTTACAGCTTGCTACTGTATGTACAATGGCACCAAATACAATTATAATGATGTGATTTACACCAAAGGGTGTCTCAGTGCCATTTGTAAAGAAAATGGAACCATCCTGGAAAATATTTTGTGCAACTCGACAACTCCAACTACATCTGTATTTAGCACCACATCAACCTCAACTGTTACTACTTCCACACCTACTGGTAAGTTTCATAAGTTTCATTACAAGCCTGGAAATACTCAAGATATTTTTGTACAGTTCTGCTAATGCTGTGTGTATGTGGGCCTGAAAGCCTAACTTCTTTATAATATATATTTCTAAGGCTTTAAATTCCCACAGATTTTTTCTCAGATATATGGAAAATGGGAGTCACAACCTTTAATTTAGATATTACATTTTTTTACCCTTGTCAGACCAAAATCTCTCAATTAATGGCAACATTGGAGTCCTTGAATAAAAAAACAGATATGAAGTGCTATCCCTGTAGTTTCTTAAGGGTTGGGCCTTCCTCTAGAGGTTGGGTCAAGGGTTGGGTCTTCCTTAGAGCACTAAAAGGATAAACTTGCCAGCCATAGCTAACCCTTCTGTCAAACTGCCCAGCAGTAGATACAAGGGGTCATATTATAACAAAAGAGCAGTGTACAAAATGCAATTTTAGACACCAATTCCCATGTTTGTTACCCATATTCAGTTAAGTTGGGTCCATCACAATTGCAATCGGTGTATAAAAAAAGACTCAAAGTGTTGACTTAAAGCAGGCGGAAGGTGTGTGCAGCATTTTCAGAGTTGGGGTTGCTTCACTTTCATAGCATGCATTCAGAATGACATTTGCATCCAATTTACTGGGTACAAGTCTGGTGCAACCCACTGTTAGAACCCTGGAGCTATTGTTACGCCCAGGGTGGCAGGATCGCCAAGTAGGAAAAGTGGCACACTATTCATCAGAAGAGACAGTGGATTTTGTGTGCAGAATCCAGTCATGCCATTGGTTTGGAAGTATCTTTTATCACTATAAGTCAAATTCTAAGTCAGGGATCCCCAACCTTTTTTACCCGTGAGCAACATTTCAGTGAAAAAAAAGCTAGGGGGCAACACAAGCACAAAAACTTTCTTAGTAGGTGACCAATAAGGACTCAGATTGATTAGTAGCCCAATGTGGACTGGCAGACAACTAGCGGTTTTGGTTAGTAAGTCAGAAATTCAAAAATGGGCACCAACTTTGAGGCCACTGGGAGCAACATCAAAGGGGTTGGTGAGCAACTGGTTGGGGATCCCTGTTCTAAGTAATTAATAAACATTCTAAGTGGTTAATGAACATTCATATATAAATATTAATGTAATGACCTGTGCTCATGAGGTCCCAGAACAACGGAAAACCTGAAATAATTGCTCTATTGAAAATCATCTTAGCATGCAATATGTTTCATTGAATGTTTTAAATTAAATTCCCTCTTAATATACAGGTATCGGACCCCTTATCCGGAAACCCATTATCCAGAAAGGTCTGAATTACGGAAAGCCCATCTCCCATAGACTCCATTTTAATCAAATAAATCACATTTTTAAGAATGATTTTCCTTTTTTTCTGTAATAATTAAACAGAACCTTGTACTTGATCCCAACTAAGATATAATTAATCCTTATTGGAGCCAAAACAATCTTGGGTTTAAATATTTTTTTTGTAGACCTAAGGTAGGAGATCTGAATTACGGAAAGACCCCTTATCCGGAAAACCCCAGGTCCCAAGCATTCTGGATAATGGGTCCCATACCAATTCATCTTAATTAATTAAGCTCTGCACACCTATTGTAGCATATTATCCCTATCATTAGAATGCAGAGATTTACTTATTATATATATTATTATTATTATTATTTACTATAGATTCTACCATATTAATCATATCTTCAAATTTGCAAGTTAAATGTTTTTTGTTTTTTTTATCAGAATACCCCCCATAAAATCATATATTTCAGGAAACTTTTTGAAAAAAGGTCTTGATGCTGAACTGTAAAAAGGAACTTACAGTTTGCTTATTTCATGAAAAGATGGTCAACTCTGGACCAATAAAAATAGCAAGACATAAATATTTATTGGTGATATTTCAGGTTCATGGGTATCTTTTTATTTTCTCTTTTTATAGTAACACCAACAATCTGTGTTGAGGGACACTGTGAATGGTCTGATTGGATTGATTCAAGTTATCCTGGATCAACACCTGGCAGTGGAGATTTTGAAACATATAAGAACATTAGAGCCAAAGGATACCCTATCTGTAATCAACCAGAAGAATTAGAATGCAGAGCTCATCGATTCCCAGATACATCACTAAGTGATTTAGGGCAGGATGTGCAATGTAATGTTTCCTTTGGACTGATATGTAACAATAAAGACCAGCTGCCACCAATTTGCTACAACTATGAGATTAGGGTCAAATGCTGTGACTTTAGGCCATGTAGCACAACAACAACAACAGCGACTACAACTCCAACCACAACTGAAACAACAACTTCAACCACAACTGAAACAACAACTCCAACCACAACTGAAACAACAACTCCAACCACAACTGAAACTACAACTCCAACAACAACAGAGACTACAACTCCAACAACAACAGTGACTACAACTCCAACCACAACTACAACTTCAACAACAACAGAAACTACAACTCCAACAACAACAGTGACTACAACTCCAACCACAACTGAAACAACAACTCCAACCACAACTTCAACAACAACAGAAACTACAACTCCAATAACAACAGAAACGACAACTTCAACAACAGAAACTACAACTCCAACAACAACAATCTGTGTTCCGAAAGTCTGTGAGTGGTCTGATTGGATTGATTCAAGTTATCCTGGATCAACACCTCGCAGTGGAGATTTTGAAACATATAACAACATTAGAGCCAAAGGATACCCTATCTGTAATCAACCAGAAGAATTAGAATGCAGAGCTCATCGATTTCCAGATACATCACTAAGTGATTTAGGGCAGGATGTGCAATGTAATGTTTCCTTTGGACTGATATGTAACAATAAAGACCAGCTGCCACCAATTTGCTACAACTATGAGATTAGGGTCAAATGCTGTTACATTAGGCCATGTCACACATCGACAACTGAAATTACCCCTACAACTCTAACAACCACAGAAATTACAACTCTAACAACAACAGGAACTACAACTCCAACAACAACAGAGACTACAACTCCAACAACAACAGTGACTACAACTCCAACCACAACTGAAACAACAACTCCAACCACAACTGAAACAACAACAGAAACTACAACACCAACCACAACAGAAACTACAATTTCTACTACTGCAATAACCACAACAGAAATGTCAACTAGCTCATACTGTAGACCACTGTGCAATTGGACTGATTGGATTGATGTTGATGCACCAGGTTTGGGGAGTGGTGAAGGAGATTTTGAAACCTATGAAAAAATGAATGCAGCAGGAATAAATGTTTGTGAGGAGCCAGCTGATATTCAGTGTAGAGCAGAAAAATACCCTAAAGCTCCAATTGATAACATCGATCAGGTTGTGCAGTGTAATGTAAAAACTGGCTTTATTTGCAAAAATGAAGAGCAAAAGGGTGATTTTAAAGAATGTTTTAACTACCAAGTGAAAATATTATGTTGTGACAATAGTCATTGTTTACCAACCACCACAATGACCACAATATCTACACCTATTTCAACTACTTTGACAACCACAACTTCCACCACTACCCCTACAGTCACACCAACAACAATCTGCGTTGAGGAACACTGTGAATGGTCTGATTGGATCGATAAAAGCTATCCTGAACCAACACCTAACAGTGGAGATTTTGAAACATATAAGAACATTAGAGCCAAAGGATACCCTATCTGTAATCAACCAGAAGAATTAGAATGCAGAGCTGAAAGATTCCCAGATACATCACTAAGTGATTTAGGGCAGGATGTGCAATGTAATGTTTCCTTTGGACTGATATGTAACAATAAAGACCAGCTGCCACCAATTTGCTACAACTATGAGATTAGGGTCAAATGCTGTGACTTTAGGCCATGTAGCACATCAACAACTGTAATTACCCCTACAACTACAACTCCAACAACAACAGTGACTACAACTCCAACCACAACTACAACTTCATCAACAACAGAAACTACAACTTCAATAACAACAGAAACTACAACTTCAACAACAGAGACTACAACTCTAACAACAACAGAAACTACAACTCCAACAACAACAGAAACGACACCTCCAACAACAACAGAGACTACAGCTCCAACAACAACAGTGACTACAACTCCAACCACAACTGAAACAACAACTCCAACCACAACTACAACTACAACTATAACTACAACTCCAAACACAACAGAAACTACACCTCTAACAACGACGGAAACTACAACTCTAACCACAACAAAAACTACAACTTCAACAACAACAGAAACTACAACTCCAACCACAACAAAAACTACAACAGAAACAACAACAACTCCAACAACAACTACAACTTCAACAACAACAGAAACTCCAACCACAACAAAAACTACAACAGAAACATCAACAGTTTCAACTACTCCAATAACTACTCCAACAACAACAACTGGTTGTGAGCCTGATAAAATGGTAATTGGCCATCCTATATATGTACAAGCAAGGTTTTTCATACTACTACTAACTGATTAAAATATTAGTTGTTTAATTTTGTTACGTATATATAATATTTTGCCTTGACCAGTACTTTCCTGTTACAGCCTAATGAAAGCTGGCGAATTGACAACTGCACAACAGCCACATGTCTTGGAAACAATATTGTAACTTTAAACTCAGTAAAATGCCCAGAAGTGAAAGAGCTAACCTGTGTTAATGGTTTTCCTCCAATCAAAGTCTACAGTGAAGATGGCTGCTGCTTCCATTATGAATGTCAATGTAAGTGCAATACATGCTGAAACAGGCTAACTTAGATTTAAGTAAGAAGTTAAATCATAGTATGGAGCAGTAATTATGAAGATAAGTATGTCTTTGACATATATGTATGTACATAGTTACATAGTTAAATTGATTTGAAAAAGGACCAAAGTCCATCAAGAAATCATTTAAGCCGCTCTTAAAGGCATTATAGACTCGGCTATCGTAATCATCATGTGCCTTTTTCCTAAACACAAGTTAGTTTTACCCTCATCCACACAGGATGCCCTAACTTGCCAATGGTAGGGTATGCAGTTAGTCTCAAGTGTAATAACTATACCCAAAAGCAAAGTGGACAGAGATTGCAGAAGTACATAACCATTAAAAATAAGGCCCTTATATTCTATATTGCTATAAAGGGTAAAGGTATTTCAAATACTTTACATACTTTACATACTTTTACTCATTCTAGTCATTCTTACCTTTTGAATATGTCTCTTACAGGTGTCTGCAGTGGCTGGGGAGACCCTCATTATATCACCTTTGATGGAATATACTACACATTCCTAGATAACTGCACCTATGTCCTTGTGCAACAAATCATACCAAAATATGATAACTTCCGTGTCTTAGTCGATAACTATTTTTGTGCAGCTTCAGATGGATTGTCCTGTCCACAGTCTATTATTATATACTATAAAAACAATGAGGTGTTGCTGACACGTCAGCTGTTTCAAGGAAAGATGGCAAACAGGGTAGGTGCTGTTAATAAATATTGCTTAATTTTCAATATGTTCTCACTTCTCAATATTGTTGAAGGAGGTATAACGGGACTACCACTATTGTTGGCCTTTACTGTAAGTAGCAGGCATCTCCCACAAAGAAATGCAGTGAACTAAGGTAGTTTTAGTAAACAGATTCCCAAAGTGATGGCAATATATAACAACAAAGCATTGGTAGCCCCATGTTCTCCAAACTAACAAAGTTATCACAGAAAAAAAATGAACATTTCTCCAGAGGATCCTCTCACATTCTCCTATATACACAGTGTCCCCTCTTTCTTTCCAGAAGCCTCCAGTGCCCCTGTTGTATGGAAATGCACTAGCAGGGTGCCATTAACAATCTAGGGGCCTACTCACCATTTTCACTGCATACAGTGCACACATTTCTCCAAGCTGTCTTACTACAGCCCATGGGTTGCCCACTAACCTACTCCTTAACACTCCTTAAAACAATTTCCCAGGGTCCTAACTCCAAATACTCACTCCTCATGGGAGCCACAGAGTGTCTGGTTAAACATAAAGCTACCTACCCAACCTTATGTAAACATTATCCAACAATTGTAAATAAAATATATATTTCACTTCCTTACAGTAGTCCTGACTGTTATATTATTATATGTTATTTTAACATATATGCACATAGCAGATCATCTTTTAAGGTTTTGTGGGTTTAGGGATCCAGTAAGTATCCTTTGGCATCTAGCACAAAGCTGTACTGAATGCCATTCCTCCAATACTCCATTGTAAATAAGTCATGCTAGTGTGTGTGCCAAGTTAAGCATGTTTCAATAAAGTTTGCTCCATCTGTTTCTTTCAGTAAGAGTTTGACATAATTCATTCTATTCCACAGGAATAAAAGATATTAGATTTTGAAAATAACAAAACTGTTAGGAATTTGAATTTCATAACCTTGAAGCTGTTGCTTACATGCACTTTGGTTATTAAGGTTTTGTTCATTAATGGCCAATGAATATTGTTCTAGATTCTTTTTGATCAGCAATAGAAACCATATACATACTGTATATTTGTGTTTAACTTTGAGAACTGCCATTTGCCAACAGATTAGATTCAACAATGACTGGACAACTCCAGGATTCACTACGAATGGCATTACTGTTACCAGTGCCGGTATAAACATGATTGTGGAAATCCCTGAAATTGGTGCCTACATCTCATTTAGTGGAATGATCTTTTTAATTAAACTTCCGTACAGCAAGTTTGGTTACAATACAGAAGGCCAATGTGGTAAGCTGCTTAAATCTTTTGTCTGCATGTATTTGTTTATAAAATATGCCCCAGATCTTGGTGAATAATCCATTCATGTATTTATGATTTATAGAAAAGCCTTAATAGTTTAGATTAGATCTTGTGCCATTATTTCTCTTAAAATATAAAGCTGTGACATCATTATAATGATGATTTCATTTGATTATCAAACACATCATTGTATTTGTTTTTATTATGATAAATGGCTGCATTTCAATTGGTCCCACCCAGGCACGTGCTCCAACAACCTCACAGATGAATGCAGATTGCCAGATGGGGCGATTGTGCAAGACTGTAGTAAAATGGCTAATGAGTGGAAGGTGAATGTGCCTGAGAAACCATACTGCAACCTTACAAAACCAACACTTCCACCATATACGTCAACTCCAGTGTCACCAACACGTTCAACACATGGGACTACTCCAGTGCCACCAACCTGTCCACCTTCCCTTATCTGTAATGTCATCTTAAGCGAGTAAGTAGAATTACTTCTTTGCAGAAATGATGCAATAACTATATTTTATATATATATATATATATATAACTGTTGATATATTATGGAACAGTGCATCTTTTTTGAAAACATCTAGCTCATTTACTAAAAGATGGTATATTTGCATTTGGGCAGCACCTATATTCAGCCAGCTGAAGAAAGAGTAAAGATATAAAATGCTGCTTGGTTGCCATGAGTTACTATGCTAGACAGATTTGCCCACAGTTAGTCAATGAGCCCCACTGTATTATTAAGGAATGATTTACTAAGCAAAAATCTTCATCACTAAAGGGCTTATTTATCAATTTTAACGTTTGAGAGTTTTTTCCTACTTCAAATAAACTCACATTTAAAAAAAAAAACTTGAATGGCTGTTTATGTATTAAAAATTCCGAGTATGAAAAACTTGACAGAATAAAAAACATGAATATCTCGAATTTGTGAATTTACAAATTAAAAAAAAAACTGAAAAACTGAAATTGAAAAAATGGCTTGATTTTGCTTAGGACAACTCCCATTGACTTCTACATAAACTTGCAAGCTTTTAGATGCTGAAGTTTTATTTTCAAGTTTTTGTATTTTTTTTTGTGCTTAATAAATATCGAACATTGGAGTTTTTAAACTATAATTCGAATATTGGTTGTTTGAGTACAAATTGGGGGAATTTTTTTTTTAATTTGAACGCTGATAAATCACTAATTGTATATTATTGATTTTTCATTAGGATCTTTGCTGATTGCCATGAAATAATCCCTCCAAAGCATTACTACGAGGGTTGTGTTTTTGATTCCTGTCGAGCTGGGAATGAATCAATGCAATGCGCCAGTTTAGAAGTTTATGCATCTCTGTGTATTTCCAATGGAGTCTGTGTCAACTGGAGGAACAAAACAAATGGCCTTTGTCGTAAGTCATTTTTATGATGGAAGCGACTAGATCTTAGGTGTAAAGGAAGGTACAAGTATGGGACCTGTTATCCAGAATGCTTGGGACCCGGGGTTTTCCGGATAAGGGATCCTTTCGTAATTTTGATCTCCATACCTTAAATCTGCTAAAAATCATTTAAATATTGAATAAACCCAATAGGATTGTTTTGCCTCTGATAAGGATTAATTATATCTTAGTTGGGATCAAGTACAGGTACTGTTTTATTATTACAGAGAAAAGGGAATCATTTAACCATTAAATAAACCCAATAGGGCTGTTCTGCCCCCAATAAGGGGTAATTATATCTTAGTTGGGATCAAGTACAGGTACTGTTTTATTATTACAGAGAAAAGGGAATAATTTAACCATTAAATAAACCCAATAGGGCTGTTCTGCCCCCAATAAGGGGTAATTATATCTTAGTTGGAATGAAGTACAGGTACTGTTTTATTATTACAGAGAAAAATAAAATCATTTAAAAAAAATAGAATTATTTGCTTATAATGGAGTCTATGGGAGATGGCCTTTCCGTAATTCAAAACTTTCTGGATAATGGGTTTCTGGATCATGAATACCATACCCATACAACAATAATAATATTTATTGCTAACTGGAACACAAAGGGTGGGGGTGAACCCCAAAAAACTAAAATCTAAAACAATATAAATATATTTACGGCAAAGGGTCAGAATTGCTATATGGTTTATAGATGTATCAGATATTCTATATTGAGTCACAGCACAACTGTTGTTTGTTTTGTCACACAGCATACAACTGTCCTAATGGAATGGTCTACAATGCTTGTGGTCCAGTGCATCCAGATACTTGTGATCAGAGGTAAGTTATCATCCTAAGACTGTTTGCAGAAGATGCAAATTATGTCAGCATTTTTTTAAGCTATAGTTTAGGAAAGCATGGTTACTTTGAATAGCCTTAATATCTTACATTTAATGCATATATGACAATATTTGATCAAATGAATAACATTTTACCCCCATATATAGGCACTAAGATTGCCCAGGAGCAGTAACCCATATCAACCAATAAAATGTTTGCTTTAAAACAGGTGACCAATAAATGCTACCTGCTGATTGGTTGCTATGGGTTACTGCTCCTGGGCAAACTTAGTGTATTTTATTACAGTACCCCCCATAAGGGCTGATTCACTAAAGTGCCTTAAAATGTGCACTATTTATAGCGTGCGATAAAAATTTTATCTCGTCTAAATTTTCGCCACTTAACGCACGATTCACTAGAAGCATACTTGCCTTAATTTACGCGCGATATTGCATGCGGCATTTACTGCATGCGCACTAATTAACGCCTATTATTATGTGCGCTAATAGTCGCCGCGTATAAATAGTAGCATATAAATAGTAGCCACATATAAATAGTAGCATATAAATAGTAGCCGCATATAAATATTTATATGCTACTATTTATATGTGGCTACTATTTATATGCTACTATTTATATGCACTATTTATATGTGGCTACTATTTATATGCTACTATTTATATGCACTATTTATATGTGGCTACTATTTATATGCTACTATTTATATATTTATATGCACTATTTATATGTGGCTACTATTTATATGCTACTATTTATTTGTGGCTATTATTTATATGCTACTATTTATATGCACTATTTATATGTGGCTACTATTTATATGCTACTATTTATATGCTACTATTTATATGCGGCAAACTGGAGGCTACATCACTCTAGGGCCAACACAGGCTTGAATAAATAACACTGCTAAGTCCATATTTTATTGCCAAAAGCTCATTAACTGTACTTTTCTATAATTACCGCCTGCCTCAAGTAGGTGTTAATTTTCGCATAGTCTAATGCGATATTTAGTGCGTCTAAGTGTTTGTGAATCATGCGTTAGTATTCTTTTCTGCGCACTAATTAACGCATGCGTTAACATTACCGCATGTGGCAATGTAGTCCAGCAACTTTAGTATATATGCCAAAATGTGTGACCTCCGAAGTCTCTAAGTCAATAAGGTGACACAGAATTCAGAGGTGAAAAAATTACCTTTTATATAAGCTGATGCTGACCCAGTAGAAACAGAACCAGACTACATACCTTGTGTGCTCTATGTTAAGACTAGTATTGGTATAAATACACTATTATAAGTGATCAGATGAGCTGTTTTTTTAAAAGCTGCAGATTACACATACCTATTTAGTATTTTATTAGACCAATTTGATAATTATTATTTTTATATAGCACCAACACACTTACTCAGTACTTTACAGAGATTTTACATTATTCGCTGTCCCCGTAGAGCTTACACTCTAAGATCCCTATCACATATCATACATGTGTTATAAGGTTCCAGTTAACCTGCCTATGTATTAGTTGACTCAATGATAAAATGTGGAAGCAAAAAGGAAAATAATGTCTTGTTAATTCATTTAAGGGATATAAATAATGGTGACAATTATGTGACTGAAGGCTGCTACTGTCCCAGTGGAACCACACTCTTCAACTCCTATAGCAGCTTCTGTGTTCCAGACAATTGTGAGGGTAGGTTGAAATGACAGCTAAATAAATGTTTTCATATATAATCTTAGTCCAGCCTCTCTATTCAGTAGGGTAACCAATGATATTACTATTCATTGTAGAATTTGTAGAACTCATTCTAATAAGCCACTCTTGAAGGTTCAGATATCTGCACAATTCCATCCCCTTACCATTGGTAAACATTCAGCACTTAATGCCATTTTTTTACAGAAATACCTTGTAAGCTTTATATTACAGTAGAGGTGATCAATAACCCTTGGTGTAACTACAGTATAAAGTGGGCAGAACCCTAGACTGCTGGGTGGTTATCCTGGGATTCTTTATGCTTTATGTATGAACCCTGTTAATAATTTCAATTTTGAGACTGATATTTAAAAAGAGAAATTAGAAGGGCATAAAAACCAGTGTAAATCTTATTCTATTCATTCAGGATGTCTCATTTTTATAACAGCTTTTGTAACTATATATTTTTTTTAATGTTTTCTTTTACAGTTTGCAATGGACCTGGTGGAAGTCCTATGCATGTGAGTTAAAAGTCTAAATTAATTCTACTTTAACAAACAAATTAAAAAAATAAAAATAAAAAAATATATATATATATATAATTCATACGGATATATGTGTTCACCTGACAGGTTGGAGATTCCTGGACCAGTGGCTGCAACGTCTGCAAGTGTCAGAGGACCCCTCTTTCTGTCAAGTGTGAGCCGCTCCCATGTAGTGAACCTGAAATTCAGACCTGCGATAAGGATGGCTTTGTTCTTGAGGAAGCGCTTAACCTTACCAACCCCTGCTGCAAGGAGAACAAATGCGGTATGCCCCAATTTAAAATTGTAGAAAACAAATAAGAACTACAATTAGCAGTGTGTATAATTGATATAGACTATTTTTGCGCATATTTGAAATGTAATCTCTTTCCCCACACAGTGTGTATGCCTAGCAAATGTTCTAACAATGAAAAAAGCTGTCCTCCTGGATTTCAAGCAGTTTCGGCTGTCATGGAAGGAGATTGCTGCCCTTCATTCAGTTGCAGTAAGTGTTTCTTCAGCAGGAATTAATATTGGCAATTGTCATGTCATACACACAGAGTAAAAAACATTTTGTTAGAAATATTACATGACCATTAAATCCAGTGCATATTCCCTTTTGAATAAACTGGAGAATGTATGATTACATTTACCATACTTATACATGCAAGTATTTATTTTCCACGAAAGAATCCATGTTGCGTAACAAAATGTGCTGAGTTAGAGATTAAACTGAGAAGCTCTGAAGCGTCTAGTCGTTGTTGTAGAAAGCAAATTGTTGGACTTAAGCTAGCCATACATAGATAGACACATTCATTTAGTGATTTTGCCAAACAGACAAATGGTGTGCCTGATTTATTCACCCATTTGGCGCACCAAATTGGGTTGAACAGAGAGTTTGGTCCTACTGTAGGTCAACATTGGATCATATGAGGGCCTATGGTGATATGTTTGAAGAAGACCTTATCAGCATTTTAGTATGGACTTTACTAGACTGGATATTGAAATTCCCCAACCTGTCAAATTTTCCAACAGATATCAGGCAATCAGGCTAATAATCAGGCCCAACACATGGGCCATTTGCTTGTGACACTTGTTTCCAGATATGCTGGCTTGAATCTCAGGGTCAGCACTCTGGGACCATAAATGAAGAACCTTATCTTGTGAAACTTTCAGATAGAGAAAAAGGCTGTATAAGTACTAACATTTTTCTTTTCTTTTGAATGGGTGAGGTCCCGGTGTAGCTCCCTATAACACTTTCATTTTCTTCCAGAACCCATGAACGTCTGTGTTGTGGATAATACTGTATACCAGGTGAGCAAATTATCACCAGCCTGTGCCACGAAACATGAAATGTAAAAAGTAAACTGATGGTCCTAGTGACTAGGAAAGGCCACTTATTCGTATAATTAAATATGTCAATATAATAGGGTTGATTCACTAAAGTGTGATAAAACGAGCGCTATTTATAGCGTGTGTTAAAAATTTTATCACGTCTAATTTTTCGCATCTCAACGCACAATTCACTAAAAGTATATTTGCATTAATTCAAACGCAATGCTGCTTGCGTTAAGTCGCGAAGACTATTTTCGTGTGTGCTAATTAACGTGCGCTACTTATCGCATGCGCCATATTAGCCATACACACCATTACGTTTGTAAAACTACTTTTCTGAAAATGCCCATTTCCCTGCAAACTGGCGGCTGCATCACTCTAGGGCCAACACAGACTTGAATAAATAATACTGCAAAGTCCATATTGTGTTGCCAAAAGCTCATGAACTGTACTTTTCTATAATTACCGCCTGCCCCAAGTAGGTGTTAATTTTCGCACAGACTAATGCAATATTTAGCGCATCCAAGTGTTTGTGAATCATGCGTTAGTATTATTTCTGTGTGACAATTAACGCAATGCGGTAAAATTAACGCATGTGGTTGCGCGTTATTTAACGCACGCGATATGCGACTTATCGCATGCAATAATACTATAGCGAATCGCATGTTTTTTCATGTCAATTTTAATGCAAAAAAGCATGCAATAAGCGTTATCGCACTTTAGTGAATCAACCCTAATATCTTAATATTTAATCTAACTGTAATTTGTATTTATTTGTTTTTTTTTTATTGTAGTGACCCCCTGTTTGTTATATTAATTTATTTTTCTGCTGTGTAGTGTACATAAGTAGTGCTATGTACAGTAAATGAAAATATACATACATATATTTAAGATATGACAAACCCCAGTTAATAATTCAGTTGAATAATGTATTTTAAGTATACTGGTTTCTGATCTTTACAGCCTGGGGACTTTTTCACAAGATCCTGTGATAATTGTCAGTGCACAGCTGAAAAGGATATCAGCACCTCTCTAAACAAGGTTATCTGCAGTGCAATCCAATGCAATAAAGACTGTGATGAGGTAAGTTCTTCACTTGCCGGTTGTCTATTATTCCCCACAATCATATTGCAATAGAATACTGTATATTTCCTGCCCTTGCAGTGTGAAAGTGATGTTTGATATCCTCTCTCTGTGTATAATCTTGTCTAACAGATCTTAACTGCATGTTTCACAGGGATATGAATTTCAAATATTTTTTTAGCTGAAAGGTTGATGTGTAGGCAACTGTCTCAAGTCAGTGTGCCTGATCCTGTTCCAGAGACAGTATTTCATAATGGAAATGCTTTCAGATAAGCTATTGTTACTCAATGGGGCACATTTACTAATCCACGGCGGCGGCGAAAAAGTAGCGGAAAATATACGATAAAGTCGCAACGCCGGCGAAAAAATCGCGGGACATACGAAAAAGTCTCGACGGCGGGGGAAAAAGTCGCAAAAATACCGATCATTATGAAAAAACGCGTTCAGACGCTTTCGGTCCATTCGTGGATTAGTAAATGTGCCCCAATGTTATTTCTTGACTTGTTTCTTTTTATTCCTGCTTGGGTGCTATTTTCATATATATGGAACATTTTTAGCAATGCAAATAAATTCTTACTACTAATGTACGTACTATCACGAGAAAACATGTTTTCCACAACGCATCAGTTAATAGAGCTTCCCCAGCAGAATCCTGCATAGAAATCCGTGTTTTAAAAACACAAATATATTTTTTTATATTTAATTTTGAAATTTCACATGGGGCTAGCCATATTCTTCATTTCCCAGGGTGCCCCAATCATGTGACCTGTGCTTTGATAAACTTCAGTCACACTTTACTGCTGAGCTGCAAGTTGGAGTGATATACCCCCCTCCCAGAAGCCAATCAGCAGAACAATAGGAAGGTAGCAAGATAGCAGCTCCCAGTAGATATCAGAATAGCACTCAATAGTAATAAATGCAAGTCCAGTTTGGGACTCCTCTGCTTTCATGGGAGTAGGAGAAACAATAGGATACCGGAAAGCAGTTCTAATGTGTAGCACTGGCTCCTTCAGAAAGCTCAGACTCAGGCACAATGCACTGTGGTTGCTGTCTACACACCGATATTACAACTAAAAATAAATTTGTTGGTTCAAAAATACAATTTTAAATGAGTGAATGATTTGCTATGTAAACAGTGTAATGTAGAAATAAAAAGTATACCATAAAAATCATGCAGTAGCTAAAGTTTGTCTCTTGCTGTATAATATATCTAGTATCTGAAGTCATTGTTCCAGAAAGTCACTGTCACCATTATTTACATGTGCATAATGATATTTGTTGCCCGTGTGTAGCACAGTTTTCCTGTGGGCAACAAATCTTTAAGTGTGCTATCATCATAAAGTGAATGGGAGGCATATTCTTCCATGATATGGGTTCTCTACCTGCAGTGCTAATAGCCCAAAGCAGTGCAGTGATGACAGCATAGAAAATAACAGGAGTGACAGGAAGCTAAATCCTTTAGAAAAGGTGTCAGGGAGAGCTGTTATCTTGTCCATTGTTTTGTTTGCTGCTGGAGGGGAAAGTGAGGAGGGGTGACATTACTTCAACCAGCAGCGCAGCAGTAAAAAGTGAGTGAAGTTTATCAGAGCACATGTCACATGGCTTAGGGCACTTGGGAAATTTTAAAATGAAATATAAATTGAAAAGCAGATACCAGTGTAGGATTCTGTAGGAGCAGCACTATTAACTGATAAAATGTTTTCTTGTGACAGAATCTCTGTAAAATCCATGGAAGATTTAATAAAAGAGAATAGAATTGTAGAGTTAGCTGAATATGCCAAAACAAGATTATCACTTCACCTAGCCAGAATAGCTTTACTAGATTCATTTAAACAAAAACAAGGAATGATTCTACCTGAGATTTACTTGATGTTTCTTTTACAATGACTTTTAGGGGCAGATTTATAAAAATGTGAGTTTAGAGCTTAATACTAGGGATGAGCGAATCTGTCCCGTTTCGCTTTGCCGGAAAGTTTGAGAATCTTGCAAAAGATTCACAGAACGGCAGATATTTGACATGAAATGTTTTTGTTCCGAAATCATTTTGCAATGAATCTGCCACTTGCGAAACGAGGAAATTCGCTGCGAATCCATTCCTACTGAATTATTTTGCCCATTACTACTTAATGCATAAAAACTCACTCACGTTCAATTCATTCTTATGGGATATTTAGAAGTGTATATATTATCAAATAGTGAGTTCTAACTTTCAATCACTGATAAATACGCTACTAAAAATTCCATAGGAATGAATAGAACATGGGTGAGTTTTAATGTCTTAAGCTCTAAAATCACATTTTAGTAGTGTATTCGATCTGTTTAACTTAATGGTCTTCGCTTATCCTTGGAGTGGAGGTCAAGGCCACTCTTTTGCACTGGGATTCATAGACGCATAGTTATAGCACTGTACCTTTCATTTACATCCTACAAGATGCGTTTCTCAAGGTTAATTTTTGTCTTGCAGGGATATGAATACCAACAAGCTGATGGAAAATGCTGTGGATCATGTATACAGACAAAATGCATAGTGAAAAAAAGTGATAATTCCACTATAACCCTAAAGGTAATTCGAAAAATTTTGTTTCTTAAGAATGAGGTTTCTATTGAATAAATACATCAGTTGCAATGCATAAGGAACAGTGCCGGTAGTCTTCAGCAGCGTTTAAACATGCACTAAACTATGATATTCTATAATAATTCTCAATAATTAAACAGGGTGGGTCACCTTTACATAACTTATTTTCAAACAGCAAACCATAAGTAATGACATTTTTTATTTTATACATATACTTACTTATACTTATTTTTTATTTTATACTTATATTCCATTTTTCTAAAATTCTGCATTTAAAGAAGAACTAAACCCTGAACATAAATATGGCTAAAAATGTCATATTTTATATACCGAACTTACTGCACCAGCCTAAAGTTCCAGCATCTCAGTAGCAGCAATTATCAAAGTCTTTACAGTTGTAACAGGAGATCTCCATCTTGAAAAGTGTGCAACACTCACATGCTCAGGGCAGCTGTAGAGATGCTAAGTTGAGGGGTCGTAGCAAATTATCAAGCAAAAAAAAAAAAAAATTAGGTTTGCCTGTAATAGAAGCTGATGTTACAGGGCTGATTATTCAATTCTGATTCAATTTGCATTGGTTTCAGGGCTACCATGTAAAATGAATCTGAATAAATTACTAATCAGTCTTATACTGTGACATATATATTGTATATATACAGTATATTGTGAGTCGGCCCCTAAGCTCAGTAAGTGACAGCAGCACAGAGCATGTGCAGGGAATAAGCAGAAAAGAAGATGGGGGGCTACTGGGGCATCTTTGGGGGCACAGATCTTCCCTACTAAAGGGCTGTGTGTGCCTTGGGCTGGTACAGAAACCCAATACAAAATATTCATAATTTCTGCCCTACTTTACTTATTACTTATTCTAGTTCTTCTTTAAAGTAGAAAAAAAAATAAAAATTTAAGCCTAATACAAATATAATTCTAAGCAATTTTTCCAAGTATAATGATGAAACATTTTTAATGGATGTAATTATTTGCTAATGTAAATTCATATTCAGTAGGGACTAAAGCTTTTTTTGTTGACCAGTTCATTAATACATTTATCATTTTGAACTAACTTTTTAGCTCATTTTGAACTAACTTTTTAGAAAAACTATATAAAAAAAAATTATATAATGAAAAAAGATTAATATTTTCAAGTACAATTTACAAAACAAGGTTTGCAAAGGTGAACTGGCCCTTTAAATTAGTTCTCAACTTTCAATTGACATTTATCTCTTCATTAACATTCCAGCCTGGAGAGTCCTATACCCCAGACAATGAGGCATGTACCATCTATACATGTACATCTAATTATCAAGTGGAAACAACAAAGGAATCCTGTTCAATAAATGCAGCAGATTGTAAAAAGGTACAGTTTGTTCTCCCAGCAACAATTATAAATTGCTTATTAAAATTAAAGCATTTGCTTAGAGTAAAAGTACATGAATGTCAAAGTACTATAACACTTTTAAAGTCCGTCCAAACTCCAATATAACATATATAACCAGGGCCGGAACTAGGGTTAGGCAGAAAAGGCATGTGCCAAAGGTGCAATGCTTGGGGGGCGCTAGGCAAGTACCTCTTGTCTGCCTACATGTAGATCAGGCCCTCCAGTTCAGTAATACTTGTGTTGCTGCTCCTAACCAATTCCCTCAACCCACTCATAGTTATTATCACGGGGGGGGGGGATAAGGCAGGAAGGGGTTGGAGCGTGGTGGCCTTTGGCAACCGATCAGCATGAGTCGGCACATGAATAACATAGAGAGCAGAAATAAATGGTTGACAAATGCATAAAATTGAAAAAGATCTCTAATCCATGAACTATTGAACAGTTTTATGTTTAGTCCCCCCCGGCACTCAACATTACTCTCTCCTCCCTGCCATCCCCCTCTACTCAGAATCTTCTCACCAACCTGCTGCTCTGTGATTCCCCCAATGGCTCTGTTTCCTCTGGTCGAGCACAATTACTCCTCTGCAGGGTGGGCAGGAGATTTAAATGGTGTCAAAATCTCCCACCCAGTCCCCAATGGAGATTGCCACCGTAGACCTGGGGCTTTGTAGCCAGCCCACAAATTCAGGCATAATCCCTGCCAGAAATGATGGCAGGGAACTGCTGTAGTTTTTAATTCTAGAAACTAAACAGGAGTACAAGTCATATTTTATTGTATTTTTTTCCACAGGGATTCAAATATGTCATAGACGAAGGACAATGCTGTGGAAAATGTGAACCTGTGAGATGTGTCATTTATATGGACGACAACTCCACCAAAACTCTATTGGTACTAATACTGTATATTGTATGATAGGAATGAATAGAGATCAGTAATAAGCAGATCTGTCCCTCACCGAAAAATTTGCAAATCTTTTAAAAGATTCATGAAACGGTGGGTTTCACGTGGGTGACACTTTTTGGACATGCACAGAATTTTCCACATTGAATTTTGATGCCCGTTTCACAAAAAAACGCCAATGACAAAACGCGTAAATTAACCGCAAATCTATGCCTGCCAAATGATTTGGCCCCTCACTAATAGAGATATGAATTCAGGAAGAGAATAAGAATAATGTGGTCTGTAAACCTGAAAAATAAAAAAAGAGAAAAACCCATATTATTTGTGATTACAAAGTAAATTAAGATGTCATCAATAATAACAATCACATAAAAAATGTCGGTTTCTGTAGATCTGATTAAATAAAAATGCTCCAGCATGTAAAGGTTAGTATGAATATTTTAAATGCATATTCATGCATCTTTCTTAAAGTGCCGGTAACCCACTGCATCACACTAACCTACACATGGAACACACATGGAACATTGCATGTTGCCTCTTACATGAACTTAGTGGTTAAGTGTGATCTAGTGGGTACTAAAGCATCTATTTCTAAAGCATGGAATGGGATCAATTAACTTATAATAATACTAGTTATATGTGTCTGAACTTTGTAATCACTCTCAGCTTAATGTTCTTATTTCCAATATTAAATCTAAGCCTGGTGAGACCTACACTCCAGAAGATGACAAGTGCACTACCTATAGTTGTACACCAAACTATCAAGTGACATCTGAGAAGGAAAAATGCGCCGTTACTGAACAATCTGATTGCCCACAGGTACGAATGTGTCTGATAGCTACTTTTTGACACCTTGATATGCTTCATAAAGTCAGTCTTTTAGTGGCTCATTGACTCATTCTTTTGACTCCTTTATTTATTCAATGAAGCTTACATAGGATTTGGTTGTATTATAACAAGACTCCCAGTCCTTACATTACATAGAAGAGATTACATATCTCACAGTACTTTATATGTCACAGGGATATGCATACCAAAGTGCTGCTGATGGTGAATGCTGTGGAAACTGTACACAAGTGGCGTGTGTACTGGAAATGAGTGACAACTCTATTAAAGTCTTGCAGGTATGTTTCCAACTAATTATATAGAATACAGATCTTGTATGTTAACGATAAAATGGAGAGGTAATAAATCATAGAAAATAGAATTTAAAAAGTGTGTGTATATGTATATATATATATATATATATATATATATATATGTGTGTGTGTGTGTGTGTGTCTGAGCCTGGTTATTAGTTTCTGCTTAATATTTTTATTTCCAATATTAAATCTAAGCCTGGTGAGACCTACACTCCAGAAGATGACAAGTGCACTACCTATAGTTGTACACCAAACTATCAAGTGACATCTGAGAAGGAGAAATGCGCCGTTACTGAACAATCTGATTGTCCACAGGTACGAATGTGTCTGATAGCTTTTTTTTGACACCTTGATATGCTTCATAAAGTCAGTCTTTTAGTGGCTCATTGACTCATTCTTTTGACTCCTTCATTTATTCAATGAAGCTTACATAGGATTTGGTTATATTATAAAAAGACTTCCATTCCTTACATTACATAGAAGAGATTACATATCTCACAGTACTTTATATGTCACAGGGATATGCATACCAAAGAGCTGCTGATGGTGAATGCTGTGGAAATTGTACACAAGTGGCGTGTGTACTGAAAATGAGTGATAACTCCATTAAAGTCTTGCAGGTATGTTTCAACTAATTATACGGAATACAGATCTTGTATGTTAACGATAAAATGGAGAGGTAATAAACCATAGAACATAGAGTTTAAAAAGTGTGTGTGTATATCTATATAGATGTACAGTATATATATAGTGTGTGCATACAGGAACACAGGACTACACTCAACTGGAACTGTCAAAAGTGACTTATTTCAAACAAACATTTCCAATGTTTTGATCACAAAATGTGATCTTTTACAGTAAAAAACAGACAAAAAATTATATTTTAAAGAATAGTTTTGTATTTTAAGAATAATTTTCCTATCTAATATCAATAAGCATTGTGTGAGGGACAGTGCATGTAGCCTTAAGCTGAGAGTTTAAAGGTGCACTAAACTATGATATTCTACACTGCATCACACTGGAACACATAGAACGTTGCTTGTTGCCTCTTACCTGCACTTAGTGGTTTAGTGTGATGCAGTGAGTACTAAAGCATCCCATTCTAAAGCATTGAAAAGTACTTATTAACTCATAGTAGTACTAATTATGTGTGTCTGAGCTTGGTTATTAGTCTCAGCTTAATATTTTTATTTCCAATATTAAATCTAAGCCTGGTGAGACCTACACTCCAGAAGATGACAAGTGCACTACCTATAGTTGTACATCAAACTATCAAGTGACATCTGAGAAGGAGAAATGCGCCGTTACTGAACAATCTGATTGTCCACAGGTACGAATGTGTCTGATAGCTTCTTTTGGCTTTGAAATCATCCTAGTTAGACCTTGATATGCCTCATAAAGTCAGTCTTTTAGTGGCTCATTCTTTGACTCCTTCATTTATTCAATGAAGCTTACATAGGATTTGGCTGTATTATAACAAGACTCCCAGTCCTTACATTACATAGAAGAGATTACATATCTCACAGTACTTTATATGTCACAGGGATATGCATACCAAAGAGCTGCTGATGGTGAATGCTGTGGAAACTGTACACAAGTGAAGTGTGTACTGAAAATGAGTGATAACTCCATTAAAGTCTTGCAGGTATGTTTCCAACTAATAATACAGAATACAGATCTTGTATGTTAACGATAAAATGGAGAGGTAACCAATGTTTTTGGTTTGTCCCTGAGGAAGAGCACAGTTGGTGCTCGAAACGTTGGATCTTTTTCATTAAATATTTTTTTGTTTTCTAACAAAGTAACAAAGTCCCTGTGTGTGCGGCTCATTGTCTTGCTATATATATATACAGGTCCTTTTCAAAAAATTAGCATATTGTGATAAAGTTCATTATTTTCTGTAATGTACTGATAAACATCAGACTTTCATATATTTTAGATTCATTACACACAACTGAAGTAGTTCAAGCCTTTTCTTGTTTTAATATTGATGATTGTGGCATACAGCTCATGAAAACCCAAAATTCCTATCTCAAAAAATTAGCATATTTCACCCGCCCAATAAAAGAAAAGTGTTTTTAATACAAAAAAAGTCAACCTTCAAATAATTATGTTCAGTTATGCACTCAATACTTGGTCGGGAATCCTTTTGCAGAAATGACTGCTTCAATGTGGCGTGGCATGGAGGCAATCAGCCTGTGGCACTGCTCAGGTGTTATGGAGGCCCAGGATGCTTCAATAGCGGCCTTAAGCTCATCCAGAATGTTGGGTCTTGTGTCTCTCAACTTTCTCTTCACAATATCCCACAGATTCTCTATGGGGTTCAGGTCAGGAGAGTTGGCAGGCCAATTGAGCACAGTAATACCATGGGCAGTAAACCATTTACCAGTGGTTTTGGCACTGTGAGCAGGTGCCAGGTCGTGCTGAAAAATGAAATCTTCATCTCCATAAAGCTTTTCAGCAGATGGAAGCATGAAGTGCTCCAAAATCTCCTGATAGCTAGCTGCATTGACCCTGCCCTTGATAAAAACACAGTGGACCAACACCAGCAGCTGACATGGCACCCCAGACCATCACTGACTGTGGGTACTTGACACTGGACTTCAGGCATTTTGGCATTTCCCTCTCCCCAGTCTTCCTCCAGACTCTGGCACCTTGATTTCCGAATGACATACTTTGGACCACTGAGCAACAGTCCAGTGCTGCTTCTCTGTAGCCCAGGTCAGGCGCTTCTGCCGCTGTTTCTGGTTCAAAAGTGGCTTGACCTGGGGAATGCGGCACCTGTAGCCCATTTCCTGCACGCGCCTGTACACGGTGGCTCTGGATGTTTCTACTCCAGACTCAGTCCACTGCTTCCGCAGGTCCCCCAAGGTCAGGAATCGGTCCTTCTCCACAATCTTCCTCAGGGCCCAGTCACCTCTTCTCGTTGTGCAGCGTTTTCTGCCACACTTTTTCCTTCCCACAGACTTCCCACTGAGGTGCCTTGATACAGCACTCTGGGAACAGCCTATTTGTTCAGAAATTTCTTTCTGTGTCTTACCCTCTTGCTTGAGGGTGTCAATGATGGCCTTCTGGACAGCAGTCAGGTCGGCAGTCTTACCCATGATTGCGGTTTTGAGTAATGAACCAGGCTGGGAGTTTTTAAAAGCCTCAGGAATCTTTTGCAGGTTTTTAGAGTTAATTTGTTGATTCAGATGATTAGGTTAATAGCTCGTTTAGAGAACCTTTTCATGATATGCTAATTTTTTGAGATAGGAATTTTGGGTTTTCATGAGCTGTATGCCACAATCATCAATATTAAAACAAGAAAAGGCTTGAACTACTTCAGTTGTGTGTAATGAATCTAAAATATATGAAAGTCTGATGTTTATCAGTACATTACAGAAAATAATGAACTTTATCACAATATGCTAATTTTTTTAAAAGGACCTGTATATATAAACACAAAAACAAAATGAAATACTGGCACTCACGTATAATCCACAGCTTGGCCTGGGTGCAATCCTCAAAATTAGAATGAACACGAATTGGGAAAAGAAGCCGCACTCACAGGACTTAAGTACAAAAATAAAAAACTTTTAATGGTAAATCAGTGAACTGACGTTTCGGCTGAACACCTCAGCCTTTCTCAAAGTTAAACCACACTGTGAAAGCTAACATTAAATACACTGACTGGCGGGAAAAAACAGACAACACAGGGGTGTGACGTCACAGTTTCACGCTGCCGAATACACATCGGGCGTGAAATGTTAATTAGCATAGAATGTGTATTTCAACTGCACTGTGCAGAAGTGGGTATTGTGATCAAACCAAAACAACAATTATAGAGAGCGATACCAGGGGATAAGAAACAAGTATCAAGTGCAAAGAAACAATGTATCAGATAACTTGTTACGAGTAAATACTCTGAATTGTAAGGAGTGTAAGATACAAAGTGACATAGAGAGGAGATTACAGTTAAAGCCACAGATGAGATGCAGAACACAAAAGAACCAAAGAGTATATGCAGCGGGAAAAATTATAAAAAATAAAGTTAGTAAGATAGTGAAAGCTTTGATCATCAGGGCGAGGCAGCTGGGAGTCCCTATAGCTCAAAATTCATCTCGGGGCAATAGCTATCTTAAACGGGCCTTACTAGCAAAACCAAGTCTCGTAGAGAGGATCGCTATAGGCACAAATACTGGCATGTATGCCGGCAAATAGGGTTGCATCGAGAGAGCCGCTATGGGTATTTAGGTTGGTATGTGTGCCAGCTTATAAGGTGGGGTAGAAAGGACTGCTGTGGGTACTTACACTGGTATGCGTGCAGCAATGGAGCTGGCGATCAGTGTTAAATATAGTGCCAGTGCCGGCATCAGCATTACCGTTTATTGTGTCCATTAGGGGTAACGTGTCGGAAGCCCGATCATCAATTGCGCCCGTTCCGGGTAGTTGGCATCACAGTTGTGTGATTACAGGCAATATATGCATGCAACCAAACTAACCGTTATCGCCAGACCGGACGGGTTTGGACAGAATAATCCTGGTTTCCTCAATATGTATATGTATCGGGAAAAAGGTTTAGAACCTGTAAGATTAACAGGTGGCCAAAGTCAGGGACTGGTTGGCACTGGTGGTGTTCGTACCCCCGGTTGGAGGACATAAACCAACCAGGCCTTCCTATTATATCCCATCGGGTAGAAACATACTGTGGTACTCCTGCATGATGCCAGGGAGCAAACTTGTGGGTATCAATCACCTAAAGAGGCCTCAACAGAGGTCATAGCCAGCTCGTAACATGGGTATACTATCTGAGATACTACATTGCTCACGGCTCGGTAAGTGAATACAGTGCATACCCCGTGCGTGCAGCCGTGATATTACTACATGGAGGATAAGCAAAAAAGGTTTTTGGGGAAAGGGAGAAATGCATATACTACAATGGTAGAAATAAAGAAGTAGCTGAAACCAGGGGAAAGAGAGAGAGAACAAAGAGACACCCATGTCCACACAAATAGGATAAAAGCAAAACAAAACCTATAGAAGAAATTGCTTAACTAAGTATTGTACAAGAAATCGTTTCAAGCAATTCAAACTCTATACAAGTCCTAGGTGTTCAATAACCAGTACACCACGATGGCCAGGGACACGCAAGCGATTAATGCTGATCAGCATGTCTTATCTTGATGTCCTAATGGACACAATAAACGGTAATGCCGATGCCGGCACTGGCACTATATTTAACACTGATCGCCAGCTCCATTGCTGCACGCATACCAGTGTAAGTACCCACAGCAGTCCTTTCTACCCCACCTTATAAGCTGGCACACATACCAACCTAAATACCCATAGCGGCTCTCTCGATGCAACCCTATTTGCCGGCATACATGCCAGTATTTGTGCCTATAGCGATCCTCTCTACGAGACTTGGTTTTGCTAGTAAGGCCCGTTTAAGATAGCTATTGCCCCGAGATGAATTTTGAGCTATAGGGACTCCCAGCTGCCTCGCCCTGATGATCAAAGCTTTCACTATCTTACTAACTTTATTTTTTATAATTTTTCCCGCTGCATATACTCTTTGGTTCTTTTGTGTTCTGCATCTCATCTGTGGCTTTAACTGTAATCTCCTCTCTATGTCACTTTGTATCTTACACTCCTTACAATTCAGAGTATTTACTCGTAACAAGTTATCTGATACATTGTTTCTTTGCACTTGATACTTGTTTCTTATCCCCTGGTATCGCTCTCTATAATTGTTGTTTTGGTTTGATCACAATACCCACTTCTGCACAGTGCAGTTGAAATACACATTATATATATATATATATATATATATATATAGTGTGTGCATACGGGAATACAGGACTACACTCAACAGGAACTGTCAAAAGTGACTTATTTCAAAAAAACATTTCCAATGTGTTTTGATCACAAAATGTGATCATCTTCAGGAAAAAAAACAGACAGACAAAAACAAATATTCAAGAATATTTTTTTATTTTAAGAATAATTTTCCTATTTAATAAATATTAAAAAGTATTGTGTGAGGGACTGTGCATTTAGCCCAAGCTGAGAGTTTAAAGGTGCACTAAACTGATATTCTACCCTGCATCACACTGGAACACATGAAGCGTTGCTTGTTGCCTCTAACCTGAACTTAGTGGTTTAGTGTGATGCAGTGAGTACTAAACCATCCCATTCTACAGCATTGAAAAGTACTTATTAACTTATAGTAGTACTAGTTATGTGTGTCTGAGCTTGGTTATTAATCTCAGCTTAATATTTTTATTTCCAATATTAAATCTAAGCCTGGTGAGACCTACACTCCAGAAGATGACAAGTGCACTACCTATAGTTGTACACCAAACTATCAAGTGACATCTGAGAAGGAGAAATGCGCCGTTACTGAACAATCTGATTGTCCAAAGGTACGAATGTGTCTGATAGCTTCTTTTGGCTTTGAACTCATCCTAGTTATGCCTCGATATGCCTCATAAAGTCAGTCTTTTGATTCCATCATTTATTGAATGAAGCTTACATAGGATTTTGCTGTATTATAACAAGACTCCCAGTCCTTACATTACATAGGAGAGATTACATATCTCACAGTACTTTATATGTCACAGGGATATGCATACCAAAGAGCTGCTGATGGTGAATGCTGTGAATCTGTAACCATGGAAACATCACTTGTAGGACATTTACATCCATAGAGACTGTTAACCATATTGGGCCCTACAGACACAATATTGATGCTTATTTTTTGTACACTTTGTATTTATTCCCTTTAGCTTTGTATATTTATCAAGTCCTCTCAACAATCAGCAGCGTTAAAATTAAAAACACCATGAAATCTTAGCCTTCCACTTAAAGTAGTATTAAGTTTGCCCTCAATCTTGTGGCACTAATACCCCGTGGAAACTCTACAATCCCTGCCAGAAACAATTGTAGGAAACTGCTTCTATTTTATAATCCATAAAATAAATGGGTCATCGCAAACGTACAAAATCATATTTTGTTTTATTTTGTTTCACAGGGATTCAAATATGTCACAGAAGAAGGACAATGCTGTGGGAAGTGTGTACCTGTGGCATGTGTCATGTACAATAAGGACAACTCCACCACAGTTATTAAGGTACTAATGCTGCATTTCTTATGATAGGAATGGATAGAAATGTGATTCTAGAAAACAGACTAAGAACACTGTAGTCTTTAAAATGCAATGACCTGCAAAATGTAAAGAAGAGAAACAGTTTTATTACTAGTGATTGTAAAGCAAATTATGAAGGCATTAATAATACTAATTACAGCAAAAGTATAGTTATCTGTAAACTGATTTAAAATAGTGTAGCATGTAAGGGTTATTATGGGCATATTCCATACATTCCCATGTGGTGGCACCAGAATGCATGAGTGAACAGAACCCATTCTATCCCATAGTGACAGTACCCACTGTATCCCACTGACAAACACACATGGAACGTTGCTTGTTGCCTCTTACCTGCACTTAGTGGTTAGTGTGATGAAGTGAATACTAAAGCTTCCCATTCTAAAGCATGGAATAGTACTTATTAACTCAAGGTAATACTAGTTATGTGTGTCTGAACTTGGTAATTAGTCTTAACTTAAAGCTCTTATTTCCAAAATTAAATCTAAGCCTGGTGAGACCTACACTCCAGAAGATGACAAGTGCACTACCTATAGTTGTACATCAAACTATCAAGTGACATCTGAGAAGGAGAAATGCGCCGTTACTGAACAATCTGATTGCTCACAGGTACGAATGTGTCTGATAGCTTCTTTTGGCTTTGAAATCATCCTAGCTGCACCTTGATATGCTTCATAAAGTCAGTGTTTCAGTGGCTCATTCTTTGATTCCATCATTTATTCAATGAAACTTACATAGGATTTGGCTGTATTATAACAAGACTCCCAGTCCTTACATTACATAGAAGAGATTACATATCTCACAGTACTTTATATGTCACAGGGATATGCATACCAAAGAGCTGCTGATGGTGAATGCTGTGGAAACTGTACACAAGTGAAGTGTGTACTGAAAATGAGTGATAACTCCATTAAAGTCTTGCAGGTATGTTTCCAACTAATTATATAGAATACAGATCTTGTATGTTAACGATAAAATGGAGAGGTAACCAATGTTTTTGGTTTGTCCCTGAGGAAGAGCTCAGTTGGTGCTCGAAACGTTGGATCTTTTTCATTAAATATTTTTTTGTTTTCTAACAAAGTCCCTGTGTGTGCGGCTCATTGTCTTGCTATATATATATATATATAGTGTGTGCATACGGGAATACAGGAATACACTCAACAGGAACTGTCAAAAGTGACTTATTTCAAAAAAACATTTCCAAAGTGTTTTGATCACAAAATGTGATCATCTTCAGGAAAAAAAACAGACAGACAAAAACAAATATTCAAGAATATTTTTTAATTTTAAGAATAATTTTCCTATTTAATAAATATTAAAAAGTATTGTGTGAGGGACTGTGCATTTAGCCCAAGCTGAGAGTTTAAAGGTGCACTAAACTGATATTCTACCCTGCATCACACTGGAACACATGAAGCGTTGCTTGTTGCCTCTAACCTGAACTTAGTGGTTTAGTGTGATGCAGTGAGTACTAAACCATCCCATTCTACAGCATTGAAAAGTACTTATTAACTTATAGTAGTACTAGTTATGTGTGTCTGAGCTTGGTTATTAATCTCAGCTTAATATTTTTATTTCCAATATTAAATCTAAGCCTGGTGAGACCTACACTCCAGAAGATGACAAGTGCACTACCTATAGTTGTACACCAAACTATCAAGTGACATCTGAGAAGGAGAAATGCGCCGTTACTGAACAATCTGATTGCCCACAGGTACGAATGTGTCTGATAGCTTCTTTTAACTTTGAAATCATCCTAGCTGCACCTTGATATGCTTCATAAAGTCAGTCTTTTAGTGGCTCATTCTTTGATTCCATCATTTATTCAATGAAGCTTACATAGGATTTGGCTGTATTATAACAAGACTCCCAGTCCTTACATTACATAGAAGAGATTACATATCTCACAGTACTTTATATGTCACAGGGATATGCATACCAAAGAGCTGCTGATGGTGAATGCTGTGGAAACTGTACACAAGTGAAGTGTGTACTGAAAATGAGTGATAACTCCATTAAAGTCTTGCAGGTATGTTTCCAACTAATTATATAGAATACAGATCTTGTATGTTAACGATAAAATGGAGAGGTAACCAATGTTTTTGGTTTGTCCCTGAGGAAGAGCACAGTTGGTGCTCGAAACGTTGGATCTTTTTCATTAAATATTTTTTTGTTTTCTAACAAAGTCCCTGTGTGTGCGGCTCATTGTCTTGCTATATATATATATATATATATATATATATATAGTGTGTGCATACGGGAATACAGGAATACACTCAACAGGAACTGTCAAAAGTGACTTATTTCAAAAAAACATTTCCAATGTGTTTTGATCACAAAATGTGATCATCTTCAGGAAAAAAAACAGACAGACAAAAACAAATATTCAAGAATATTTTTTTATTTTAAGAATAATTTTCCTATTTAATAAATATTAAAAAGTATTGTGTGAGGGACTGTGCATTTAGCCCAAGCTGAGAGTTTAAAGGTGCACTAAACTGATATTCTACCCTGCATCACACTGGAACACATGAAGCGTTGCTTGTTGCCTCTAACCTGAACTTAGTGGTTTAGTGTGATGCAGTGAGTACTAAACCATCCCATTCTACAGCATTGAAAAGTACTTATTAACTTATAGTAGTACTAGTTATGTGTGTCTGAGCTTGATTATTAATGTCAGCTTAATATTTTTATTTCCAATATTAAATCTAAGCCTGGTGAGACCTACACTCCAGAAGATGACAAGTGCACTACCTATAGTTGTACACCAAACTATCAAGTTACATCTGAGAAGGAGAAATGCGCCGTTACTGAACAATCTGATTGTCCAAAGGTACGAATGTGTCTGATAGCTTCTTTTGGCTTTGAACTCATCCTAGTTATGCCTCGATATGCCTCATAAAGTCAGTCTTTTGATTCCATCATTTATTGAATGAAGCTTACATAGGATTTTGCTGTATTATAACAAGACTCCCAGTCCTTACATTACATAGAAGAGATTACATATCTCACAGTACTTTATATGTCACAGGGATATGCATACCAAAGAGCTGCTGATGGTGAATGCTGTGAATCTGTAACCATGGAAACATCACTTGTAGGACATTTACATCCATAGAGACTGTTAACCATATTGGGCCCTACAGACACAATATTGATGCTTATTTTTTGTACACTTTGTATTTATTCCCTTTAGCTTTGTATATTTATCAAGTCCTCTCAACAATCAGCAGTGTTAAAATTAAAAACACCATGAAATCTTAGCCTTCCACTTAAAGTAGTATTAAGTTTGCCCTCAATCTTGTGGCACTAATACCCAGTGGAAACTCTACAATCCCTGCCAGAAACAATTGTAGGAAACTGCTTCTGTTTTTAAATAAATAAAATAAACGGGTTATCGCAAACGTACAAAATCATATTTTGTTTTATTTTGTTTCACAGGGATTCAAATATGTCACAGAAGAAGGACAATGCTGTGGGAAGTGTGTACCTGTGGCATGTGTCATGTACAATAAGGACAACTCCACCACAGTTATTAAGGTACAAATGCTGCATTTCTTATGATAGGAATGGATAAAAATGTGATTCTAGAAAACAGACTAAGAACACTGTAGTCTTTAAAATGTAATGACCTACACAATGTGAAGAAGAGAAACAGTTTTATTACTAGTGATTACAAAGTAAATTATGAAGGCATTAATAATACTAATTACAGCAAAAGTATAGTTATCTGTAAACCGATTTAAAATAGTGTAGCATGTAAGGGTTATTATGGGCATATTCCATACATTCCCATGTGGTGGCACCAGAATGCATGAGTGAACAGAACCCATTCTATCCCATAGTGACAGTACCCACTGTATCCCACTGACAAACACACATGGAATGTTGCTTGTTGCCTCTTACCTGCACTTAGTGGTTAGTGTGATGCAGTGAGTACTAAAGCTTTCCATTCTAAAGCAGGGAATAGGACTTATTAACGCATGGTAATACTAGTTATGTGTGTCTGAACTTGGTAATAAGTCTCAGCTTAATGCTCTTTTTTCCAATATTAAATCTAAGCCCGGTGAGACCTACACTCCAGAAGATGACAAGTGCACTACCTATAGTTGTACACCAAACTATCAAGTTACATCTGAGAAGGAGAAATGCTCCGTTACTGAACAATCTGATTGCCCACAGGTACAAATGTGTCTGATAGCTTCTTTTGGCTTTGAAATCATCCTAGCTGCACCTTGATATGCTTCATAAAGTCAGTCTTTTAGTGGCTCATTCTTTGACTCCATCATTTATTCAATGAAGCTTACATAGGATTTGGCTGTATTATAACAAGACTCCCAGTCCTTACATTACATAGAAGAGATTACATATCTCACAGTACTTTATATGTCACAGGGATATGCATACCAAAGAGCTGCTGATGGTGAATGCTGTGGAAACTGTACACCAGTGGAGTGTGTACTGAAAATGAGTGATAACTCCATTAAAGTCTTGCAGGTATGTTTCCAACTAATGTTACGGAATACAGATCTACTACAGATCTAGGACTACTTTCATCATGAACTGTGAAAAATAACTTTAACAAATTTCCAATGTTTTGATTACAAACTGTGATCTTCTACAGGAAAAAACAGACAGACAAACAATTATATTTTTAAGAATCATTTTGCACAATAGCAATGTGTGAGGGACAGTGCCTTGAGCTGCGAGTTTAAAGGAGCACTAAACTATGATATTCTACAATTTCAGTTTAATAATTTTTACAGGGTGATTAACCTTTTTTAGAAATCATCATTTTACAATAGCAAACCATAAGTAATGGCATTTTTTATTTCATATTTACTTTCTATTTGATTCCATTTTTCATGGTGTTAACATTTCAGCCTGGAGAGACCTATACCCCAGAAAATGACGTGTGCACCATCTATACATGTACATCTGATTATCAAGTGGAAACAACAAAGAAATCCTGTTCATTAAATGCAGCAGATTGTAAAAAGGTACAGTTTGTTCTCCCAGTGGGAATTTCACATTGCTTAGTAAAATGAAAGTATTGAGAATATATCTCACTCATATAATTCAGAAGTGATAATTCCAGAAAAAGAGAGTGCAATAATGCCAAAATATAACTTTAACACCTTTGAAGTTGAGACAAACTCTAATAGAACATGAATAACATAGAGAGTCAAAACAAATTGTTGTTACTGGTTGATTATAATCCATCTATTGGTTATGGCCAAATGATCATTACTAAACTTGAATTATGATAGATACTTTGCTAATTAAGTGCAAACTGAAAGCAATGATAATGCTAACAATGCTCATTTTTGCCTCGTGCTATCAATCCATAGATGAGCACAAGGCTGCTCTTTCTAGCTTCTCCTTGCTATGTTATGTTCCTAGATGTACTCCTTATGAAACTAGACCTCATCTATGAGGCGACTGTTTCCAGACTTTCTCTAGAAGGGTTGTCTCTTTAGGGCAGAACTCTTTACCGGGTCTTGTTGACACCAGGTTCCCCAAACACATCTACCTGGTTCAGCAGCTAAAAAGCCAAAGATAAAGAACAACCCCTTTCCAATCACTATAATAAAGAGTGACAGTAAACAGTCACAATCCTATGGGCCAATAACATAGATATGTACAGGCTTCTGCCTAGTAACTATGGGAATATCACATGCTTTTACATTCATAGAGACTGTTAACCTTATTGTTCCCTACAGACACAATATCGATGCTTATTTTTTGTACACTTTGTATCTTTTACCTTTAGCTTTGTATATTAATTAAGTCCTCTACATCAGTGCTGTCCAACTTCTGCGGTGCCAAGGGCCGGAATTTCTCTCGCATACATGGTGGAGGGCCGCTAATGAAAGCCAGTTTTGGCCACTCCCCCATTTTAAACCACACCCACTTCAAAACACAACCAATTTATCACAATGGTCGCTGCAGGGATATCAACCATCGTTCATATGTTAAAGAATTATATTATGTCATATTAAGACACACCCTTAAATCCATATGCCTCCTCCCCTGTGGATAGCACAGCAACCCCCAGCATATAATTTCACACTTTAGGGACCATTAAATGGCTATTTCCAACTGCTAACAAACTCCCAGAACAAACCCCTGCCAGGTTCACCTCCCACAGGCAACATAGGGCAGGCAGAGTATGGCACACACAGGCAGCACTCTGCCTGTCCTATGCTGCCTGTGTGTGCCATACTCTGCCTGTCCTACCCTGCCTGTGTGTGCCATACTCTGCCTGCCATATTCTGCCTGTGTGTGCCATACACTGCCTGTCCTATGCTGCCCGTGTGTGCCATACTCTGCCTGCCCTACCCTGCCTGTGTGTGCCATACTCTGCCTGTCCTATTCTGCCTGTGTGTGCATACACTGCCTGCCCTATGCTGTCTGTGTGTGCCATACTCTGCCTGCCCTAGGCAGCATAGGCCAGGCAGTACATACAATGTCTGAGGTGTGAAGATGTGAACAATGTGGGTGATAATAGCCTGAGCCTGAGGTGTGAACACTGCAGGGGTAGAACAATGCAGAGATTAAAAGGTGTGAAAAACATTTTGAATCTGAGGTGAGAACCATTCAGGGGGCCAGTTAATCTCAGTACTGATACCATTTAAAGCTAACAAAAAGTTAAGTCATCAAAGCAGCCAGACAGGTGGGGGGCCACACAGAGGGGGGTCGAGGGCCGCCAGTTGGACAGCACTGCTCTACACAATCAGTAATGTTAGAAGTACAAACACCATGAAATCTTAGCCTCCCACTTAAAGTAGTATTAAATTTGCCTTCAATCTTGTGGCACTAATACTCTATGGCAGTGCTGTCCAACTTCTGTGGTACCGAGGGCCGGAATTTTTCCGACCTACGTGGTGGAGGGCCAATAATGGAAGCCAGTTTTGACCACTCCCCTTTTTGAAACTGCACCCACTTGAAACCACACCCGTGTTATCAGATGACCATACCCATTTTAATTGTTGTAGTACAGCAAAAACCTGCCATACCCTGCCTTCCATACCCTGCCTGTGTGTGCCATACTCTGCCTTCCCTACCCTGCCTGCGTGTGCCATACTTTGACTGTGTGTGCCATTCTTGGCTGGTTTGTGCCATACTTGGCCTGTGTGTGCCATACTGTGCCTGCCCTACCCTGCTTGTGTGTACCATACTCTGCCTGCCCTACCCTGTCTGTGTGTGCCATACTCTGCCTGCCCTACCCTGCCTGTGTGTGCCATACTCTGCTTGCCCTATGCTGCCTGTGTGTATGACACACACAGGTAGCATACAGTGACACAATGCTGACACTGCTCCTACAGTCTGCACAATAACTATATATTAAAAAACTTTTTAATTGCAGTACCACCTCAGTATATGTTCTTTTTGTAATGTGCAGGGATTATTTGTGGGTCTGAGGTGTGAACAGGGGAACAATGTGGGTGATTACAGTCTGAGCCTGAGGTGTGAACACTGCAGGGGGTGAACAATGCAGAGATTAAAAGGTGTGAACAACACATAGAATAACATTTTTAAACAATACAGAGGGATTACAGCCTGAATCTGAGGTGAGAACCATGCAAGGGGGGGCAGTTAATCACAGTACTGATACCATTTAAAGCTTACACAAGAGTAAGCCATTGAAGTAGCCAGACAGGTGAGGGGCCCACGGGCCGCCAGTTGGACAGCACTGCTCTATGGAAACTGTACAATCTCTGCCAGAAACAATGGCAGGAAACTGCTACTGTTTTTAAACCCAGAAAATAAACAGGTTATCACAAACATACAAAATCAGATTTTATTGTATTTTGTTTCACAGGGATTCAAATATGTCACAGAAGAAGGACAATGCTGTGGGAAGTGTGTACCTGTGGCATGTGTCATGTACAATAAGGACAACTCCACCACAGTTATTAAGGTACTAATGCTGCATTTCTTATGATAGGAATGGATAGAAATGTGATTTCAGAAAACAGAGTAAGAACACTGCAGTTTTTAAAATGCAATGACCTGCAAAATGTAAAACTAGAAACAGTTTTATTACTTGTGATTGTAAAGTAAATTATGAAGGTATTGATAATACTAATAACAGCAAAATTGTAGGTATCTGTAAAACTGATTTAAAATAGAGTAGCATGTAAGGGTTATTATGGGCATTTTCCATACATTCCCATGTGGTGGCACCAGAATGCATGAGTGAACAGAACCCATTCTATCCCATAGTGACAGTACCCACTGTATCCCACTGACAAACACACATGGAATGTTGCTTGTTGCCTTATTAACTAATAGTAATACTAGTTATGTGTTTCTGAACTTGGTAATTAGTCTCAGCTTAATGCTCTTATTTCCAATATTAAATCTAAGCCTGGTGAGACCTACACTCCAGAAGATGACAAGTGCACTACCTATAGTTGTACACCAAACTATCAAGTGACATCTGAGAAGGAGAAATGCTCCGTTACTGAACAATCTGATTGTCCACAGGTACGAATGTGTCTGATAGCTGTATTATAACAAGACTCCCAGTCCTTACATTACATAGAAGAGATTACATATCTCACAGTACTTTATATGTCACAGGGATATGCATACCAAAGAGCTGCTGATGGTGAATGCTGTGAATCTGTAACCATGGAAACATCACTTAAAGGACATTTACATCCATAGAGACTGTTAACCATATTGGGCCCTACAGACACAATATTGATGCTCATTTTTTTGTACACTTTGTATCTTTTCCCTTTAGCTTTGTATATTTATCAAGTTCCCTCAACAATCAGCATTGTCAAAATTAAAAATCATCCTAGCCTTCAACTTAAAGTAGTATTAAGTTTGCCTTCAATCTTGTGGCACTAATACCCTGTGGAAACTCTACAATCCCTGCCAGAAACAACTGTAGGAAACTGCTTCTGTTTTTAAATAAATAAAATAAACAGGTCATCGCAAACGTACAAAATCATATTTTGTTTTATTTTGTTTCACAGGGATTCAAATATGTCACAGAAGAAGGACAATGCTGTGGGAAGTGTGTACCTGTGGCATGTGTCATGTACAATAAGGACAACTCAACCACAGTTATTAAGGTACTAATGCTGCATTTCTTATGATAGGAATGGATAGAAATGTGATTCCAGAAAACAGACTAAGAACACTGTAGTCTTTAAAATGCAATGACCTGCAAAATGTAAAGAAGAGAAACAGTTTTATTACTAGTGATTGTAAAGCAAATTATGACGGCATTAATAATACTAATAACAGCAAAAGTGTAGGTATCTGTAAACTGATTTAAAATAGTGTAGCATGTAAGGGTTATTATGGGCATATTCCATACATTCCCATGTGGTGGCACCAGAATGCATGAGTGAACAGAACCCATTCTATCCCATAGCAGCATAACAGCTTAATGCTCTTATTTCCAATATTAAATCTAAGCCTGGTGAGACCTACACTCCAGAAGATGACAAGTGCACTACCTATAGTTGTACACCAAACTATCAAGTGACATCTGAGAAGGAGAAATGCGCCGTTACTGAACAATCTGATTGTCCACAGGTACGAATGTGTCTGATAGCTTCTTTTAACTTTGAAATCATCCTAGCTGCACCTTGATATGCTTCATAAAGTCAGTCTTTTAGTGGCTCATTCTTTGACTCCATCATTTATTCAATGAAGCTTACATAGGATTTGGCTGTATTATAACAAGACTCCCAGTCCTTACATTACATAGAAGAGATTACATATCTCACAGTACTTTATATGTCACAGGGATATGCATACCAAAGAGCTGCTGATGGTGAATGCTGTGAAACTGTAACTATGGAAATATCACTTGTAGGACATTTACATCCATAAAGACTGTTAACCATATTGGTCCCTACAGACACAATATTGATGCTCATTTTTTATACACTTTGTATCTTTTTCCTTTAGCTTTGTATATTTATCAAGTCCTCTCCACAATCAGCAGTGTTAAAATTAAAAACACCATGAAATCTTAGCCTTCCACTTAAAGTAGTATTAAGTTTGCCCTCAATCTTGTGGCACTAATACCCTGTGGAAACTCTACAATGCCTGCCAGAAACAACTGTAGGAAACTGCTTCTGTTTTTAAATAAATAAAATAAACGGGTCATCGCAAATGTACAAAATCATATTTTGTTTTATTTGGTTCCACAGGGATTCAAATATGTCACAGAAGAAGGACAATGCTGTGGGAAGTGTGTACCTGTGGCATGTGTCATGTACAATAAGGACAACTCCACCACAGTTATTAAGGTACTAATGCTGCATTTCTTATGATAGGAATGGATAGAAATGTGATTTCAGGAAACAGACTAAGAACACTGTAGTCTTAAAAATGCAATGACCTGCAAAATGTAAAGAAGAGAAACAGTTTTATTACTAGTGATTGTAAAGCAAACTATGACGGCATTAATAATACTAATAACAGCAAAAGTGTAGGTATCTGTAAACTGATTTAAAATAGTGTAGCATGTAAGGGTTATTATGGGCATATTCCATACATTCCCATGTGGTGGCACCAGAATGCATGAGTGAACAGAACCCATTCTATCCCATAGTGACAGTACCCACTGTATCTCACTGACAAACACACATGGAACGTTGCTTGTTGCCTCTTTCCTGCACTTAGTGGTTTAGTCTGATGCAGTGAGTACTAAAGCTTCCCATTCTAAAGCATTGAAAAGTACTTATTAATGCTTATAACTATGTGTATCTGAACTTGGTAATTAGTCTTAACTTAATGCTCTTATTTCCAAAATTAAATCTAAGCCTGGTGAGACCTACACTCCAGAAGATGACAAGTGCACTACCTATAGTTGTACACCAGACTATCAAGTGACATCTGAGAAGGAGAAATGCGCCGTTACTGAACAATCTGATTGTCCACAGGTACGAATGTGTCTGATAGCTTCTTTTGGCTTTGAAATCATCCTAGCTGCACCTTGATATGCTTCATAAAGTCAGTCTTTTAGTGGCTCATTCTTTGACTCCATCACTTATTCAATGAAGCTTACATAGGATTTGGCTGTATTATAACAAGATTCCCAGTCCTTACATTACATAGAAGAGATTACATATCTCACAGTACTTTATATGTCACAGGGATATGCATACCAAAGAGCTGCTGATGGTGAATGCTGTGGAAACTGTACACAAGTGGCGTGTGTACTGGAAATGAGTGATAACTCCGTTAAAGTCTTGCAGGTATGTTTCCAACTAATTATATAGGATAAAGATCTTGTATGTTAACGATAAAATGGAAAGGTAATAAATCATAGAAAATAGAATTTAAAAAGTGTATATATATATATATATATATATATATATGTGTGTGTGTGTCTGAGCCTGGTTATTAGTTTCTGCTTAATATTTTTATTTCCAATATTAAATCTAAGCCTGGTGAGACCTACACTCCAGAAGATGACAAGTGCACTACCTATAGTTGTACACCAAACTATCAAGTGACATCTGAGAAGGAGAAATGCGCCGTTACTGAACAATCTGATTGTCCACAGGTACGAATGTGTCTGATAGCTTCTTTTGGCTTTGAAATCATCCTAGCTGCACCTTGATATGCTTCATAAAGTCAGTCTTTTAGTGGCTCATTCTTTGACTCCATCATTTATTGAATGAAGCTTACATAGGATTTGGCTGTATTATAACAAGACTCCCAGTCCTTACATTACATAGAAGAGATTACATAACTCACAGTACTTTATATGTCACAGGGATATGCATACCAAAGAGCTGCTGATGGTGAATGCTGTGAAACTGTAACTATGGAAATATTACTTGTAGGACATTTACATCCGTAAAGACTGTTAACCATATTGGTCCCTACAGACACAATATTGATGCTCATTTTTTAGACACTTTGTATCTTATTCCTTTAGCTTTGTATATTTATCAAGTTCTCTCCACAATCAGCAGTGTTAAAATTATAAACACCATGAAATCTAAGACTTCCACTTAAAGTAGTATTAAGTTTGCCTTCAATCTTGTGGCACTAATACCCTGTGGAAACTCTACAATCCCTGCCAGAAACAACCGTAGGAAACTGCTTCTGTTTTTAAATAAATAAAATAAACGGGTCATCGCAAATGTACAAAATCATATTTTGTTTTATTTTGTTTCACAGGGATTCAAATATGTCACAGAAGAAGGACAATGCTGTGGGAAGTGTGTACCTGTGGCATGTGTCATGTACAATAAGGACAACTCCACCACAGTTATTAAGGTACTAATGCTGCATTTCTTATGATAGGAATGGATAGAAATGTGATTCTAGAAAACAGACTAAGAACACTGTAGTCTTTAAAATGTAATGACCTACACAATGTAAAGAAGAGAAACACTTTTATTAGTAGTGATTACAAAGTAAATTATGAAGGCATTAATAATACTAATTACAGCAAAAGAATAGTTATCTGTAAATTGATTTAAAATAGTGTAGCATGTAAGGGTTATTATGGGCATATTCCATACATTCCCATGTGGTGGCACCAGAAGGCATGAGTGAACAGAACCTATTCTATCCCATAGTGACAGTACCCACTGTATCCCACTGACAAACACACATGGAATGTTGCTTGTTGCCTCTTACCTGCACTTAGTGGCTGGGTGTGATGCAGTGAGTACTAAAGCTTCCCATTCTAAAGCATTGAAAAGTACTTATTAACTCAAGGTAATACTAGTTATGTGTGTCTGAACTTGGTAATTAGTCTAAACTTAATGCTCTTATTTCCAATATTAAATCTAAGCCTGGTGAGACCTACACTCCAGAAGATGACAAGTGCACTACCTATAGTTGTACACCAAACTATCAAGTTACATCTGAGAAGGAGAAATGCGCCGTTACTGAACAATCTGATTGCCCACAGGTACGAATGTGTCTGATAGCTTATTTTGGCTTTGAAATCATCCTAGCTGCACCTTGATATGCTTCATAAAGTCAGTCTTTTAGTGGCTCATTCTTTGACTCCATCATTTATTCAATGAAGCTTACATAGGATTTGGCTGTATTATAACAAGACTCCCAGTCCTTACATTACATAGAAGAGATTACATATCTCACAGTACTTTATATGTCACAGGGATATGCATACCAAAGAGCTGCTGATGGTGAATGCTGTGAAACTGTAACTATGGAAATATCACTTGTAGGACATTTACATCCATAAAGACTGTTAACCATATTGGTCCCTACAGACACAATATTGATGCTCATATTTTGGATACGTTGTATCTTTTCCCTTTAGCTTTGTATATTTATCAAGTTCTCTCCACAATCAACAGTGTTAAAATTAAAAACACCATGAAATCTAAGCCTTCCACTTAAAGTAGTATTAAGTTTGCCTTCAATCTTGTGGCACTAATACCCTGTGGAAACTCTACAATCCCTGCCAGAAACAACTGTAGGAAACTGCTTCTGTTTTTAAATAAATAAAATAAACGGGTCATCGCAAACTTACAAAATCATATTTTGTTTTATTTTGTTTCACAGGGATTCAAATATGTCACAGAAGAAGGACAATGCTGTGGGAAGTGTGTACCTGTGGCATGTGTCATGTACAATAAGGACAACTCCACCACAGTTATTAAGGTACTAATGCTGCATTTCTTATGATAGGAATGGATAGAAATGTGATTTCAGGAAACAGAGTAAGAACACTGTATTCTTTAAAATGCAATGACCTGCAAAATGTAAAGAAGAGAAACAGTTTTATTACTAGTGATTGTAAAGCAAACTATGAAGGCATTAATAATACTAAATACAGCAAATTGTAGGTATCTGTAAACTGATTTAAAATAGTGTAGCATGTAAGGGTTATTATGGACATTTTCCATACTTTCCCATGTGGTGGCACCAGAATGCATGAGTGAACAGAACCCATTCTATCCCATAGTGACAGTACCCACTGTATCCCACTGACAAACACACATGGAACGTTGCTTGTTGCCTCTTACCTGCACTTAGTGGCTGGGTGTGATGCAGTGAGTACTAAAGCTTCCCTTTCAAAGCACTGAAAAGGACTTATTAACTCAAGGTAATACTAGTTATGTGTGTCTGAACTTGGTAATCAGTCTCAGCTTAATGCTCTTATTTCCAATATTAAATCTAAGCCTGGTGAGACCTACACTCCAGAAGATGACAAGTGCACTACCTATAGTTGTACACCAAACTATCAAGTGACATCTGAGAAGGAGAAATGCGCCGTTACTGAACAATCTGATTGCCCACAGGTACGAATGTGTCTGATAGCTTCTTTTGGCTTTGAAATCATCCTAGCTGCACCTTGATATGCTTCATAAAGTCAGTCTTTTAGTGGCTCATTTATTCAATGAAGCTTACATAGAATTTGGTTATATTATAACAAGACTCCCAGTCCTTACATTACATAGAAGAGATTACATATCTCACAGTACTTTATATGTCACAGGGATATGCATACCAAAGTGCTGCTGATGGTGAATGCTGTGGAAACTGTACACAAGTGGCGTGTGTACTGAAAATGAGTGACAACTTCACTAAACTCTTGCAGGTATGTTTCCAACTAATCGTATGGAATACAGATATTGTATTTTAACCATAAAATGAAGAGGTAATAAATGATGTTGTATTCCAAACAAAAATATCCAATATTTCAATCACACACTGTGATCTTTCTCAGGTAAAAACAAACACTTAAAACCGTGGCTATAGATTAAAGTGCAGTAGTTCACAGATTGGAACTATAACTACCTGCAAATCATGTTGTGGCCATATGGATTAATCACACAATAGTGTGGACCAATGTATTACAAGTAATCTAAACCATGGTAGTGCACATAGACTGCGTGGATATATAATGTTGTCCTTGGTCACTGGCAAAATGTAAAGGTATGTGGCAACAACCGGAACCAGAAACCAGAAAGCAGACCCAAATGCCCTCATTAAATTAAATAGTTACAGTAAGCATTTAAACTCAAAGGAACAAACAACCTCCCATCCCAAGGGAAACCACTGACTACTGTAACTGAGAGAGGTTACATCTCTGGACCTCAAAAAAATTATATACAACATAATTGATTCCATTAATAAAGGAAAAAATGAAAATGTGGCAAATATGCAAAGCACAAATTTGTATTAACAGCAGCAGTTGACTACTAGTTGGTCAATGCATGATATACGAGGCAGCCTAAGCTTGAAAAATCATGTTTTTTATGAGTTGATTCTGTGAACCCACTCGGACAAAAATATATAAATTAAAGGAAAAATGGCATGATAAAAACTGGCTAGCCTTAATATATACAGTAAAGCCTCATAATGTATGTGAACAGAACACCCCTGTTTTAATTCAATATTTCTACATTCTACAATTTTATCTTGTTAGTTAAAGTTCCTTCTAAACTCTCAATTCACACATTTCTCTTTGTTAACATTTCAGCCCGAAGAGACCTACACACCAACAGACAACAAGTGCATCAACTATACATGTTCACCTAGTTATGATATTGTAACAATAAAGCAACAATGTCTTCCTTTTGATGAACTGCATTGCCTAAAGGTAAATTATGTTCTTATACCTTCTTTTTTAGATGAGTTATAGTAACTATTCATCTATGTGTATGTATAAATGCCAAAGTATAACTTTGTGGGAAGACACACAACATAATTACTAACAGAACATGAATAACTAAAAGTTCAGAGGGCTCGATAACTGATTAGAAATGTAGCGAACTGTTCGCCGGCAAACTAATTCGCGCGAACATCGGGTGTTCGCAAGTCCGCAAATTCGCGAACTTTTGGCGATGTTCGCCATTTTGGGTTTGTCGCGTTTTTTTTTTGCGCCGTGTTTTTTCGCCTCGGTTTTTTTCCGCTGCGTTTTTTCGCTTCGGTTTTTCGCCTTTGCGTATACATAGGAATAGCTTGCGGTTTTTTTTTTTGCGTTATTTTTTTGCGTTTTTTTTTGTGTTATTTTTTTGCGGTTTTTTTTGGCGCTTTTTTTACAAAGTATTTTTCAGAGAAATTTTTGCTTGATCCCCCTCCTGCATGCCACTGTCCAGGTCGTGGCACCCTTTAAACAACTTTAAAATCAGTTTCCTGGCGAGAAATGGCTTTTCTAGGTTTTAAAGTTCGCCTTCCAATTGAAGTCTATGGGGTTCGCAAAGTTCGCGAATATTTGCGAGTTTTGCCGAAAGTCCGTGAACGGGTCCGCGAACATTTTTGGCGATGTTCGCTACATCCCTATAACTGATTGCAAGTGAAAAAATATGCACAAGCCACGTTGGTTTTCATACTTTGCACCCTGCCCCAGGTCCCTGCACTCCAGAATGGAACATATGCCTGGATAATAAACTGACTTTTATTAATAACGCAGGTATGGGACCTATTATCCAGAATACTTGGGACCTGGGGTTTCTGGATAAAAAGTCTTTCATGAAAATAGATCACCATGCCATAAGTTTACCTAAATACAATTAATGTTTTATAAAAAAAAATAGTGTGTTTACTATCTTGCTCTCAGAATTGAAAAAAAGGACATTATTTTAAAAATTGTGAGATGGCCAGAGAGACTGAAACGCCACCTCATCTCTTGGCATGCCAGGTCCCGGCTTGATAAAGGGCCCGGGTACTGCTGGTATTTTTTTCACATGTATTTTGACCTTTGTGGCAGGCAAGGGTCTCCTGGTACAGCCCTTGTTACCACAAAAGGTATCAGTTCAGAGGTTTGAGCTCTGTATTTTGTAAGCTATTTGCAGCAGAAAGTTCTGGGGCTTCAACAGTCCCGGGGTTCCTGCTACATAGAACTTGATAAAAATAAGTATTTTGTGGGTAAAATGGACTCTATAGGACAGATTTATCAATTAAATTCAAGCTTTTACCACAAGTTAAACTCACAAAACTCAAATGTTCCAGATGTATCAAAAATGTTGAAAAACTTGAATATAAAAATTCAGCAGCTAAAAGACAAAATATAAGCATTTGCTTTTTTAATACAAGTCTTTCAAGCTTTTTTTTTAACTTGCCTTCAAGTTTCTGGGTTTTTGTTTTTTTTTTTACATATTTTTTTAATCAATCAAGTTTTAAAAAAATTAAAAAAAAAATAAGCGCAAGGTTGGTGAGTTTTTGAGGATTTCAATAAAAAAATGGAATTTGAACATTTGATTTTTGATAATTATGCCTCTGTGGATAATAGCCTCCACGTATTTCAGAGATATCTGAATAATGGGTTTCTGGATGATAGGCCTGTATTTCATAGCATAGCATATTTGGCTATTCTGCAAAGGGAAATAAATATTGAAATATTTCTGTTAGCAGCTATAATTGCACTGATGCACTGACCTTATAAAATGGCCAAGCGCCAGTTATACTGCACTGGACTGTCTGTGCCTCTGCTTTGGGGGTCTTGTATATGAAAATGTCTATCACACTTCCTGAAATTGCTACAATATATACTTTATTTATATATATATATAGGAGAGCATTTTCACATAGCAATTTGCATTTCAGTTTACTGATTAAATGTTTTCTGCCTCCACCACTCCCAATCCTTCATCTTAACTTTTGTTTTTTTAGAAGCATGGTAACATAACAACATCAGGAAATGGCTGCTGCGAAATATGTATAGGTAAGAGAAGTTCTATTATATTGCTATAATTCCCTGTCATTTATAACCTTATAAACTAATGGCCTGTGATCTGCAACCATTTATTTCTGATACCAAAGGTGCCAATTTTTGACAAAAATGTTACATTGCCCCATTTATTTTGTTTCATTACCAAAAAATATTTTAAGCCTTCATCTTCCTTGCTTGCAGTTAACAGACGATTTGACAATTTCAATAAATACAGTGAGTGTAGAGTTTGCATTGCATTAGCAGAAATAGCAGGCTGAAGTTCTAGGTGCAAGGGTCGCTGTTCTATCTGCCAGTTAAGATCTTATACTGCATTATAGGATTTATAGTCTTTTTACACTACAAATTGCCTTATTTCTGCACTTCATGTTACAGTTTTAGCTACCCCAGCTCTTTTCATGTGAAGCCCACAAGGTGCCTGAGATCTGTAGTCAACCAAGGATAGAATTGAATGAATGTAAAATGGTGGTAGAAACTTAAACTGTGTATTTAAATTATGGTTTCCAACACATAAATACATTAGAAGCCTACTGGGAATACTGAGCCCTATAAAAAAGATTTACCTTGCAGCCTTGTTCTCTTAACTTGCAAAACAAAATAATGGAAAGATATTAAATGATACATAATAGTCTATTTGGATGTTTATATTGTCTATGAGTGTTTATAATAAATGCATGTTAAACTATAGCCATATGCACTATATTCATTTTTAGAACCACAAGCTGAATGTCTCGCCTATAAAGTAAACAAAAAAATCACAAATGGAACCTGCTCCTCTGAGCAGGATGTGGAAATCTCCTACTGTGAAGGAAGCTGCAATACCACATCAAAGTAAGTTATGCAGTTTGGATGATATTCCAAAGTCAATGTTATGTTCAGAATTGAAGAAGTCAAATAAAAATGCTTGTTATGCAAAGTTATGGAGGGGTTGTAAAACCTCCATTAATTGCCCCTCTACCCTAAGAGTAGAGGATCAAAAATGTTATTGCTGATAAAAGGAAATTAACAAATGATAATGTCATCTTGATCTAATCTAGCATAAGGGGATTGTGTCATTTTACCTACATTAAATTTCAGTGGAAATCAAAAGTCAGAAGGGAAGACATAATGCTGTTTCGCCATTCTGTGTTAGAAAATTGAGTTTAAAGCTTCCAGCTCTAACTGTAGTAACAAGGAGCATGGAGTCAGATTTACACATATCAGGTGGGGATTCTCATTGGAGGATTCCTTTGCATTTTAATTGGGCTGCTGGCCTTAGAGAGCTGACAACCCTGATGTTGTTGGACAAATCTGACGTTGCTTTACTACAGCCCCATAATGCCTAAACCCATAATAAATGATGGTGTATGCTGGCATTTGTCAAATTTGGGCAAAGTTTCACTAAACAAAAAGTGTTTACATTCTCTTTAACTGGGAATTCTGTAGAACAGTATTAATGAGAGATAATATTATATTTATAAATATATACTATTGCTTGTAACACTGGCATAACTATAGAAGAAGCAGTAATGATGCTCTATACAACCACCAATTACAATGTTTCATCATGAACCTCAGTTCAAAACTCTTTCCCCATTTGACTAAAGTGACTAAAAAACATTCTGCACAATAATGTTATATGTTTCCTTCTTTGGCTAGAGAGGGTATAAACTCAAAAACCCAGTTATGCACCCTAGTGCATAATCAGTTTGGGTCTGTGACACTCTGACCAGTCTTAAACTGTTTATAACTGCTAATATTTAAGAAGCCACTAAAATTAGAACATTATGTAAATAGCAAATATACTTTTCAGATAACTCTGAGTAAGTGTATTTACTCAGAGTTTAGAGTCTTAAACTCTTAGGGGCCGATTTATTGTTATTACAACACAAGTTCGAATCCCGAATGGGAAAAATTCGGATTGGATACAATAATTTCTGAAAATCGCAAATATCACGAAAATGCTTACGAAAAAATCGCATTAGTCACAATAATATCGTATTGGCGATCCCAAAGTCACAAAATTTTCGTACTGAATGATTGTAAGCAGCAGCAAAACCTTTCCGAATTTTTCATGCAAGTATACGAAAAGTCGCTCAAGCGGCGAAAAATTCGGCGAAAATACGCTCGGAGCATTCGTGTCTTTATAAATCTCCCCCTTAGAGTTTCTTAAAAAAAGCCTCAGTAGAACCAGTTTTTCAGACACAGACCCCACCCATTTCCACTCAACTGACAAGTTTTTCTTTTTACATATTCAATCTAGATTAAATCAAGACTTACAGAATTACATAATACAATTTGTTCTATATTTTGTTCCACCTATCCCTTTAAATAATTAATTGATACATTATTCTAGATTTTTGCATTCCCACCATGGTACTCTTACTTCCCAATGTGGCTGCTCTAATAATACAAAACCATTAACTTTGATTTATCATCTTGATATGGTCATATTCATTAACAGGCACTATTGGGCTTACATAGCAATGTAAATTTACTGTTAAGACCAATAACCTGGAATGCTATTCCCACAGGTACTCTGAATATTCCAATTCAATGAAACATACGTGCAGGTGTTGCCAGGAGATGAAGACTAGCCAACGGCAGGTCAATCTGAAATGCGAAGATGGAAGCAGTTTATTATACTCGTACATCTATGTAGAGGAGTGTGCCTGCACAACCACTAAATGCGAGAGGATGCCCTAATTATGAATGTTAACTGTGACAACATCAAAATTATATCTTCTCCGACATCTTGTTCCTCTGGAATAAAGAAACTATCCTGGAATATAAAACCTATTTCTTTTTCTTAATTTGTAAGTTTTACCATTGCTTTTTCTCTGAATTTGAATGCATATCTGTATCTAATCATGTACAAATCTGATTCTTTATAATGAATAATTACAAACATTGGTGAATTCTTTATTGGGATGTATTGGGAAAACTTTAAAACTGTATAGAAAATCAATAACATATTTTATCAGAAATTTTCCTCCTACAAATAAATGAGGTTTCTCTTTACGAGGAAGATGCATCAATTACCTATAGCTGCTATACTCAATTTGTATTTCACATTGAAAGAGTTGGAATTTTAGAGAATTAGTGACGTACTTACGACCAGAATTCAGCATTTATACTCTCATGACTTTGCTATGGTTCTGTGACATGTTCATTAATTTCTTTATTCCAAGTAGTAATTCCAAGTAGTAATGTATTGATGTAAACTTTCATCTTCTATGTACTTTTTGAATTGATATTTTTTAAAGTAAAGATTCAAGATTATATTTTCATGAAAAAAATCTGTACGTTTTTTTCTTTTCTGGGTTTAAACAAATCACAATGTATATCATCAAGTGGAAAAAAGAGAGAGAGGGAGAGTGTTAATAGGTACATTTATGTGTGTGGGTCACACCTCATACTGTGGGGTCTGTTAATTACACATCAATACTGTATTTTTATGCAATTTAAGAAAATAGAAGTAAAAAATCTCAATTCTTCAAATTTGAATTTTTGAGATTTATTGATTGAAATAAAATATTCCAGTGAAAACCTGTAGAGTTTGTGTAAAAGTCAAGAGGTGTATTTTTAACATTCAAAGGAAAGCTAAACCCCAAGAATGAATACTTAACCAACCGATTTCTATCATATTAATTGGCTTATAAAACCAAATTGGAATCTCAGGGAATATTGCCACCATCTTTGAGCCACCATTTTGTGATGGGCTGTGTGCTCCCGCAGAGATCAGCTGACAGGAAATAATGCAGCTCTAACTGTCACAGGAAGAAGAGTGGGAATAAAAGACAGAACTTTGTCCATTATTTAGCTGACGTGAACTAATGGTATTGAGGGGGTTAATCCAGTCTGGAGGGCAGGAGACTTAAGCTGGCCATACAGGCACATGACCGATCAACATGATGCAAAAATTATCAGGACTATAATTCGGAGCCTACATACGGTCCAAAATTTCCTTTTCCATTTCCTAATTTCGGTCGGATAACGATAAAATCTGCATATTGTGCATCTGACGATATCCTTGGGGGAAGTCCTTTTTGTACGACTGGAGTCTGCCAACTATTTCATGTTCAGAACATCCTCCGATTTGTATTTTAAGGGCTTTATCCTACAATTTCCGTCTGGATGTTAGTTTTAGATTGTTGCATTTAAATGTATGTTCAACATCCGAAGACTAAAATCTGAACGTGTATGAACGTGAGAACAACATTGCACAGAAAGCTGGTGAATCTACAAATTGAAAACTTTAAATCCATCTGGCTTAAATATAGATTTTAACCTTAGGGCATTTTTTTTATATATTACAATTGTGAATAAAATCTTTTTATTGTAATAGTTAAGACTTACCATTTTATATAACACTGGTCCAGCTCCCTGCTATATGTATAGAAAGAGATGCTGTGCGACCAATGAAGTTGCAGGACTTTTTATATTCAGACCAAGGGATTTTCAAAAGAAGCCAGTATCAGCAAACACATGAAGGAAGACGCCGAAGGAGAGACTTTGCAAGTCCCATAAAGCGAGGGCTGTGGACCACGATAAGGGTAGACCAGCAAGTAATGATCCGGTGTGGCAAAAAAGGACTCTTGATGGGCGTAAAGTTTCATTATTTCTGTGATCTGAGAACAGCAGTGCCGGATTTCTAATGACAGAGCCCAGATGCCATCCTGTCCCCCCACTCAGGATCGCTCATGAGCATCCATTTAGCTCATACATGGAGCACCGGCGACAGGACACTTAAAAGTTTTCTGTATGTCCTGTTCCCATTGCTCCGTATGTGAGCAAAGTTTAGGTGGTATGCCACCCCTAAATTTATGACGCCTAAGCCCGGGTCTTTGTGGCCTCATCACAAATCTGGGCCTGGTAAGCAGCATGGTGTTGGAGAGGTTCCACAAGAACAATGTCATACCCATATGAATGGGATTATGAGCTTTTGTGGCATATGGAAACCTAATATTACAATGGTGTGCAAAGATTTTTTTTATGGTTAAACACAAGTATTCAAGAACAAGTTACACCAATAAAACCAAGATTTATATAAGTAAAACCAAAATTGTAGACTATTTTGTCATAAACAGTCATTGTTAGAAGGATCCTACCTGTTGGTTGGACACATTACTACCTTCAATACCTCCTTCTTAACTCACAAAAGCTCTGTGACTAAAACCTGCTGTTTCTTTCTGTATAGCAATTAGTTCCATGTTGCCCACATCAAAAAAAAATTGTCACACGCATAAAAAAAATGATGAGTGTCTCAAACCATTTTTCAAACACTCATGGAAGTTCTCATTCAGACTAGACAAATGTAACTTCTAACTAACTGGCATATCTGCTTTAGACTTTCGATTATAATCCATCCTAAACCCAACCACTAGAGGTGCTATTCCCTATAACCCCAGGCAGAAGTGCAAGAGCACTAAGGGGCACAGGGCATTGTACTTACAGTATAAACAATAAAAGTGCATGACAGCTAAATCACTACTGTATGCAACATACAGTAAAGTGTGCAATCTGTTATTTACAATGTATAGAATTCTAACAAAAAGTTAATATATTGATGATAAAGAAGACCTGGATATCTTTTTGGACTAGCAAAATATCTTAGTTTATAGTCATGACCTTTTTAGGAAGAATATACAATTGCCATGGATAAGACTCTATTTTTTTCCTACCCTTTAAGGAAATTGGCAAGATCTACAGATGGGATTTTTCTCTCTATTGGATCAGTGTACAAATATTGATTAGTAAATTGGATAAATAATGTGTTTTATTTGAAACAGCTTTGGTACAATGTTGCATTTGTATTACCGTGGTTATTATTAATCTAATTATCTATTATGTAGAAGGAAATGCATTCCACATAATTTGTGAAAAAGAAGGTAGAGAAAGAAAAGAGGCAAAACCACAATTCTCTACATTATCTTTAACATGGTTATCAGACATATATCACACATATATATATATATATACAGTATATATATATATATATATATATATATAATTGCCTCCTTTCTTTCTCTCCCTTCTCTTTCACAAATTATGTGAAATGCATTTTCTTATACATAAAAGCAAACATCTTGGTTTATATCAGTTACTGCTCCTGGGCAAACTTACTGCCTTTTATTGCATGTGGGGGATAGAAAAATTAGGGTTCAGTTGAAAAAATAAAAGCTGCCACTTTGAAACAGTGTTCCCCCCAGTTTTAGGTGATGAACAAAAGTGGAAACCAAATATCTGCTGTTGTCCTCCTAGTTCCCCCCCCCCCCTCCAATTTGGTCCATATGGAGACCTTCCTGAAAGCTGAAGACCTGATTCTCCTGCCTCTCTGTCTCCACCCAGGTAGGACACACAAAAATCCATACAGTCTTACATTTTTTACTGCATCATGTTTGAGAAGATTCTCACTCATCCAGGTCATGGTATATCTGTAGTAATAAGTCAAATCAACTGGACTTGCTGTGTTTTTTTCCTTGAAGACGTTTCGACAGTCATCCAACTGGCTCTCAATTCAGAATGACTTGTACAAAGATCTTCCTGGAATAAATACCCTTGAATGTTGCTCCAATAAGCATAATCTGTTTATCATAACCAGCATGGCATCATGGATCACCTTTTTGAAGCATCTCTAATTTGTCTCTAATTCTGTTCAATATAACAATCAAAACCCTTCTTGAAGCTATTATCTGCCAGCACAATGGATTTAGGCAGAGAATTCTACAACTACGCAACGCTCACTGTAAAAAAAACTCTTTCCGAATATTTAGATCAGTGATCCCCAACCAATGGCTCGGGGGCAACATGTTGCTCCCCAACCTCTTAGATGTTGCTCCCAGTGGCCTCAAAGCAGGTGCTTATTTTTAAATTTCTGGTAAGGGGGCAAGTTTTGGTTGCAGAAAAAACAAATATAATGCCAAACAGAGCTGTCTGTAGGCTGCCAGTCTACATAGGCTATTAAGTAGCCAATTCTAGCTCTTATTGACACCCCCATGAACCTTTTTCATGCTTGTGTTGCTCCCCAACACTTTTTCCATTTAAATGTGGCTCACGGGTATAAAAGGTTGCGGATCCCTGATTTAGATAGAACCTTCTAATTGGCATGAATGCCCTGCTGGAAGGACCTACTGGTAAATAAAGCATTAGAGAGATTATTATATGATCCCCTTATATATATATTTATACATAGTTATAATATGCCTCCTTAGGCATCTCTTTTACAGCATAACGAACCACAACTTGGCCAGTTTTTCTTCATAACTGAGCTTTTCCATACCCTTTACCAGCTTAGTTGTCCTGTTTACAGTATATGACAGACTTTATTAAAAGCTTACCTTTCAGTCGAGCTGAACTCATCTGTTTTCCTGGGCTACATTTAAACGTATTTGTTGCACATAAGAGAAATGAATTCAGAGTGCGAGGGGAGGGTAAGAGAGAAGGAATTCCATTTATTGCAGGGAGATGAAACACAACAAGAACAATCATTTAGTCACTTAGACATGGGAACTGGTACATTAGGTAAAAGTAGCTAAACTTCTAAATATACTTCTTACAAGTAATTCAGTATACAGGCATTATACTGTGTTAATAATACACATATATCTTATAAACAGAAATCATATGAATATAAAGAGTATAACATCTATCTGGCCGCATTAAGGTATCTATAACCTGCATTAACTACTATGCAACATGTGCACTGATTCTGCAGGTATAGGCGTCTGCTGTAACTCACTGCAGTCTATCTGTGTTGGAGACAGTATAAAACTAGTTTACAGTGACATTTAACAGTTTTAAATAACTTTATAAAATAATAGGTTAAAATATTTGTACTTGTAAGACAACAGGGACATTCCCTTAGTCCTGCATGTGGGAACTGGTGCATCAGGTAAAAGTTCCTACCTGAGCTGCGCACTTTGGTTCCCCCTGCAGTAGCAGAGCAGGAAGTGTCTCTGAAAAATATTGTCTTAAGGTAAACAAAATGTATGTGAGTGCTGAAGTTTAAAAGCACACATTTTATTGGGGGGAGGGGGGGCTAATAACCTTATACCTCTTACATTTGAATTAATGTAAATTGCAAAAGCACTCAGAGGAGCACTTATACAACGTGCAGCTTTATATTGTGGGTCTCTTTCAAACAAAAGATGTGGGGTTGCAGATTGCTTGGGACATAGGGCTCTCGGGATAGGAGGTATTTCTGTCATTTGTATTTCAATACATTCTGGGGCACATTTACTTACCCACGAACGGGCCGAATGCGTCCAATTGCGTTTTTTTTCGTAATGATCGGTATTTGGCGATTTTTCAGAAAATTATCGTGACTTTTTCGTTGCCATTCCGAATGTTGCGCAAAATCTGTCGATTTTTTCGTAGCGTTAAAACTTGCGCGAAATGTTGCGCCTTTTTCGTAGCCATTCCGAAAGTTGCGCAAAATGTTGCGATTTTTTCGTAGCGTTCGGATTCATTCAAGCTTCAGTATGGTGACTTTTCTTGGGCCAGGTTGGAGCTGCAGGGTGCCATTGAGTCCTAAGGGAGGCTTCTAAAATCATGCTAAGTCTGAAAGTTTCGCCCGCCGCTTACGAGCGCTCAATATGAAAAAGTCACGACAAGATACAAGCGAATCGTAATGGCTACGAAAAACTCGCGTTTTTTCACGCAAATCATATTGGTAACGAAAAAGTTGCGACAATTTCCGAAAAGTCGTAAAGGCGCCGAAAAAATCGCAAAAAATATGAAAAAGCTGCAAAATGTTCGTTTTCCAATCGGAATTTTTCCAATTCGGATTCGAATTTGTGTCTTAGTAAATCAGCCCCTAAGTCTACTAAAAAAAACTATTAAAACATTAATTAAACAGAGTAGGATTGTTTGCCTCCAAAAACCATTAGTCGTATTTTAGCTGGAATCAAGTATAAGGGACTATTATTATTATTATAGGGTGAAACTAAACCATTTTTAAAAATCTGAATTATTTGATTAAATGGAAAACAACTGGAGATGAACTTCCTATAATATGCAGTTTTCTGGTTAACAAGTTTCCAGATAATGGATCCCATACCTATACACCTTTTAGTCAAAGCTTTCTATAAATACAAACTCAAAATATTAATACATTTCATAAATTCATTATTTTATGTATAAGTTGGGTATTTTTGGTTTGCATATTAAAATCAGTTACTGTAACTGAGCCGGGTGAGTGCAGTACTTACTTACACACTTTTTATCTGATTCATTAAGAATTTTCTGCTTCATTATCCATTTTACAAAGGGATTGAGTTTTACATGCAACTCACAGGGTAAAAACCCCAAGTCCCTCAAATGAGATATATATATGAGAAATACCAGCACTCCCAGGGCTTCAAATCAAAAATCAACGTTTCGGTCCCTTGCGGACTGCTCTCAGGTACAAGGTACACAAGGGGACCGAAATGTCGATGCACCAATAAAATGTATTATATTTTGTTATTTAAAATCATGAGGGTGCTGGTATTTCTTGTACTAAGGGGCACATTTACTAACCCACGAACGGGCCGAATGCGTCCGATTGCGTTTTTTTCGTAATGATCGGTATTGTGTGATTTTTTTGGAAAATTGTCGCGACTTTTTCGTTACCAATACGATTTGCGCGAAAAAACGCGAGTTTTTCGTAGCCATTCGGAAAGTTGCGCAAAATCTGGCGATTTTTTCGTAGCGTTAAAACTTGCGCGAAAAGTTGCGATTTTTTCGTAGCGTTTTAAGTTTTAACGCTACGAAAAAGGCGCCACTTTTCGCGCAAGTTTGACCGCTACGAAAAAATCGCAACTTTTCGCGCAAGTTTTAATGCTACGAAAAAATCGCCAGATTTTGCGCAACTTTCGGAATGGCTACGAAAAACTTGCGTTTTTTCGCGCAAATCGTAAAGGCAACGAAAAAAATCGCAAAAAATACGAAAAAGTCGCAAAAAGTTCGTTTACCAGTCGGAATTTTTCCAATTCGGATTCGAATTCGTGTCTTAGTAAATCAGCCCCTCAGTGTTGCTTAACTATAACTCAGCCCCCAGCCTATTGACTTTTAGTAAGTGCCCTATATATACAATATTAAGCAGCAAAAAATAAATAGTTATATAGAAAATAAAGTAAAACATTTCACCCTTTCACCATTTCAAACCTCCTTACGCATTAACGCATCCCTGGGGGAAAATTTTCATGACACTCTCTGCTTCCTGCTGCATAACAGGTAAAAAAAAATGTCCTTTCCCACAGGTTTCTGTAATGATTAATTTAGTATTTACATTTTCTACTTAATGTATCAGTAAAATCAATGGCATAGCTGAAATGAACAAACATGGGAAATAAACATGCCTGCATAATATAATCACTTCCTCATATTCTTCTGTTTGTTGAGAACTCCCTTCATGGCATTTTCTTATGATCATTTTCATAAATGATTTTAACATTGTCAGTATAGGCCACATACTTTGCCATGTTGATATGATATATAAGCTTTATTGGACTAAACAAATACAGGTATGGGATCCCTTATCTGGAAACCAGTTATCCAGTTCCGAATTATGGAAAGGCCATCTCCCATAGACTCCATTATAAGCAATAAAAATATAATAAAACAGAACCTTGTACTTGATCCCAACCAAGATATCATTAATCCGTATTGGAGGCAAAACAAGCCTATTTGGGTTTATTCAATATTTAAATGATTTTTAGCAGGCTAAAATTGTGGAGATCCAAATTACAGAAAGATCCCTTACCCAGAAAGCATTCTGGATAACAGGTCCCATACCTGTACTAAACTCCTATGAGGTAATATAAAAGCAGAACATTTATTCCACTTTTTAGTTCCCCATAACAACCAGTTATCAGCCAGCATTTCTTAAAGGAACAGTAACACCAAAAAATGAAAGTGTAAAAAACTAACTAAAATATAATGTGCTGCTGCCCTGCACTGGTAAAAGTTGTGTGTTTACTTCAGAAAGTCTACTATAATTTATATAAATAAGCTGCTGTGTAGCCATGGGGGCAGCCATTCAAAGGAGAAAAGGCACAGGCACATAGCAGATAACAGATAAAACACCATTGTATTCTACATAGCTTATCTGTTATCTGCTATGCAACCTGTGCCTTTTCTCCTTTTTTCCAGCTTGAATGGCTGCCCCCATGGCTACACAGCAGCTTATTATATAAATTATAGTAGGGTTACTGTAGCAAACACACCAGTTTTACCAGTGCAGGGCAACAGTGCATTATATTTTTATTAATTTAAAGCTCTTATATTTTTTGGTGTTACTGTTCCTTTAAGGTGGCCATACAGAGGCAGATTTTGTTTTGTTAAACAAATGGGATGATCTGATACAATCGTCTACTTCTAATTACATTGAAGGGCTGCAAATAGTCATAAAATTTATGATCGTTCCCACCACATCATCCCAAAAGTCATTCAGACAGTCTCCTACAATGAGAACCAACCTTCCTCCATTCTATTTACCGGTGTGCCCCCCCAACTCTTGTATTTTGCTTGATTTCCTAAGAATATCTGGGGGCTGATTTACTTGTATACGATAGATGCTATTGCACAGTGCACAGTCATATCTAATTAACCGTTAGTTTTAACCAGTGTGTTCCATGCAATGGAGATAACAGGAAAGATAAAAAAGGTAACTGGGTAAAGTTTTAGATAGTTATTGAAATGTTGGTCCTACTTCAAAGGGATTCTGTCATGATTTTTATGGTATAGTTTTTATTTTTAAACTAATAAAAAATACACAAATACAAGAATATTGTAGAAATGATACCTATATTGGCTAACAATAAAAATACATTGCAAGCTTACAGAGGCCCCTTCGTCAGGAAAAATACCTCCTTAGAGTTCCCAAAGCTTGCAATGTATTTTTATTCTTATTATATATATAATATAGATATAATATATATATATATTATTTTTTATTACTTTTGACACTGGCTAACACGGTACTACAGTTTTTGTTTTATTTTTAAAATACACTGTTTACATTGGTAATAATTCATTCTAATATTTTACATTTTATTCTTCAACTAACAAACGTATTTTTTTCGGTGTCGGCAGCCATCAATGCATTGTGTTTGAGTCTGAGCTTTCAGAAGGAGCCAGAATTGCTTTCAGATAAGCTATTGTTTCTCCTACTCAATGTAATTGGAAGAGTCATGACTTGGCTCTGCTGGACTTGCATTGTTACTATTGAGATCTACAACTAGGGGCATTTTTAGCAAATACAGGTGTTAGGGAGCTGCTATCCTTTCCATTGTTCTGCTGATTGGCTGCTGGGGGGAAAGGGAGGGGGTGATATCACTTGCAGCTCAGCAGTAAAGTGTGGAGGAAGTTTATCAGAGCACAAGTCACATGGCTGAGAGCACTTGAGAAACTAACAATATGTTACATTTTAAAATAAAATTTAAAAAAATCTGTTCACTCTTTCAGTGCAGAATTTTGCAGCACTATTAACAAATGCATTTTCAAAAGAATGTGTTTTCCCATGACAGAATCCCTTTAAATACTTATATTATTATAAAGCTCTCTAAACGATATAAACCATATATGCAGTACACTTATATACACATGAGTACATGTGGGTATATGTGTGTTTATTTACACATTTGCATGTGGGAGTTTGTTTACTGCTGGATCAATGCACCATCTGAACCTAAATTCCATGGGAAGAATGATTAACATTATTTCTGCTCTGATATATTTGAAATTGTCCTTGTGATAATTATAGATTGCAGAGAGAGGCTGAAAATTGATTTCTGGATGAAGGAAATACTTATGTGTACTGGATCAGTGGTATAGTCCATGGGCAAATCTGAAATCTCTGGTACTATTTGTTAATATTTTGGTCTTCACCTCATTAAAACCTTTCTCTGATACAACATTTCTATGGCTTCTGCTTTAAAAACCTAATGGGTAGAGATGTAGCGAACTGTTTGCCGGCGAACTAATTCGCGCGAACATCGGGTGTTCACGTTCGCGCAAATTCGCGGACTTTTGACGATGTTCGCCATTTTGGGTTCGCCGCGGTTTTTTTTTTGGCGTTTTTTTTTTTTTTTTTTTTCGTTATTTTTTGGCGTTTTTTTTACAAAGTATTTTTCAGAGAAATTTTTGCTTGATCCCCCTCCTGCATGCCACTGTCCAGGTCGTGGCACCCTTTAAACAACTTTAAAATCAGTTTTCTGGACAGAAATGGCTTTTCTAGGTTTTAAAGTTCGCCTTCCCATTGAAGTCTATGGGGTTCGCAAAGTTCGCGAATATTCGCGAGTTTTGCCGAAAGTCCGCGAACGGGTCCGCGAACATTTTTGGCGATGTTCGCTACATCCCTACTAATGGGCGAGCTTTAGCCTATAGGATAAACCCATGTACATGTCAGGCTGTCTGCATCACAGTAGCCACTTTTGATTTTAATTTTTAAATAAAGGATCAGTTTTTAGAGAAGGAGTGCGGCCCTTTTCTCTTTTTTCAGGTTATGTAAAGTTTGAACACATTTCTGAGGGTTTCGGGTCTTGTTTTGTATGTTATTACAGTTTTACTAATGAAGGTGAAACTGCTCTTTAAGATGCAAGTCTCGGTTCCCCCAAGAGACCTGTTTATCTTATTAGTAAAAATTGTATCTCAGTGCAGGTGTTGCGCTCTGCCAAAAGCTACATATTTAATTAAGTTTGAGAAACTTTGTCTCGTTTTTGGCGTTCAGTGCAGAAGATAAAAGGGAAAAAAGGGACTTTTCAATAAGAATCTGGGATTGTGGGCTGAGCTGTTAAAATTGGGACTGTCCTGTGAAAATCCCCCCTCCCTGCGCGCTGATGTGTCCCACAGACCAGTGTTTCCTGGAGAACCCCAAGCATTTGTCCTAAGTAATGTATCATAAGGCTATCTCTTTTTATGGCAAAATAGTCAAAAGGTCATGTGTTATCGTGCCCGATGACAAAAACAGTATGACTATAAGTATTCAGACTGATCACAGTGTAACTGTAATTTCACTTTGAAACTCAGAAGTAGTGAAATGGAGGAACACTGAAAATTAATTTTTTTTGGACACGTATCAAAAAAATGTTGCACACAATAATTGCACCCAACATTTTTTTTACGCGGGTAACAATTTTTCCAGCCACTCCCCCATCTGTCCCTACTCCCTTACTTGCTCCTCCTTCTCCAGTCTCACTCCCTCTTTTCTTCTCTTTTTGTTTTGCTTTTCCTTCCACCCTCTGTCCCTTTCCGGTCTTGCTTCCTTTGCCGCTTCCTTCCTCTATCCATCCACCCTCCATCCAATAATCTCTGTTTTCGCTCCCTCTGCGTCTCGGTCCCTCTGCTTCTTTCCCCTGCCATCCATCAGTCTCTGATCTCACTCCCTGTACCCCTCCCACCTTCTGTCCTTCTCCAGTTGTCCATCTCCATTTGCCGCTCTCACTCTTCATACTAGTCTGGCTTTCTCTGTGTCTCAATCCTTCTGCTGCTCCCACCCTCTATCCATCAATCCGTTTCTGTTCTTACTGCCTCTGCCCCCTCCCACCCCTTCTTCTCTGGTTCTATTCCGTCTGCTGCTGCTCCTATCCGCCCTCTATCTATCGCTGGTCTTGCTCCCCCTTCTACTCTCAGGGTCTCCTTTCCCATTCTTCTACTCTCACAGCAATATTATATGGCTGACCAGCAGTCAGAGTAATTTGCAGAGCTTCCTGAAGACACTGCACATAGAAACAAAGTGAATTACCCCTACTGTAATTTATAAAGCTATTGTAAGTCACCTTAGAGTTACGTAACCTGTATAAAAGCACTCAGCCTGTAGCCTCAGGCCTTTAAATGATCACATAACTCCTTGGTGACTTTGAATATCTTTATAAATTACTGTAGGTGGTTCATTATCCACTATATAAATTTAAGCAGGAGGTGCAGTATTCATTATAATCTACAAACTCTGTATGTGAAATGTCTCACTTTGGGAGCCTTTGCTCCATGTACAATTCTACCTGTTCTGCACAATGCTAAGATTTCCTCGTTTCCCAAAAAAACTCAGAGCAAAGACAGCAATTGGCTTGGACTTCCATGATATTTTATGAAGGCAGTCGCAGAGTTCATACATGGATTTGGGCATGATGGTTCTCTTTTAAAGGAGTATTACCCTAGGAAGTGAAAATGCATTTCTGCTCATTTACAAAAAAGAACAAGAGGAGTCATTTACTTTGACACCAGATTCAAGTGACATAGCACTAAGTGATGCAATACCATGCCACCTTATTCAAAGAGCACTTGTATCTGGGGTCTGAATGCACTCTACACTTGAAAAATCCAGCGTTGGTGGGTGTAACATAGCCCTGTCCTTACCACATGCCATAGTGAAAGCAGCGAGTACAGGGCTCTATTGTACCCTGCCCCTGCCAGTACTCTGTAACTAATTTACAAAAATAACTCATCAGCAATTAACTTTAGATTCAATGCAAAGGATTAACCTTATTTTTAAACAGTTCTATTTACTGGGGGGGGGGGGGGGGGGGGGGGGTTATAACATGCACAGCATTAACTGTAACTAATACAGAGATAGTCAACTGTGTCTTGCTGCCATCTAGTGGACGTCTGTAATAGTTGCTGCAGCAGAAGACCTCTTGATATTCAAGTCAATGTGGTAGAACCAGTGAGGTTGGGGTTCCCTGCCATCACAAATTCATTAGGAAAAAATGTCACACAATCTAGCTGATATGGAGGGATGATTAGTTGTATTAGATACTTACCAGTATATTGCGCAGCCCCTCCGTCAGCTAAATGATAAGGATATACAGTGGTGTGAAAAACTATTTGCCCCCTTCCTGATTTCTTATTCTTTTGCATATTTGTCACACTTAAATGTTTCTGCTCATCAAAAACCGTTAACTATTAGTCAAAGATAACATAATTGAACACAAAATGCAGTTTTTAAATGAAGGTTTACGTTATTAAGGGAGAAAAAAAACTCCAAATCTACATGGTCCTGTGTGAAAAAGTGATTGCCCCCCTTGTTAAAAAAATAACTTAACTGTGGTTTTTCAATTTCAATTTTCAATTTCAATATCAATTTCTGTAGTCACCCCCAGGCCTGATTACTGCCACACCTGTTTCAATCAAGAAATCACTTAAATAGGAGCTACCTGACACAGAGAAGTAGACTAAAAGCACCTCAAAAGCTAGACATCATGCCAAGATCCAAAGAAATTCAGGAACAAATGAGAACAAAAGTAATTGAGATCTATCAGTCTGGTAAAGGTTATAAAGCCATTTCTAAAGCTTTGGGACTCCAGCGAACCACAGTGAGAGCCATTTTCCACAAATGGCAAAAACATGGAACAGTGGTGAACCTTCCCAGGAGTGGCCGGCCGACCAAAATTACCCCAAGAGCACAGAGACAACTCATCCGAGAGGCCACAAAAGACCCCAGGACAACATCTAAAGAACTGCAGGCCTCACTTGCCTCAATTAAGGTCAGTGTTCACGACTCCACCATAAGAAAGAGACTGGGCAAAAACGGCCTGCATGGCAGATTTCCAAGGCGCAAACCACTTTTAAGCAAAAGAACATTATGGCTCGTCTCAATTTTGCTAAAAAACATCTCAATGATTGCCAAGACTTTTGGGAAAATATCTTGTGGACCGACGAGACAAAAGTTGAACTTTTTGGAAGGTGCGTGTCCCGTTACATCTGGCGTAAAAGTAACACAGCATTTCAGAAAAAGAACATCATACCAACAGTAAAATATGGTGGCGGTAGTGTGATGGTCTGGGGTTGTTTTGCTGCTTCAGGACCTGGAAGGCTTGCTGTGATAGATGGAACCATGAATTCTACTGTCTACCAAAAAATCCTGAAGGAGAATGTCCGGCCATCTGTTCGTCAACTCAAGCTGAAGCGATCTTGGGTGCTGCAGCAGGACAATGACCCAAAACAAACCAGCAAATCCACCTCTGAATGGCTGAAGAAAAACAAAATGAAGACTTTGGAGTGGCCTAGTCAAAGTCCTGACCTGAATCCTATTGAGATGTTGTGGCATGACCTTAAAAAGGCGGTTCATGCTAGAAAACCCTCAAATAAAGCTGAATTACAACAATTCTGCAAAGATGAGTGGGCCAAAATTCCTCCAGAGCGCTGTAAAAGACTCGTTGCAAGTTATCGCAAACGCTTGATTGCAGTTATTGCTGCTAAGGGTGGCCCAACCAGTTATTAGGTTCAGGGGGCAATTACTTTTTCACACAGGGCCATGTAGGTTTGGATTTTTTTTCTCCCTAAATAATAAAAACCCTCATTTAAAAACTGCATTTTGTGTTTACTTGTGTTATCTTTGACTAATAGTTAAATGTGTTTGATGATCAGAAACATTTTGTGTGACAAACATGCAAAAGAATAAGAAATCAGGAAGGGGGCAAATAGTTTTTCACACCACTGTATATGCTAAATCTAAGGGCAATCATTTGTCCAAGTTTAAATTAGAGCTTGTTAAATGTATATTTTGGTGTTTCTTTGGGAGTGGGGATTTGTTCTCTACTTGTGTCTCAAAGAAAAGTCTCTTAGTAGTAACATCAGCTTATAAGACAGACAAGCCTCATTGTCTGCTTAATCATTTGCAACGCCCCCTAAAATTCTTAATAGCTGCCCAGAGCACACTGAGCATGTGTTGCATAGACCTAGATCATTGCTGCTTTAGACATGTTCAAATGTGCTGGTGCAGTAAGTACAGTATATAAAATATGATATTTTTAGCTATATATTTATTTTTAGGGTTTAGTTCTCCTTTAAGGATTAACAGTATTGTTTAAAATGCAGGGTCTGACAGCACCTATTGTGGCATGACCATGCCCAATTTTCCCAATTTAACAACTTTTTTTTGACGCGCCATACATTTTTGCAAAACAATTTGCCAATGCCGAAATGCGGAAATTCTCTGCAAATCCATGCCTGGCGAAAAAATTCACTCATCACTAGAACTAAGCCCTAAAGATAAATACGGCTAAAAATGCCATATTTTATATACTGAACTTACAGCACCAGCCTAAAGGTGCAGCATCTCAATAGCAGCAATGTTCCAGGAACTTCTCACAGGAGCTCCCCATCTTGGAAAGTGTCAGTGACACTGCACATGCTCAGTGGGCTCTGGGGAGCTGTTAAGAAGCTAAGCTTAGGGGTCATAGGAAATTATCAAGCGAGAAAGAGGTTTGGTCACTACAGGACTAATTATTCATTTCCAAAGCTAGCCGCATTGGTTTCAGAGATGCAATGTATTATTAATTACTTATCATCCTTCTTTTGAGACATTTATATTGTATATGCAGTATATTGTGAGTCGGCCCCTAAGCTCAGTAACTGACAGCAGCACAGAGTATGTGCAGGGAATGTAAGAAGATGGGGGGCTACTGGGGCATCTTTGGGGGCACAGATTTTCCCTGCTAAAGGGCTGTGGTTGCCTTGGGCTGGTACAGAAACCCAAAACATAGGGGCCAATTCACTAATGACGAATCCGAATCACAAAATCCGATCATTTCTGATGATCGCAAATATAACGAAAATGTTTTCCATTTGAATACGAAAATTTCGTACTTACGATCCGAAAGTTCCAAAATTTTCGTATTGAAACTATTGTTTGCGAATGGCGATCCAATAATCACAAAATTTTCGTATCCCAACAATCGTAAAAGGCGCTAAACCCTTTCTGACTATGACACTCCAATGCATGATGTGGGAAGCTTTCCAAAGGACTCAATGGCACTCTGCAGCTCCAACCTGGCCAAAAGAAAGTCACGATACTGAAGTTTAAATGAATTCCAAAACTTTCATACGTTGCGACAAATATGAGTTTGTTGCACAAATTGTTCTGCAAAGTACGAAATAGTTGCACAAATTAACAAAAATATCGTAGAAAATATGCACAGTTCTAAAACTTTTTTTGTATTCTGACTCAATCGTACATTGATGAATGTGCCCCATAATGTACAACATTTCTGCCCTACTTCTTTAGTTAGGCTTTAGTTCTCCTTTAAGAATGGACTCGAGGCGGGCACCTACATTAGGAACCAGGTTCTTTCTCCCCCACATAATACACCTGGTAATTGGTTGCTCACTTTTCGAACATATAGCTCAGGTTTTAAATCCACGGTTACAGGAAATATTTTTAGGAATAAAATGTTTGTAACTGTGATACTTATTGTGTTATTTACCTACTTGAGGATAATTGTTGTTCTGAACAATAAGTAGGGAGAATTGTGCGTACATTTAAATGAAGGAGTGAGGAAGCATATTGCTGCCATTGAGTCTAAAGATCTGAGATTACCCATAGGCAGATATTTTAGTGAGTGGGGGGTGACCCAAATTATCCAAGCATCAAGGTCAATGAGAAACTACCGTCACCACGTGGGGAGGGGGGTGTAACGCTTTGTGGCCCCTAAATCTCTGTTAGGTGTATTGGATACTCACCCTATGTCCTTTGGGTTTAAGGTATGGCAAGACATTTCTCTTTTTTTTGTAAGTGTGTCATTCCTTCCTTTCTTTATATATATATATATATATATATATATATTGATAATTTGTATGATTTTTATATATTTTCTTTTCTTTTTATTTTTGTGTGTATTGTGATCAGTTGAACTGTAGAGGGCGCTGTTGTTCCTGCCATTACCTTATCACTTTGTGCCTATGATTAAGTGCAGATGTACAAGAAACGCATCAGGTGTTCTATAGTGTGGCTGTTTTTACATGTCTGGAAATAAAGGGATTCAACTTTTGAACCTGATTGGAGCTGCACTCACCACCTTCTTCTATTAAATGCAATACATATAATAATAAGCTATCTGCAGGCATGGAATCGTGGCTTTGAATTTTAAGCAGTTCCTGTGCTGATAAACCAGTACACAGTACAGGCATATGAACATAAAAGAGTATTTTGTACATATTCTCCCATGATTCATTGTGTGAAAGTTATAACTCTTATGGGATAATGTAATAAAAGACACTAAGTTTGCCCAGGTGCAGTAACCCATAGCAACCAATCAACAGGAAACATTTACTGGTCACCTGTTCAAAAGCAAACTTTATTGGTTACTGCTACTAGGCAAACTTAGTGGGGGTCATTTATAACATTCACACAGCGCAGAATTATTTACACAGTGAATATATTCACCCTGTCTGTGTTTATATTTATGCAGCTGGACAAGACTGGCCCATTTAATGTACAAATCTAATTGTGAAAGCTTTTTAAATATGGCATATTCACAAACTACGAATATTTATGCACACACTCTGCACCCGGATTACGCCACAACTTTGGTGGTGGAAGAAGTATTTGCTAAACTGGTGCTATTTGCGCACAATAAAAATGAACCGAGGGCATGTTCATGAAAGTTGCAATCTTATTTTAAAATCTTTGTGCACAATTCGCCTTTCACAAAAATAGGGAAGATAGGCACAGCAGCACAAAATGTAAGCATTTAATGGAAAAAGTGTGCAAAACAACCATTTGTGCTGTGCGAACTTTATAAATAGTGATGAGCGTATTTTTTCGCCAGGCATGGATTCGCAGCAATTTTTCGCATTTCACCATTGGCAAACTGTTTCGCGAAACTTCAGTGAAAATTTGGTGCATTATCTCGCATTTTCATGCGTATATCGGCTACATGTGCCTGCACTCGAGCGTATTCCATTCATTCAGGTGCAGGCACAAGTAGCAGGCGTAGGGCTGTATTTTCGCCAAGCATTTTTCCGCTTGCCAAAAATATCAGCCCTACGCCACGACTGGCATCAGCCTAAATGATCAGGCACACACAACATTTTTATAATTTAGAAAATTGCTGTATTGTGGGTAAGAAAGACTGCATCCGAAAGTGCAGAGTTTTTCTCCTTAAATAATGGTATGTATTTTGTATATTGTATGTGTATATACTTTGTTAAAGGTTTAAGTTACCACCTAATTGCCTATGGGTAAGTGGCACTTGGCCAGTGAAAATGAACCTTGATACCAAAGTTATAAATAGGAAGGGCATTTAAAAGAAATATGGAGGCAGGTATTCAAGAAAATGAGGCAAGGGAATCCTAATGCCCAAAAGGAACTGCCCTGGAAAATCTATTCATATACAGTATAATATATATAAGAAGTGTAAATACATTAGCTCTGGGTGTGTTTGTACCTTATTCTGCTTCTTCTACTGTTTAAACTAATACTATGTACATCAAATCAGAAGAATTACATAATATTTAATCAAACTTATCATCCATTAAAGGAGAAGGAAAGGTAAAAAGTAAGTAAGCTTTATCAGAAAGGTCTACTGTATGTAAATACAGCCATAAGCACTCACAGTAATGCTGTACTGAGTCCTCTGTCAAAAGAAACACAGGATTTCTTGTCTAACATCACATCAGATGATGTTCCAGTGTCTGACTTCCTCTCTCAGAAACATCCTTAATTCCAGTGGCCAGAGTCTGCCAGTTCTCTCCCCTCTCCCTCCCACCAGAATGCTAAAAACTCCCTCCCCCCTCCCTTAGGAATGTGTGATCTGAGCTATAACAGCTAGACTGCAGGCAGGAAGCTACTTAAAATGGCAGCTGTTATCTTAAGCAAATGGAGAAAGCTTCTAAAGCTGTTTACTCAGGTATGGTAATGGTTTCTGCAGAATAAATATATTGTTCTTGGTGGCACTAAGGTGGCAAATCTATTGGCAGTAAAATGCCAAAATGACTTTCCTTCTCCTTTAACTTGAAAGAGTGACTTATGACCAATTTGGCACTGCACAGGGTTTAGCGAGAGATTAACAGACCCTTGTGCCTACTGCCCATACACAAACACACACACATATTTCTGTGCCTGGCTGCCCATAATCTCTGTTAATGGATGTTCCAGACAAACAAATCTTAACTTAAACCCTAAAAACGAAATATGGGTAGCAATGCAGTGTTTTAGATACTGAACTTACTTCACCAGCCTAAAGTATCAGCATCTCTTTTAAAATGTTAGTCACCCCCCAGTGATTCTAATTACTTACCTGATACCCCCGGTCGTGCTCCTGTTAGCAGAAACCTGCACTGGCCCGGGCTACCTGCGAGTAAGGGGTCCTCTTCCATCTTCTGTAAAATATATTACAAAGACAAAATATAACACAAAAGATGTCTTTTTTGCAGTACTGCACATAATCTGGCCCCGGGATCACAAAGAAAGAAGACAGGAGGAAGAGAAACACATGCAGGTTCCCCGGGCCAGTTTCTGCTGACAGGGGCACCAGCCTGGGGTATTAGGTAAGTGATTATAATCACTAGGGGGGGTGATTTAATATTGCTGTATTCTATTCCTGTTGATGGTTTCTCTTCTTTTATTGTTTCTCTGTTTCACTTATACTTCATTTGCCTCATATTCCATTTACACATTTTCACCTCATCCCTATCACTTTTTCTTTCCTTCCACTGTTTCATTTATCCTTGCCAATACTGTATCCACAAGTTGGACCACCTTTTTGCCCCACCCTGATCACCACACCTCTTGCCAGTTCCTTATGCCACTAATCCATGGTTTCTTACTACCTCCAAAAAACCTTTCACTCTCACCTGCTGGAATAAGCTAAAATGCCTTCTTAAAGCACAGAGGGAGGGTAGAGCAGTCCACTGTTGTACACATTCCCTCCACACTATAAGGGGTTAACATGCCTGTTCTGGCAGCCTATAGTTATTGTTTCTTGTGCTCCTCCCTACTTTGATTTTAAAGCTCCTCTGTGCCTTCTCCTCCTCTTTTTGTTGCCTGCAAATGAGCAGTTTCCCTGTCCCTTGGGGACTTGATGTTAGATCAGGTTCGGGCCAGACTGGCCATCAACAGTCCTACATTTCCTAACCCCCTACATTACGTCCCTGTTTCCTTCAAGGAAAACCTAAAATAGTTGAAAGTGAGGGAGGAGAGCTGTTTCTGGATGAACTGGAAGGATCATAATTTCATGCTCCCAGCTTTATTCCCAGTCATTTTTTTCAACTTATGCTCCTTCCAACCCTGTCCTGTCACTCCATTCTCCCTCTAGGTATATGTCTGCTCTTCTGCAGTCCCTCTCTAGGCACCTAAGCAAGCACTCAGTGGTCTTAACTGGCAGCCCCCTGCTTGACTTGTGCCTGCTTCCCATAATAGTGTTGGGGCATGCAAGCACTACTATTCCTCTGGTGTTTCTATTTTTGTTTCACCTGTACAGCCCCAGCTGGCTACTGGCCATAGCAGGACATGGTCTTCCTCAGCCTCAGAACACACCCAATCCAGTTCTACTGACACAACAGAGCTTACAGAAGAAGACTAAAGCTGTGAGATGCCTCTGTGCCAACCATATTGTCCACCACTGAGTTTATGTTTGCAGAATACATCGTATAGGGCTAGGTGTAAAGAGGATAAAAAACCTGTAAGTGAAACCATTCCTAATTAACACAGCTGCTCCTTTCTTGTGGTACAGGTCTAGCCATGGTGCCATCTTTTGTAAAACACCCCTTTACTTTGCTGCACTTACACTATATTTTTAGCTCTGCTTCTGTAAGGCAAAGACATATGGGGAAATAAGTCGCTGCAACTTTTTAAAAAGCTGCTGCAACTAATTGGCACGCCACATATTGCAACGACTTGTACATTAGCCTATGGCATCTACATCATCATGATTAGTCGCAATAATGATCATAGTCCTGCCAACTTATCGCCTCCTGTCACTTGTCAGTTATACTTATGGGGCTTCTACACAGGGCAGCAAACTTTAGGGGTCATTTATGAATGCAAGTGCAGGGTGCAAAGGGCAATTTTAGATGCAATAAAGATGCATAAAATTGGAAACAATTCCATTTCTGTTATGACATAAATTGGGTGCACTTCTGGACCACATGTTGACAACAGAGTATGGATCTGATTTTCTGGGTACAAGTTTAAGACACAACCCATGTGGGAATCCCGGTGCTACAATCAGGTCAAGGGTAATAGCTTCAAGGATTAGTAAATTCAGTTTTGCACAGAAGAGGTAGGATGAACATGACAGCAACCATATGAAAGTGCAGTAGAATGTTTAGATGCAAGTATCTTAAAGGAATACTGTCACTAGAAATTCAAAAATTATTTGTTTTGCTAAATGCGCTCACTTGCTCCGCCTAATGGTAGACATGAGAATATCACCCAAGCAGGAGAAACCTTGTTTAGCTATTATGCGACTTGGGTCTTTTTGACAGTACATCGAGTAGGAGAAACAGCTTAACAGTTCTAATATGTAACGTTGGCTTCTTCTAAAAAGCTCAGAAACAAGCAAAATGGTTGTACACAGTGGGGATCACCATCTTCGATGCTCAATGTGCTCTAAGCTGGTTTGACAAGCTAGGCTCATCATCATTAACATTAACAGAAAGGGAGAAACATATGTAAGAGGACCTGAAGTTACAAGGCTGATTAATCATTTATTCTAATACAGAATACACTGGTTTCTGTGTTGCCATGTAATATAAATAATATTAATTAATAACTAACTGGTCTTTGTATCAGAGTGAAACTGTCACCAGCTTAAATAAGATACATCTAAATATGTTATATCTAGTATAAATAAATCTAAAGCAATGATTACCTAACAAGTCCAATTGCTTTAGATTTATTTATACTAGATATACCATGACCTGGATGAATGAAAATCTTCATAGACATCTAAATATGTTGCAGTACTGATGAGTATCATTTTAGTAGCATTAAAAACTATACAGTAAAGGCAGTAATCAAACATTAGTATTTTAGAGAAAAGCTTTCTAAACATGCAGATTTAGTTGGGCACGTTGGCTGATTTTGGCTACACTGCCTGACCACCTTGGCATGTATGGAAAGTTGGATGCGGGGCTTTACAACAGATAATCCTGTGATCCCATTGATAGAGGTTTTATCTGTCATGATGGAAATTTTTCATCGGTTTGTAATGGAACTGCCCCATAACTGGTAGATACTCAATAAGTAAAAGGGGACTAGGAAGGCCTTTACTGCATGTAGCAGTCAATGTGAGGAACCAAGGCAGAATTTATTGACAGCTTATCACAGGTGTAGCAAACATGCCACAGTACTGGTTGCTGGCTCAAATAATTCCATTGAGGGGAACTCTCTCCCCTATTTCTCTGTCATGTCCAGCATGCAGTGCATAAGCTTCTGAGCTGTCACTATAGCTCCACTAGGTTCCCAATAGTCTAATCCTAAACACTCTAATAACTGGCACTCAACTGCCTCCGGTCTCTTCCCCAAATAATCACTCTTTGATGGGACAGACTGTCCTTATACCCTGGCTATCTTGCACCCCTAGAGTGACATAACATAAATCTCCTAACCCACTTTCTAGCCCTTACAAGGTACTGCCTCCCACCTGGTCTGGCTCTATGGACATCTGTCATTTTGCTTGACGTTCCTAGGCCCAAGAGGAGTCTCTAGCTCCTACACTTTCTAATATAAGTTCCTGTAGAGGAATTCCCCCACAGGCCAACTTGTTACACTCTTGTCTAACTACTGCCTATTATACACTCTTGCGAACACATGTATAAATGTCACTTTCAGAGAGATTGTAGGGAATTAATCAACAACTTTGCATTTTATTATGAGGACGTTGCCAAGTGCATGGCTCAGGAGACCATTTTTTCTGTGCATAGGTTTTGTGTAACCGGACTACACCATCTGCTCTTACTAACTAACTAGCTAATCTGCTGTGTGAATAACAATACTGACTGAAAGCTGGTCATATGCATTTATTATTTACACAGTATCTAGCAGTTTTTTTAACTGACATCCATGTGTGACATGCTAATTACAGTTATGGGATCTATTATCCTGCATGCTGGCAGTTTCCAGATAAGGAATCTTTCTCACCATACCTTAAAAATATATTTAAAACCAAAATAAAAACCAATAGTATTGTTCTGCCACCATTACTGATTTATGTGGCTTAGTTACAATCAGGTGCAAGGTACTCTATGGGAGATGACATTTTCTGTAATTCAGAGCTTTCTGGATATGTTTCTGGATAAACAATCCCATACCTGTACAACAAATACCAGACACTCTTTAATTTCTGCCTGAATGACTGATGACTACACTGGTCTACAAACATGGTGGTCAAACCATAATTCTGCCCGCACCCGCACCCGCACCCGCATGCAGTTTTTTCGTAATGATCGGTATTTTGCGATTTTTCCGTAAATTGTTGCAACTTTTTTCATAGCCGTTACGACTTTTTCATAAATTGTCGCGACTTTTTCGTAGTGTTACGACTTGCGCGAATTGTCGCAACTTTTTCGTAGCCGTCGTGCCGAGTACGAAAGTTTCGGATTCATTCAAGCTTCACTATCGTGACTTTCCTTGGGCCGGGTTGGAGTTGCAGAGTGCCATTGAGCCCTATGGGAGACTTTCCTTGGGCCAGGTTGGAGCTGCAGAGTGCCATTGAGCCCTATGGGAGACTTTCCTTGGGCCAGGTTGGAGCTGCAGAGTGCCATTGAGCCCTATGGGAGACTTTCCTTGGGCCAGGTTGGAGCTGCAGAGTGCCATTGAGTCCTATGGGAGACTTTCCTTGGGCCAGGTTGGAGCTGCAGAGTGCCATTGAGCCCTATGGGAGACTTTCCTTGGGCCAGGTTGGAGCTGCAGAGTGCCATTGAGCCCTATGGGAGACTTTCCTTGGGCCAGGTTGGAGCTTCAGAGTGCCATTGAGCCCTATGGGAGACTTTCCTTGGGCCAGGTTGGAGCTGCAGAGTGCCATTGAGCCCTATGGGAGACTTTCCTTGGGCCGGGTTGGAGCTGCAGAGTGCCATTGAGCCCTATGGGAGACTTTCCTTGGGCCAGGTTGGAGCTGCAGAGTGCCATTGAGCCCTATGGGAGACTTTCCTTGGGCCGGGTTGGAGCTGCAGAGTGCCATTGAGCCCTATGGGAGACTTTCCTTGGGCCAGGTTGGAGCTGCAGAGTGCCATTGAGTCCTATGGGAGGCTTCCAAAATCATGCAAAGTCTGAAAGTTTTGCCCGCCGTTTAAGAGCGCTCAATACGAAAAAGTCGCGACAATATACAAGCAAATCGTAACGGCTACGAAAAAGTTGCGACAATTCGCACAAGTCGTAACGTCTATGAAAAAGTCGCAACAATTTACGAAAAAGTCGTAACGGCGATGAAAAAAATCGCAAAACATACGTAAAAGTCGCAAAATGTTCGTTTCAAATCAAAATTTTTCCCATTCGGATTCGGATTCGTGGATTAGTAAATGTGCCCCTTAGGGTAGTTTGGCATCTTTAATAATTCAATACATTTTTCTGACAATGATCCTAAGAGTGGGCTGGTTATGAGTATACACCAAATATGATTTCTTTTTTATTTTGCTTTAAATAAACCCCAATGAGTGCCAAGCACTTTCTACAAATGAATATACCTTTTCATGCTTCAGAACAAAAACTGTATTGTGATATCCAGTACTGCAGAAATGCAGGTAGAACAATGTCCATGCTGTTTGATATATGACACGCCTTTTGTCATTAGAGAGTTGGACAGTGCATTGTAAATAGTTTGGATTGGTCACAGGACCTGCAAAACAATAGAGTGGCTTGAAGTGGAATGATTTATAGGCTCATGCTTCATTCTTTTTCCCTATTGCTGTTGTTCTAATAAATACTACATTTAGTCAGTAGAAGATTTTCTTCATTCATTTTCACACTTTTTCCTAAGAGTGTAGGACACCAGCAAAGTTCTTTGCACTTTTCTTTGGTACCACTGGGTCCAATAAAGCTTTGGCAATGTTGAACCAATGTTTGCACCCACAGTAACACCAAGGAAGGCAAAGTGTAATATTGATTGAATTTACATAATGTAGTTAATTTGAGATAAACAAAAAGGTACTATTGTCCATGAAGTTCGACCATTCTGTATTTTCCTCCAGCATGAACACACACACATATGCATTTACATGAATATACAAAACTAACTTTAGCACTTGATATTTTGCATGTTCAAGTCATAAAAGCCTCTTTCAAGGGTATTAACGGAATATGCTCTCACAAGCATTCAAGGACTTAACATCATGGTGTTCTTTGCAGGCCCCGATTTGTGGGAAGGCCACAGGGGGACATGCCACCCAGTTGCATCTATATTTCCTTGTTCTATATCTCCCATTCCCAGTCCTGAGTGCTATGTATGAGTGGCAGGGGTGGAGGAGGCGGCTGGCCTAGGGACACATCATTTGGAAATCTAATACTGCTTCTTTATACTTTTCTATGTGAAAAAAACATCCCCATCTATGGGGCCGATTCACTAAAGTTCACTAAAATTTTATTGCTTCTTATTTTTTGCAACTTAACGCTCGTTTCACTAAAAGGACACGTGTCATAATTAAGACGTGATGTTCTTTGCATTATTTAACTCACGATGACCAATTTTATGCGATATTTTAACGCATGCGCGATGATTTCCACGCCATATTAGCCATACACACCATATTACCGCAAGCTATTACGAACGTAGCAGTTACTTTCTGAAAACTACCGTTCTGAAAATGACCATTTCCCTGCAAACTGGAGGCTGCATCACTCTAGGGCCAACACAGACTTGAAAAAATCCCACTGCAAAGTCCATATTGTGTTGCCAAAAGCTCACGAACTGCAATTTTCTTAAAGTACCGTCTACCCCAAGTAGGTGTTAATATTCGCACAGATTAATGTGATATTTAGCGCATTTAACGCTTCATATGTGTTTGTGAATCATGCGTTAGTACTATTTCTATTCGCTAATTAACACAATGCAAGGTAAATAATGCATTGCGATAGTGCGTCATGCGAAATGACTTGTCTATGTCTATAATCTCCTCGAAAGTGTTTGCAAAGAGTATTCATGTTCCTTGCAGGTGCCTTTTCTCCAGAGTGAACAACTTAGACGGTCTTTCCTTACAGTTTCATTGTTCTTTTACTCTTACCAAATTAGTTGAATGGCTTTGTATTCTTACCAGGTCAGCATTAATATCCTTTCTAAGTATAGTCCCTGCAACTGTACTACAAAAGCAAGACTCGGACATATTGTTTGGCAGCTCAAACCTAGTGATCTTCTATTTCATAAATGGGAAATGTATTTTCAACATTCAAGCTATTTTACAATTTAAGTTTTCAGAGTAATACACTGGGAGGTGCCAATATGTTAGTTCCCCCTCCCCCCTCACCGTGTATCAAATCATCAGTAAGGCTGATGCCACACGTGGCGTTTTTACTCTGCGTATTTTCTAATTCTCTCGGCGGCTGAAAAATGCACGATATCATCATCCATAGAAATAACTTGAAAAGACTCGAAGCAAACCACACAATGCATAAATACGCTAGAAAACACCTTACCATGGATTTTTCAAGCGTTTGCCGAAATACGCCAGTATTTGCACAGCAAGCTATTCCTATGTATACACAAAGGCAGCTGCCAGACCTAGCGGAAATACGCAGCATTTTTTGCTATTTCGCACTATTCTATTAGCACCATGGAAACGGGATTTGCTACGTCACCAGTACTAGGCTGAAAAACGCCATAGTCAGGGGCTTGTGTGGCTTGTGCGGCGTTTTTAGGCTGAGAAAATACGCTGCGTAAAAACGCAGCGTGTGGCATCAGCCTAAGCTTCTCTGGATTGTAGCTCCTGTTTGAAAAAAAATGACTGGTTTGGGGATTGTTACTTCATGCCAGAATTTCCCAAGCCTCCCTTGTGACTTTCTAAGCTTGCATATATGCAGTACAATAACACTGTAAAAAATGTATTATTGTGTGTCTGACAAGTCTGGAAGCCTGAGGAAGCCACAACGGGAACCTTGGAAACTATAGGCAAGAAAGATCTCAGAACTGGTGAAATTTCTTCCAAAAAGAAGCACCAGGTCCAGGGGGAAAAGTCAGCAATTTAACACAATGGGGTATGCCTAACATATTGACACCCCTACCAGGGTATTACCCTTTCCCCTACAGCAGTTAACTTACATACCAATCAGCAACTGGAATTAAACAGACACCTACAAGTTAAAAAACAAAAGCAAAGATCTGATTGGTTGCTATAGGCAAACATCACCAGTAATGTTGGCTTATACACTATAATGAATTTGCCCCTTAGAGGAAGTGCATACATTTTACATCAACTCAAGCTTATTTTCATTCAGTCTGTTTTATCTCAGTTGAGTTATATGGATCAAGTATACTCATTTGTGCTTTCGAAGTTGCATGTATTTGCTTGAATGGACTATATTTAAACAAGTTCATGTTAAACAAAGACATATTAAATCTAGATGTAAAAAAAACACTGTAATGCTTCAGTTGTTGCCTTCTTATAAAACAGCAGCTGGCCCTTCACCTGAACACGCACTTTATAATGGTTTTTTTTTCCTTCTTTAATGACAACCTATTCACTTGTATAGTTTTTGGAGAATGTTATAGGAAAGGGCCTTTTCACCCCTTGAAAAATACGCCAGCTCACATGGAAGTGGAAGTAAAAATACTCTAAGATGGGCCATTATATTAATATGAAAGCAAACTCACTAGTAGTTTATATACTAATAGGTATCATTGCAGATAGAAGACTTTTTTACTAGGGGAATAAAGGACGTTTTACTCTTTAACAGGCACATAGAAATTTTTATGCAGATAAATATACACATATTCATTTGTTTTGTTGGGTGGTGATTTAGAGAATACCATTGCAAATTTGAGAGCGATAAAGGTTTTTATCTAGTTGCATGTTCCTTTTTCATATAAAAACATGACACATGTTTCAACACTCTGCTCTTTAAAATAAGGGAACAGTGTTAATGCTTTATGCCTTAGACAATGCTGCTAAATAAGGCCAATGCCAGATTTTATGTCACCCAGAACAATGCCCTGGCCTTTATGTTTTATAGAAGCAAAGTGCATTGTGTTTCAAAGATTTAATACCCTTGTGACCTGTCACACAATGTCTTTGTGTCCCTGCGACCTTCGCTTTCATGTATCTCACATTTTCACCCATAAATAAGCCTAAGTAATTACAATTCAATAAAAATATCTAAAGGTCACATAAAACTTTCACTGTGTCAGTAGCTTATTGTATTAAGAACAAGTCGTTCTACACATCAAGTAAAGGGGTTTCTGCCCAACTTGCACAAATGTGTTCCACCTTCATAAAACACCAGATGCTGATTTTTTTCATAGACAAACAGGTAGATAACCTGTAAATTCACCTTAAGTAAGATGGTGATATTCTAAACTGTTTGCAGTTGAACTTCTTTTTTATGGCCTTAAATGACTAGGTCTTTGTTCAGAAGCTCTACAGTTTGAAATTTAGTAGCCACTAAGGGGCTAATTTATTAGGGCTCCACAAATTGGTTACTAAAACCACTTGTGAGTTCCTGAATTCAAGCGTGGTTTCTGTATTAGATTCCCTCTGCATGCTGCCAAAGACCCGGAGGCTGGAGCTATAATAAATCAGTCCCTTTGTATCTCTGCCTAGAGCTACATAGTTTTTTATCCACAAAAATCCCCAAATTCTTCTCAATAAGAAGGCAACATACTACCATGTTAGTGTATAACACACATTTATGTTATTTCTATAAAAGAGCATCATCTTGCACTTATCAACACCAAGGGACTAATTTACTAATCCACGAACGGTCCGAAGGCGTCCGAATGCGTTTTTTTCGTAATGATCGGTATTTTGTGATTTTTCCGTAAATTGCCGCTACTTTTTCGTAGCCGTTACAACTGTTTTGCAAAATGCTGCGACTTTTTCGTAGCGTTACGACTTGCGCACATTGTCGCGACTTTTTCGTAGCCTTCGCGCCGAGTACGAAAGTTTTGGATTCATTCAAGCTTCAGTATCGAGACTTTTCTTGGGCCAGGTTGGAGCTGCAGAGTGCCATTGAGCCCTATGGGAGACTTTCCTTGGGCCAGGTTGGAGCTGCAGAGTGCCATTGAGTCCTATGGGAGACTTTCCTTGGGCCGGGTTGGAGCTGCAGAGTGCCATTGAGCCCTATGGGAGACTTTCCTTGGGCCGGGTTGGAGCTGCAGAGTGCCATTGAGCCCTATGGGAGGCCTCCAAAATCATGCTAAGTCTGAAAGTTTTGCCCGCAGTTTACGATCGCTCAATACGAAAAAGTCGCGACAAGATACAAGCAAATCGTAACGGCTACGAAAAAGTCGCAACAATTCTCGCAAGTCGTAATGGTTACGAAAAAGTCGTGACAATTTACAAAAAGTCGGAACGGCGACGAAAAAAAACGCAAAAAATACGAAAAAGTCGCAAAATGTTCGTTTTCCAATCAGAATTTTTCCCATTCGGATTCGGATTCGTGGGTTAGTAAATCAGTCCCTAAACCTCATTTGCTAGTTTTCTGCCCAGTTCTGCAATTTAGTCAAATCTTTCTGCACAAGTGACAACATTCTGCATGAATTTGAATCACTGTAGAACAAATTTTCTATTTTAGCAAAAGTGTCATACTATGAATAATATTAAGGCAGTACTTATCTTGAAACTAACATTAAACTAAGTATGATATAAATATTAGTACAGGTATGGGATCCATTATCCAGAAACCCTGTATACAAAAAGCTCCAAATTATGGGAAGGCCACCTCCCATAGACTCCATTTTAATCAAATAATTTTAATTTTTAAAAAGGATTTCCTTTTCCTATGTACAGTACTAATAAAACAGTACCTGTACTTGATCCCAACTAAGATATAATTAATCCTTATTGAAGGCAAAACAATCCTATTGGGTTTATTTAATGTTTAAATGATTTTTTTTGTAGGCATGGGGATCCAAATTACAGAAAGACCCCTTATGCAGAAATCCCCAGTTCCTGCACATTCTGGTTAACAGTTTCCATACCTATATTTGAAGACAACTAGTAACTAATTCTACTTTTATTTTTGTCTTTTTCTGTCAATTTTAGCTTTTTATTTAGAGCCCTCCATTTTGGAATGTAAGTTAATATCTAAGTTTCTCTGCCTTAGCAACTACTTTTAACAGAGACACATGGGCATGAATATAAGCTCAGCTGGATAGTAAGATAAGTGATAAAATTAGCAACAACAATAATCTGTCTTAGGGATTGATCTGCTTTGTAGCTCTGAGGTCAGTAATCACGGAACCATATAATATTAGCCACTTTATTTGCTACCAAACCTGAACATCAAGTTAACCCCTATTTTACCCTGTCAGTAAAACAAGGCACTGAAAACTAAAAAAATGAAACCCTTATTTTAAAGTCTGTGATTTACTAATCCATAAATATCCATTCAGTAACACCAATCATTACTCTTCACCCCCCGCTAATGGTCTGGTGATGGAAACTACTTGTAGAATGGGCATCCTCTCTATAGAGAAACACCCTCCTTATCACTAGAGATGTAGCAAACTGTTCGCCGGCGAACTAATTCGCGGGAACATCGGGTGTTCGCGTTCGCGCAAATTAGTGGACTTTTGCCGATGTTCGCCACTTTGGGTTCGCCGCGTTTTTTTTGGCGCCGCGTTTTTTCGCCTTGGTTTTTCCGCCGCGTTTTGTCGCTTCGTTTTATCGCCTATGCATATACATAGGAATAGCTTGCGGGTTTTTTTGGCGTTATTTTTTGGCGTTTTTTTTTTTGGGCGTTTTTTTACAAAGTATTTTTCAGAGAAGTTTTTGCCCTTGATCCCCCTCCTGCATGTCACTGTCCAGGTCGTGGCACCCTTTAAACAACTTTAAAATCAGTTTTCTGGCCAGAAATGGCTTTTCTAGGTTTTAAAGTTCGCCTTCTTGAAGTCTATGGGGGTCGCAAAGTTCGCGAATATTCGAGAGTTTTGGCGAAAGTCCGCGAACGGGTTCGCGAACATTTTCGGCGATGTTCGCTACATCACTACTTATCACTAAGCAGGGTTGGACTGGGGGGTCTAGGGCCCACCAGGGCTGCTGCCTCAGGGGCCCCTGCACCCCCCAAGGAGCCCCTGCTGCTTCCTTCACACTCCCCACAGGGGCCCCCACATCACATCTGACCCCCTCCTCCAACCGCGTGTAATTTAAACATACCTTCTGCGCATTGGGGGAGGGAGACTGGTGGCTCAAGGGAGTGCCCAGCGGGGATTGAGTCATGGCCGGGGCACAACAGGTTTTTCCCCAGTGCCCCAGTGGCCCAGTCTGACCCTGTCATTGAGGCATCTATGCTGGGTTGCTCGGCTGCCCTGACTGGCAATAGGTGGGTCCTTACTTACTCCTATAACACACTATATGGCTATTCCTAGTTAAGAACTAAAATTGGATTCCCCTGGGAGGTGGCCATACATGGACCAATTTTTTACTTACAAACGACCGATTCCCGAACGATCCGATGCTATCGTTAAGTTATCGTATAGTTGGTGGTGTACGAACGATCGTCGGCCCACTAAACGAGCCGACATTATCGTCCCCAAAATCGATCGGCCAGGTTTAAAAATTTTGGTCGTTTAACGATAAAATCTGCCAGTTGGTGTGAGTGTCAGACATTTGTCTTTCAACGATTGTTCTCTGCGCATGTCACGATTGCCAGCAACGACATCGATCGTACGTAGATGTACGATCGTAGGTATTTTACGATAATGATGCGACAAAATCTTTCCCGAATTATCGTTGCCCGTGGATGGCATATCGTATGGGAACTCGATCGCCATACGATCGTTTGTCGATATAATCGTTCATCGCACAACGAGCGAAATCGCCTCGTGTATGGCCACCTTAACTCCATATGCAGGTTAATGATTTTTTTCTCACTCAATGGCTGCCATAGCAATTCCCTATTAATGTACAAAAGAATCTACAATTTCTCATCTTTTACAGTAATATTTTGGAAGGCACAATTGCATACCCAGAAAGAGGATATTGGTCTTTTAAATTATCCACAGAAAGGGTTTTTTTCATACATTAACCATTGATACAGTAACAACTACTGGCAAGGTGTCAAATAGCCATATGTAATTAACTTAGCAGAATATTTAATATCAGTATTTGGTAAGTGCAACACTAAGGGGCCCATTTACTTACTCACGAACGGGCCGAATGCGTCCGATTGCGTTTTTTTCGTAATGATCGGTATTTTGCGATTTTTTCGGAAAATTATCGCAACTTTTTCGTTACCAATACGATTTTTGCGGAAAAACGCGAGTTTTTCGTAGCCATTCCGAAAGTTGCGATTTTTTCGTAGCGTTAAAACTTGCGCAAAAAGTTGCGATTTTTTCGTAGTGTTAAAACTTGCGCAAAACGTCGCGCCTTTTAAGTTTTAACGCTACGAAAAAAACGCAACTTTTCGCGCAAGTTTTAACGCTACGAAAAAATCGCAACTTTCGGAATGGCTACGAAAAACTCGCGTTTTTTAGCGCAAATCGTATTGGTAACGAAAAAGTCGCGATAATTTCCGAAAAGTCGTAAAGGCGCCGAAAAAATCGCAAAAAATACGAAAAAGTCGCAAAATGTTCGTTTTCCAATCGGAATTTTTCCAATTCGGTCGGAATTCGTGTCTTAGTAAATCAGCCCCTAAGGGAGTGATTTATCAATGTTAGAATTTGATTTTTTTTCCTTGATTCAAATTGTTTTGCACTAAAACTTTTAATATACAAATTATGGATTAAAAACATACATTTATTAAATGCAGAATAACTCATAACTCAATGTAAAACTTCAGCATCCAAAAGCTTGAGAATAGTGATGAGCGAAACTGTCCTGTTTCGCTTCACTGAAAATCTTTGAAAAGACGCACGTCAAAAAAATAGTTGTGGGCAACATTTTTTTGTCATGTGGCAAATTTTTCCGTGGTGAACTTTTGTGCCCGTTTCGTGAATAAATCCACCAATGTCGAAATTCACCACAAATCCATGCCTGGTGAATAATTTCGCTCATCACTAATTGAGAAATTAAATAGAAGATATTTTTTAGATATTTGAGTTTCTTTTAACTTGTAAACTCACAAATTCAAGGTATTCAAATTTTTACACAATTTTACTTGATTTAATATTTCATATTCTGATTTTTAAATAAATAAACATTTGAGTTTTTTTTTATTGTTTATTAGAAGTAGAAAAAAAACTCCTTGGAGATAGTGACCTACTATAGTTTTTAAGGCTTTTCCTTAATAATGGAAACATTAGAAACATACTGTATGGAGTATTTTTCCTCAGGGGTAGCGATAAGCAAATTTTTTCACCAGGCATGGATTTGCAGCGAATTTTCGCATTTCACCATGATCACTTCCGGGGAAATTTGCAGCGGAAAAAAACGGCGCACTTTTCCGCAATTTCCGCAGTGCGTCAAATTGGGCGTGGCCATGTCAAAAAGGGTGCAGTCGTGTCAAAAAAGGGCACGGTCGTGGCAAATTGGGCACAATTGTGGCAAATAAATGCGGGCGACAAAAAAAAAGACGCGGGCGAGCAAAAATGACGCAGACGACAAAAAAAATTGCACGACAAATGTATTTCACAAATTTCTCTCCGTTTTGCAAATTTTGGTGAATTTTATGGTGAAGCGAAACAGGACAGATTCGCTCATTACCACTCAGGGGTGCACATAATCAAATTGGATGGAAGTTTCTCACATTTACAGAGAAATGTATTATGTGTGCTTTTTTGGATACTGTTTAGTCAATAAAGCAATCTGATATTCAGCTCTGTGTACCCCTTCTTTTCCTAGATATCTGTTAGTGCATTCCCTGGCAAATCCAATTTAAAAGCTCAGCATCTGATGGTGGCCATTGATACATTGATACTGATGCATTGTGCATAGTGATGAGCGAATCTGTCCCATTTCGCTTCGCCGGAAAATTCGCAAATTTTTCTAAAGATTTGCGAAACGGCGAAAAACTCACGAAACGGCGAAGATGATGCACATCAAAAAAAAATTGTCGCCCGCGACTATTTTTTTGTTGCCCACGGCTATTTTTTTGTTGCAAGGCTATTCTTTTGTCGCAAGGCTATTTTTTTGTTGCGCGGCTATTCTTTTGTAGCGGGCGACAGTTTTTGGACGATCAGCGAATTTTTCCGCTGCAAATGTTTTCAGCCGTTTTGCGAAACAATCCGCCAATGGCGAAAGACGGAAATTTGCCGTAAATCCATGCCTGGCGAATCATTTCACCCATCACTAATTGTGAAACATGCCGAAAAAAGCATGAGGAACCATTCCTTGACCACTATGAAAATACATTAAAATCTACTCAAACAACAAAATCCAACAAAATCCAAATTTGTGATGTCTTCACAGATGAGTCTGTGAGACTCCTCATAATAAAGATTATTCTGAAACAAAATACACCTTTAGGGAAAGTCACCGCATTACAGAATGGATGTAACAACATCACACTTTCTAAGATGGCATTGTTTAATTAATGAAACCATCAATTTATTTCTTTAATGTATTTACAAGTTGTGGGTGCAGCAACTTCACACATCATTACCCTGCAATAGTTCTTTTCCCATGGTAATTCCTTTGTCAAAGTCTGCAAAGCAACTTCCCATTCCCACAAGTAGTAACAGTCTAATCACTTGATTGATTTTATGGGTTGGTAATGGCTTTGATAATCACATATTACCGCTCACTAATCCTTTCAATCTCATTTCAATGCCCCAAATGTTTAAAGATCCGTCTACTTTATACTCTTAACAGATGAAAATCTATCCATAATGAAGACTTTCATTCTAGCCCTACATAAGAGATCCCCAACAGCAAGGTTTGCCTTTCGTAATGGACGTACTGTAATGTTTCTTATTTTATTCTGCACATTGTTATAAAGAGATACAGTTTAGAAGGTTTTTTGGGTCTACAATGTAAAATTCAATGGAATTCTATGTTGGAGGTTTTCAATGGACATTTTATTATATTATACTTGTCATGTAATTATATTGTTTTTCTGTATCTTATGGTGATTTTCTGTAAAACAGTGTCCACATTGTCTGAATTTCTAAAGATGTATTTTTTTTTAAATATAAATGACATTTTAAGTTCTAGGGGCTATTCTGTGATCTATTCTGAATATTCTCACTTATTAGTTTATTTTGTTATCCCCAGTTTTATTGTTTATTGTTTTATTTCTCATAATAATTTCATGGTTCCCTGAAGGGTCATGGGCTACATCAAGGGGCTACATCAAGGTACAACACGGTAATAGGAATTTAAAAGAAAAATATCTAAATTGAGTGAATTTTGTCATGTGATTTCACAGTAAATCTGCACCAGAAGTGGTTTCTTGCCGGGAGATCCCAGGATCGATGCAGGTATTTTATTTATTTTATTACTACTCCTACTAACTACTTTACTGTTTATTCACTGTTTTACCTTAATTTTTGTCTGAGTTTGTCTTATATGGAGAATATTTTATTATTTTTCTATTGCTTTCCTATCTCTGTTCTCAGGCCCAAAGCAAAAGTGCAGGAGCAGTAAGGGGTACAAAAGCGCTCCCCTTAGTGGTCATACAGAAAGCACATCTGCCCTAGGTCTGGCAGTGCAGGCAGGAAGTACAGGGCCCCATTGCAGCCTCCATCTACCACTGCTATATAGGTTTTACATCTAAATAAAGTTTAAGTTATGGGGGGTACCTATGTACCTCCCCCTTCTGCCCCTCATAAATACAATGAATGCAGGCAGTGCTGTATTTATGGCTGCAGGTTTCTGTGCAGTCATTAAACTTCTAATAAATACGAGACTGCTGTATTAATCCCCACCATGCCTATAGCATAAAAACATATTTTATCTACATTTAATGAACATTATAGAATACTGAAAATTATCTATATCTAATAAGGACAAGTAATTATAGAGAAATAATAAATAATATTAAAAGCATGACTGGACAAAGAAAATCATTTCTTTATTCTAAGCCAGTCAATTACAAGAAAGAAAGTAAAAAAGGAAGGCAGATCATATTACATTTCGGCTGCATATGTCATCATAACTCAACAGAAATATGCAGTACATAAATTCATAACTGCGGTAGATGGATTATTGGCCATCCATGTAGGAGGACTGGAAAGGCAGCCAGAAAGTTCTGCTGAAGATACTCCTGGTCAGTATATGGCTTCTATTCCTTGATATGCTGCCCTACAGGGTATATTTCAGGTTCCATATTTGGAGTACTATCTACATTTCAGTTTCGCGGATATGAATACATTAAGACGCTTTGTGTTTTACTTGTGATCAAAAATATATTATGAGACAAATTTCTTACAGGGGGTTTTTTGAACGAGAACCCCAGATATTCCTTTTCACGTATATGACTACTATACAGATTCCTATTTACAAAGCCATATGAACTAAAACTTGGATTGTCTGTGTCCTTGCCTATCCACCTTGTTGCCAGTTTAGCCTTACACCTGTTCTTTGTGCACTCAGCACCTATTGATGCTCTGCATATGGACACAAATAATCTTCATTTAGCAACGTAAATCTTGATTTAATGTGGGGCTTTATCTGTCCTTATGATATAATGGCACTCATTTAGTAAAAGATGCAGCAACCAATAAGAATATAGTCTACTACTACATATAGTCTACTGAAAATGTAAAACTGAAAGCAAAGATCTGAATTGTTGCTGCGAATATCTACGAATATCTACAGTCTAATTGGTTGCTCTGTGTAACTGCAATGATGGAATTTGTTGCCTATCTAAATTATCCCCAATGTCTTTTTACTTATATACTTATATAATTGTTTGTCTCTTTGAGTGTCTCTAATGTAAATAGTAAGGAGTAAATATTATTTTGCTTCACCTCTGCACATGTTTCATAGATGCTCAAAAAAAGCAAATAACTCTTTGTTTTGAATGCTTTTTTTTATATGTTCATTTGTTACCTGTTAAGAGATCAGTTTGTACTACAGGTATGGGACCTGTTATCCAGAATGCTCGGGACCTGGGGTTTTCCGTATAAGGGATCTTGCCATAATTTGGATCTCCATACCTTAAGTGTACTAAAAAATCATTTGAACATTAAATAAACCCAGTAGGATAGTTCTGCACTCAATAAGGAATAATTATATCTTAGTTGGGATCAAGTACATGTACTATTTTATTATTACAGAGAAAAAGGGAATCATTTAACCATGAAATAAACCCAATAGGGCTGTTCTGCCCCCAATAAGGGGTAATTATATCTTAATTGGGATCAATTACATGGTACTGTTTTATTATTACAGAGAAAAGGGAATCATTTAACCATTAAATAAACCCAATAGGGCTGTTCTGCCCCCAATAAGGGGTAATTATATCTTAGTTGGGATCAAGTACAGGGTACTGTTTTATTATTACAGAGAAAAAGGGAAATTATTTTTAAAAATGTGAATTATTTGGTTATAATTGAGTCTTCCGTAATTCGGAATGTTCTGGGTTTCCAGATAAGGAATCCTATACTTGTATATGGAAATAGTCCTATATTAATATTTATGGGTCATAGTCTTCATTTTTAGTTTTTAAACATACAGTTGCAGGCCAACTAACAACCCAGCCCCCCAGGTCAACTATAGTATACAGCATTATAATGCTCCTTATAAACATGCATTTTTATAGACTGAAGATGACTGTATGTCCTGATTGTATGCCCCTGTGGGTTGCTATATATATGTGTTGTACCACAGTATTGTAGGGAGTAGCATCTTGTGCCCAAGTTTCCTTGGCTATATCTAGCAGTCCTGTTGGGTGTCTACTGTATAGTAACTCAAATGGTGAGAACCCCGTTGAGGCTTGAGGTACCTCCCTGATTGAGAACAACAGAAATAATAGTAGACAGTCCCAATTTTTCCTGTCTTTGTCTACAACCTTTTTCAACATGGCCTTCAGGGTTTTATAAAACCTTTCACCAATCCATCGGTTTAAGGGTGGTAAACTGATCTTCCACGCAGGCACAGACCCTCCCTCTCAGGTATCAGTTCTCAGTCATTCTGGGCCCTCACTCTCTCTGGCTACTAGCAGATCTAGCCTGCTAATTATTCCCCAGGTGAGACTTCCTTGGGGAATGAACCTACTCAGCACCGCTATACATAAGGGAGTAGGAGATGAACCTAGGGCAAATATGTCTCCCTTCAAACTCTTTTCCCGTTACTAGTTCACAGTATATATGTTATCCAGAATGCTCGGAACCTGGGGCTTTCTGGATAAGGGATCTTTCTGTAATTTGCATAACATTACTTTAAGTCTGCTTAACATTCATATAAATAAACCCAATAGGATTGTTTTGTCTTGAATATTTGTCTCATTATATTTTAGTTGGGATCAAGTACAAGGCGCTGTTTTATTATTACAGAAAAAGATGGTGTTCCTGTAATTCTGTATTTTCTGGATAATGGGTTTCCGGATAATGGATCCTATACCTGTAATGTGTTCTCATAAGCCCAGGGGTAGAATGACTAGTTCTTACCCATAGTTTATTTAAGAGGAGGGAAACATGGCTCCTACTTTTTCAACTCCACCTGGTGCAAGGGCAGATGTGCTGTTGGGGCACGGGCCCAGAAAGAAGAAGCTAAGTGCCCTAAGAAGGAGGACCCTTAGTAAGTTAGGGAAAATAACTTTTCTGTACCCCATTTATTCTTGAAAACAAAAATAAAGAATATATAAAAAAAAAAAGTTAGGGAAAAGAACACTAGAGGGCTGTATTGAGCTCCACCTAGGAGATCTTGGGTGGGTAGTTCCCAAGGTGGTACTCACCAAGTTAGGAAGGTAGGTTATTCTGCGTGTATTCCTTTGGAGTCATTATTTGGTTAAAAAAACATTCCTTGTTTCAAACACAGTATGTGAGAGTTATAGGTTAACTGTATGTGATCCATACCTCCATCTTTGCAAGGGGTTCATCTGAGACAGTGGGTCGTAGATGTAATGATGTTCTGCCTAAGAGTAGCTAGATATAGGCCATTACAGCCAAGGAATGGTTGCCTTAGTTGCAGTGTATTTTTGTCAGCTTATATATGTGGCGAGTCAAAATAGTAAGATTATATTAGACCAGCTTTCATGTACTGGGTGTAATCTTGTACTTCAGTAAGAAGTTTTTTTAAATTGTCCCTTATTGGCCTAAATGTATTAATCAGTTTTAAATGTTTTTGTTGCATGTCGCTAAACTCATTTTTTACTTTTGACGTTACAGATGAAGTCCAATACAGATACCTCCCTCTGAGTACTAAGGTAAAATATTAATTTTTCTACAGGTAATGTTTCAGTCCCCTCTTGTAAACTGAATATAGGTTATATTTAATACACTATGTAGATGTTCAAAAAATGATTAAAAAGTTGGCTAATAGTCATTCTGGGCTATCTTAAAGGAGAAGGAAAGGTAAAAATTAAGTAAGCTTTATCAGAAAGGTCTATGTGAATACATTCACAGAAACGTGCACTGAGTCCTCAAAAGATTTGTTGTCTCTGTTTTCCTGTGCCAGAGAAATGCAGCTCTCTGCTCTCTCCTGCTCCCCCCCTCAAGAATGCTAAGAACTCCCTCCCCCCCTTAGGAATGTGGATCCGAGCCAATCAGCAGGAAGCTTCCTCATAGTCTAACTAACTGGGCATGTACACGGGTCTTGGTCTTGGTGCAGGAGGCATTATGAGAACTTTCTTTACAGAGCTCAGCGTTTTTTTTTCCTATGAGGCTTCTGATCATCCGAATGGGAGAAATATGGGGAGAATTAAACTACTGAGAGAACTGAAGGTATGCCTGCAGCTTGAGATTAACCCTTTATTAGCCTTTCCTTCTCCTTTAAAGGCATTAACAGAAGTTGCCATCACAACATCATTTGGAATGGCATTCCCCACCCTCACTGCCCTCACCGTGAAGAACCCCGTGAAGAACCCCTACGAATGAACCCCTAAATGAAAGTTCTGTTCCTCTAATATGAAGGGGTGGCCCCTGATACTTTAAACATTTCTATGGGAAAATGTCTATAATGTACAGGTATGGGATCCCTTATCCGGAAACCGGCTTTCCAGAAAGTTCTGAATTACGGAAAGGCCATCTCCCATAGACTCCATTATAAGCATATAATTTCAACTTTTAAAAAATGATTTCCTTTTTCTCTGTAATTATAAAACAGAACTTTGTACTTGATCCCAACTAAGATATAATTACCCCTTATTGGGGGCAGAACAGCCCTATTGGGTTTATTTAATGGTTAAATGATTCCCTTTTCTCTGTAATAATAAAACAGTACCTGTACTTGATCCCAACTAAGATATAATTACCCCTTATTGGGGGCAGAACAGCCCTATTGGGTTTATTTAATGGTTAAATGATTCCCTTTTCTCTGTAATAATAAAACAGTACCTGTACTTGATCCCAACTAAGATATAATTACCCCTTATTGGGGCAGAACAGCCCTATTGGGTTTATTTAATGGTTAAATGATTCCCTTTTCTCTGTAATAATAAAACAGTACCTGTACTTGATCCCAACTAAGATATAATTACCCCTTATTGGGGGCAGAACAGCCCTATTGGGTTTATTTAATGGTTAAATGATTCCCTTTTCTCTGTAATAATAAAACAGTACCTGTACTTGATCCCAACTAAGATATAATTACCCCTTATTGGGGGCAGAACAGTCCTACTGGGTTTATTTAATGGTTAAATGATTCCCTTTTTCTCTGTAATAATAAAACAGTACCATGTACTTGATCCCAACTAAGATATAATTAATCCTTTTTGGAGGCAAAACAACCCTATTGGGTTTATTCAATATTTAAATTATTTTTAGCAGACTTATGTTAAGGAGATCCAAATTACGGAAAGATGCCTTATCCGGAAAACCCCAGGTCCCGAGCATTCTGGATAACAGGTCCAATACCTGTACTTGTAAAGAGTAATCATATCCCTTTTTTTCTTTAGAGAAAACAACCCCCACCCTTGACATTCCTATTACCAGTTTAATTGTATATATTTCCACTCTCTCTAGACCATTAAAGTTCTTCTTATGGACTAAAGTGTTTTTTGTTTTAGGTTATTGCAACTAATTGGCTGGTGTCTTTGATCTTTGGTTTCTGGCGATGCTAGCAGTCCACAGTGGGATGCAATGATCATCAATGCCATCGGTTCATCAACCGTGTTCCATATACACGTATGCAGGCAGTATACATATGCAGATATTTCATATTTACACATTGAAACTCAGACAGTGGAGCTCATTTATAAACACTGGGCACATTTGCACCTGGGCAGTAATCCATAGCAACCAATCAATGATAAGCTTTTATTTCCAGTCAGCTGCAGGTTGAACATTAAAAGCAATCATCTAATTAGTTACCATTGGTTACTGCCCAGGTGCAAATTTGCCCAGTGTTTATATATGACCCCCAGAAGCAGGCAAGAGAAAGCTTTAATAATTTAAGGCAATTTGACTATTGCAAAGCAACTAAATGGAAAAGCAGTTCCACTTCTGATGAAGTCGGATTCCTGGTGACGTGTAACGCCACTACATAGAATTGTTTCCCTTGATGAGCTGAACGATCCTTTGAACTTGTAAGTGCAATTTAATTAATAAAACAATTTTATCTCTGATTTTATGCTATGGAAGCATGCCTGTCCTATTTTTCCTGTAACGAAGTTGCTCCTAGTGGGAGGCAAAGTACACGTGGGCAGCGAAGGGCAGAGCCTGAAGCACCCCCCTGTGGAGATGTAGAGAAAGCGATGGTAAGACATTTTAGTAGTAGTTTATACTCTTTACACCTTATGATTTCTGGTGCCTCATGGGTAATTTATTTTCCTCTTACATGTTCTTGTCCTGGTCTTTCTGGAGCAAAAAGTTGTAGAAAAACCTAACATCTGGCAAACATGGCCACATCCCTTTTACCACATTTTATGATGATGATGATGGTGATGATGATTATGATGATGATAATAATCGTTGTTATTATTATTGTTATTATACATTTCAATGAAATCCTAGCCAAAGATACACAATGACACAGTAAACTCCATTGCCCAAAGAAATACTCTTGTTTTTGCATATTCTAACCACGAGAAACTAGTAAGGAATTCAACCAAAAAAATTAAATATTACCCATATTTTGATTATTATCTGAATAGTTAGTTCTTTAGTACTCATTTGAGAAAGAAAAGCTCAACATTACTATAAGCAAAGTAAATACACTGGTGCTCATCCATAGGCCTCTACTTTTACTGTGAGTTAGTCTATCCAGTAAAATCAAGGGCTAGCATTCTTACCAGAACTTTGACCAGAGGTTCAGGCAGAAAGGCACTTAAGGAAACATAGATTTAATTGGTCAGATTCTTCCATTTGTTGCGGTAATTTAGTGACTCCACTTTGTTTCTCCATCCTTTTTGGAGTGAACTAACTCTGTTCTTAACCTTGTTTTAGCAGGGCCCAATTTAAGTCTCCGGTTCCTCCTTTGGACACACTATTTCAAATATAAATAATTACCTCTCCTTTTAATTACCATTGTATATTAATGAAATAAATTTCACCTTGGTAAAGAGGATCATGGGCACCAGCCATGGGGGCCCAATTTTGGATCATGACCCACAGTTTACCAATTTAAAGGCAATAAAACAAATTCATGCTTTATCACTTAGGAGAATATGGTATAGAGGCTAAGTGATCAACCAGTGGGATTGCATAGGAGAAAAGTGCTATATAAAAATAATTTCCATTCCATACTAAAAATGATCTGTATTTAGGTAAGACATAACTCTGTTTATTTGTTCTTTATTACCCAATTTGCAGTAGGGGATCTTTCACTGGAGCATGCAAATGACCATAATAAAGAAGTAAAATAAAGTCCAGAACAAATAAAATTGATGTTGTTTTTCTGTGTCTGTGTTCATACGTTTGCTTGTTATTACCCTCTGACAAAAGGTGCCAACTGACACTTGACTCTGATAAATACTTGTCTTTAGATTCCATAAAGTCTTTCAATTCCAAAATAAGTGCAATATTTGCTCCAGATCCTGGACCCAGTGACCAACCAATGCCGGCATTTATTGTTTACTGATTCGGTAACGAGTGTCATAGAATTTTTCAGGATATAGGATCACAGGCTGATAAACAAGAGATTTTACGTATTTCTCAGACCTATTAACCATTTGGTTATCAGTCTCTTCCTTTTAGCCAACCATCTATGGGGTCATCACCCCATAGATGGTTGGCTAAAAGGAAGAGAGACTGATAATAGGTGTGATAAGTACATACAATCTCTTGTTTATCAGCCTGTGATCCCATACCGCATATTTTTTGACAAATGTATTAATTATATAGTTAATGTAGTTTCCTCTTTATCAGCCCAATGGAATTACATGTATCTTTTTGACATCCTGCTCTGACCTCAATTTTATTTTTAATTTACATACAGGAAAAAGAGAACCGGAGAGAGAACAGATTGTTGGCATCTGTCATATACATTATGTTCTTTGAGGGTGAGGGATTTCCTTTGCTTCATCTATTACAAATGATTTTGTTGACATGGGTATATTTTAATAAACTTCAATAAAACAATTCAATATCACTTTAGTGTTGGTTTCCTTCATCGAAATCTTCTTTTGCTCAAGAATTCTAGCATACATTTGCTGATAATGTTAAGACACTTAAGCAGTGTAAGAATTATCTAAATCACAGCTCTGTTTTTCCAAGGGTCACATCTGAATGCTCCCAAATAATAAAAGTACTACTCTATATCCGGCTCAGCTGAAGGTAAAACAAACCATTTGTTGGCTTAGAATCTCTAGAACCCTCCCCATTATCTATCGGCTAGGGAAATAGTAGAATTTGCTTGGACTGTATATACTGAGCATTTTCTTGCTCCACCTTGCGTGACGCCATTATAAAGAGAAATAAGCTCTATAAAAGTGAAGCTGAGTGTGCCGGGCTAGTGCTAAATGCCTTTAAACACCCACCAGAATGGGGTACAAGATCGCCAGCCTATGGATGCTTTGTATGGTACTTACACAATTACGTGCCTATGAGGTGCCCACAGGTAAATATATACGACTGCTTGCCATTTTGCTTATATTTCCCTGTTGTCATAAATGTATGATTTTATCAGTGTTAAGAAAAAGAAAGCTACACTTCAACAAGTATAATGGGTAACGTGTAAGTATACATTTCCAGCAATGCAGCTATTCATATTAATCATTTTGCCATTAACATGTACTAGTTTGTTATATTTGTACCTTAGCAAACACTTATGACTAAAAATGTCATCACCTAAATGATTTATGTTAAAAGGGAATTAAATGGTAATTTTCCCTTTGTTTGACACTTGGTATCTGAAAGCATTATTTGCCATTGATTTTCTTTTAATTGAATAATGCAATAGGTTCATTTTTGAATCTTTCTGGATATATTCTGCATTGTGCCACTAGGTGGTGCATTAAAAAAAAAAAAGATAACAGATAATCCATTATGCCAAAGTTATTGAAAAAGCACATTGTTGCAAAAGCACCGGACATCGTTAAGCTAGCCTTCTCAGCATTTTCTCAATTTATTATAGATTATAACACCTTAGAGAAACCCTCTAAACAAATGAATGTACATTTCTCTTCTGAGTCCTTTTGCAATTTCCATGAATTATTCTTTTTCTAGTTTTCAAGATATTAAGAGTTTTTTTGCTGATATAATAAATGTGAATACACAGCGCCACCTGCTGTTTATTTTTGCCAAGTGAGAAAAGGAAAGTCTTGCGATCTTGCTCTGTTTAGAACTGACCAAAGACCTGTCTTCATCTCTCTTCCCTTCTCACTAACTTAGTTTTCTCAACAGAGCAAAATCACAAGATTTGTTTTTTATAAAATATGTATACTGCTTATGTCCAGTAGCAGGCAGCACTTTTGTTTCATCTTCATTCTATTAGCAGTCTGAAAACTGATAATATTTTGAAAACTAACAAAAATGTTTTTATTATATTGCAAAAGTGCTCAGAAGAGCACTCTGAACCATATACAATAATATGTTCTGAAGGTCTAAATTCAGAGGGGGGGTACTCTAGAGAAAACAGGAAAAACAGTTTTATTTAAACAAAATATGGTACAAATTTATCAAAGATTGCACTGGGATTCTGTCTGGTTTCCTAGAATTCTTAGGATTTTTAAAGGGAAAACGTAATAAAAGTTGGAAACGGAACAGAAAAACACACAAATAAGAATAAAAATTGGCATTTCATAATGTTATATTCTTCATTAGACAATTATGGCAAATTTTAATTGCCCATTGCAAACTTTTTAAACCATGCTTGTAGGTGGCGTAATCTCTTGGAGCAAACATAACATTTTCATTAAGTTTAATTACATACACTGCGCACTGGTGCAAACTATAAAATTCATAATCTTCCTTTGTTGGAAGTGGTTGCTTAACAGTGTCTGCGTTTGCAAAATCTATATCAAATTTGTGCAATTTTCCCTTTGTGGATATTTTTTCTGTTACCAAATTTTATTACATATTCCACCTATTCTATATATAAGTGATGTATCAATCAATTATATGGCTAGTTTGTGATATTTATTATTGTCCGAGCACTCTAGGATTATTCATTTTAGTGCATGCAGTGACTATTAGAATGAGTCATTTTAACTAGTTTTGACTCTCATCCAATTTTATTAGAAATTATTGAACCAATCATTCCTCTCTGTCTCTAGCACATCCTTTTAATAACATTAATGTAGTATGCTGTTATCACTAATCCAAAAAACCCTAGCATTCTGTATAACGGGTCCCATACCTGTACAGGCATAGGACTCATTATCCATAATGCTTGGGACCAAGGGTATTCTGGATAAGGGGTCTTCCCGTAATTTGGATCTCCATACCTTAAGTCTACTAAAAAATCAATAAACCATTAATCAAACCCAATAGGATTTTTTTGCATCCAATAAGGATTAATTATATCTTAGTTGAAATCAAGTACAAGGTTCTGTTTTATTATTACAGAGAAAAAGGAAATCAATTTAAAAAATCTGAAATATTTGATTAAAATGAAGTCTATGGGAGGCAGGCTTTCCGTAATTTGGAGCTTTCTCGATAACGGGTTTCCAAATAAAGGATCCCATACCTGTACCTATTTTATTAATAATTCATTTTTAGCAAATACATAGATTTTAGATAGGATCCACCCCCGCACATAAATAATTTAATGTTTAAGGGGCTGTTTACTTAAAACTTTTTGAATGAAAGTGATCCCCAACCAGTGGCTCAGGCGCAACATGTTGCTCCCCAACCCCTTGGATGTTGCTCTCAGTGCCCCCAAACCAGGTAGTTATTTTTGAATTCCTGACTTGGGGGCAAGTTTTGGTTAAATAAAAACAAGATTTACTACCAAATAAAGCCCCCTATAAGCTGATAGTGTGCATAGAGGCTGCCTAATAGCCAATCACAGCCCTTATTTGGCTCCTCCATGAACTTTTATGATGCTTGTGTTGCTCTCCAAGTCTTTTTACATTTGACTGTGGCTCACGAGTAAGAAAGGTTGGGGATTCCTGTTCTACAACATGTTGGAACACATTGGAGGAAGCATGAAGTCTAAAAAATATAACCTACTGCACTGTAACCGTGGTGATTCCATGCCAGCATCATACAATTTTTTTTTGTAAATCTAATTTGCAGTCATTTAATATGATTATTAATAAAGTTATTACAGGTATGGGATCCGTTATCCGGAAACCCATTATCCAGAAAGTTCAGAATTACGAAAAGGCCATCTCCTCCATTATAAGAAAATAATTTTTATTTTTAAAAATGATTCCCTTTTTCTCTGTAATAATAAAACAGTACCTGTACTTGATCCCAACTAAGATATAATTACCCCTTATTGGGGGCAGAACAACCCTATTGGGTTTATTTAATGGTTAAATGATTCCCTTTTCTCTGAAATAATAAAACAGTACCTGTACTTGATCCCAACTAAGATATAATGACCCCTTATTGGGGGCAGAACAGCCCTATTGGGTTTATTTAATGGTTAAATGATTCCCTTTTCTCTGTAATAATAAAACAGTGCCTTGCACTTGATCCCAACTAAGATATAATTAATCCTTACTGGAGGCTAAACAATCCTGTTGGGTTTAAACAACATTTAAATTATTTTTTAGTAGACTTAAGGTATGGAGATCCAAAATACAGAAAGATCCCTTATGTGGAAAGCCCTGGGTCCCGAGCATTCTGTATAACAGGTCCCATACCTGTATAAGATTTTAAAATAGTAGAAGGTGTCAGCATAAGGGCTCCTCTATGTATGGCAGGGAAGGATGCAACTTAATAGAGAGCTAATAGAGAATTAAACTGTGCTCTATCCAAGAGGGGAAGACATGTAGGCACCCTTCGCCTGTCTCCTACCAATCCCCTAAGTTGTAAGGAAAGGTCTCACCTGCACCTCCTGACACTGCGCTCTGCTCCTTGCGTACAATTGCTTCTTTAGTGAGCACAGAGGAGTGCACTCTGGAGCACTGACAGTATTAAGGAATACATCCTTTATATCAACATTCCAATATATATTGAGGACTAAAAACTAATTTAGATGATTGCTGATCTATCTTATGTTTCATGGGTTCTATCCTAAAGCCTTACTCCAAGATTGATTTAATGCATGCACTTTGTAAACTATACTCTAAGGGGCTGATTTACTAACCCACGAATTCGAATCCGAATTGGAAAAATTCCGATTGGAAAACGAAAATTTTGCGACTTTTTCGTATTTTTTGCCATTTTTTCGGCGCCTTTATGACTTTTCGGAAATTATCGCGACTTTTTCGTTACCAATACGATTTGCACGAAAAAACGCGAGTTTTTCGTAGCCATTCCGAAAGTTGCGCTTTTTTCATAGCGTTAAAACTTAAAAGGCGCGACGTTTTGCGCAAGTTTTAACACTACGAAAAAATTGCAACTTTTTGCACAAGTTTTAACGCTACGAAAAAATCGCAACTTTCGGAATGGCTACGAAAAACTTGCGTTTTTCCGCAAAAATCGTATTGGTAACGAAAAAGTCGCGATAATTTTCCGAAAAAATCGCAAAATACCGATCATTATGAAAAAAACGCAATCGGACGCATTCGGCCCGTTCGTGAGTAAGTAAATGGGCCCCTAAGCATACCCCTCTTATGCAGGAGGTCCATGTGGAAGGTCCCCAGTGTTTTTTTTCTAATCAAAATTCTACAATTGTGTGTGGGTTAAGAATAACATTTAGTAGAAAAAATTGTTCTTTTTCTTTTGAAGAAAACCATTCCTATCAATTTTTTGAATGTCTTCACTGACAAACGGTATCCTTTTTACCTTTTCCTCCTATGGCGAGTGTGATAATGTTTGGTCTAAGAAATAATTATCATTCCGACTACTTGAAAATATGTCTTTCCATGCAAAATATTATTGTCAATTCATTTTACAACAGTATGTCATAATTTTATTTGTTTGCAAACCAACCACACAGAAAAAATGTTCTGTTATTCAGAGCAAACCAGTCTACAAAAGATATGCCAAAAACCTAAATACAGTAGTAATGTAAATAGAAGAGAGAAGTGTTCTAAAAATTCTGAAATTATATCATAGCTTTATCTGATGCGTTCCAATGACTAAATAAAGGTGTTACAGATTAATTTCAGAGTATTTTCATGGGTACAATTGAACAAGCCTAGAACAGGGATATTAAAAAGGAAAAGGCCAATGGCTCAGAAAGATTTTTATATGGTCTGTTTAGCTTTATATTGCTTTATGGTACCTCTTTTATATTTGAAGGACAATATTAATTCATATCAAGAGAATGGTCATAGGTGCATGATTTGCTCCTACCCATGCTAATATTTATAGATTTGTTTTTGTGGGGCCTACAGTGATTGGGATGATAGAATTCATACCATTGCTTCACTAATATTTGTACATATTATATCTGGGACATTGATTGATTTCTTACATAATCATGTAAAGTAGACTGTATTATCTCAGATACTATTTTAGCTATTACAGTTGCTGTTATAATGTACAAGAACAATTTGAATCAAACATTATGTAAATACAGTTAACAACTTCCATAATTACGCTGCATAGATTGGTAAAATTCTGCAAAAAGCAAACAAAAGGAATTCTGGGAATGAATTCCAAACTCTTAAAAAAATCCCATTTACATGGGTTTATCATATAGGCTACAGCTCACCCACTGAAGCTGAAGCCAGGACAATAGCTGATCAGATTCCCAACTACAAGTGGGTGAGCTGTAGCCTATAGGATAAACCTATGTAAATGGGATTTTTTTAAGAGTTTGGAATTCATTCCCAGAATTCCTTTTGTTTGCTTTTGTCTGTATGAGGCAGTCTCCTCAACCTTATTTATTTGTTTGTTAAAATTCTGAAGAAACCCTGTAGACAAACCCCCCCTCCTCCAAGCAGTAGTTGTTGTGGCCCTTATTTAGTGTTTATGAAGTGGTTCTGTTAAACTGATGGTGGCTAGTGATTAGTGAATCTGTCCCGTTTCGCCGAAAATGTGCCACTCTAAACAGTGAAAAATTGGCGAAACTGCGAAAATGTTTAGTGTCAAAAAAAATTGTTGCGTGACAATCCTTTTGGACACGTGACAATTCTTTTGATGAGCCAGACAATTCTTTTTGATTCATGGCGATGCGCTGCAATTTTTTCCGCAGCAAATTTTGTCGGAAATTCGCAGCAAATCCATGCCTGGCAAATTTTTCCGCTCATCAGTAATGGCGGCAAAAGGAAATAGGGGCCAATAAAAGAAATATAACATAAGATTAGCAATTGTATAATTATGTTTGTTTTAATACTGTGAAATGTTGACACAAAGGGAGTAAAATGTGCTTAAATATATGTACCCACCTGCAACTAGAATGTAAATATAAAAATATATAGGTCTTTTAAATGTAGGTTTAAAAAAGAATTCTAGAGTGATTGTAAATGATTTTGTAAAACCCCATTAGGATCCCAGAATTAATAGTGCCTAAATTAATAACACTTTAGGCCCCATCAGCCACTGCCTTCTTCCTGTTAAAGGAAAAGTAACACCATTTTTTTACATTGCAAATATACATTTTATACACTTTAGCTAACATATATAACAGACTGAAATTTAAATATGATAAGTGGTTATTGAATAAAAATCATTACCTTGGATGTATAGGGCACAGCTAAAAAAGGCGATGTGGCGACTTCCTGTTAAAACCGGAAGTTAGTTTCCTGCATTTTCCAGCGTGAGGAGACTGCTTTAAAAGTTATTTATAGATTTGTTTTTGTACTGGTTAGGGAGAGGGTTGGGAGACGGAGGCCCTCTTATTTCCTGCTCTGTTTGTTTTTCTGTGTGAGCGGAGCGCACTGCTGACATTGTATGGGGAGAGGGAGGGGGTAGAGGGGGAAGCTGCCCGGAAGTGTGTCAAACGAAGTGCTGCAGCCTGAACCCTGAGAATACCTGGTAATGGTCCTTATTTAAAATCTACTCATGCTATTAACATTTATGTATTTTAAATATGCTAATAAAAGTGTGTAGAAGGCATAGTTTTAATGTAAAAAAATTGTGTTACTGGTCCTTTAAAGTTCGAGCTGCATTGCTTCCTGTCAGCTGATCTCTGAGGGAGCACACAGCCCATCACTAAATGGTGGATCAAGGGAAAGGGCAATATTTACTGATATATATATTCCAGTTTGGCAAGATTCTTGAATAGTCCACTTAATATGAGAAAAACTACCTACTGGTTAAGTATTTATTTTGGGGGTATAGTTTTCTTTTAAACAGGCAGAGGACCTTTACAATGCAGGGCATTACATATATTATGTTGACATGCTCCAATACTTCATTAAATACCGGTATGGGATCTCTTATTCTGATCCCAAAATCCAGAAAGCTCAGAAGGGGGAAGGTTTTTTAAATTTGGTAGAAAGAAAATACAATTTTTCTTTTACTTTTGAAGCAAACCCTTCCTATCTATTTTTTAATGTCTTCACTTACTGACTTCATGTTATTTGTTTGCATAGAAAAACTAAATACTGGTATAGAATCTCTTATTCTGAATCCCAATATCCAGAAAGCACAGACTTATGGGAAGGCCATCTCTTACAGAGTCCATTTTAAGCATAAATATCCTTTTGATCTGTACAGGTATGGGATCCCTTATCCGGAAACCCGTTATCCAGAAAGCACCGAATTACAGAATGCCTGTCTCCCATAGACTCCATTTTAATCAAATAATTCAGAATTTTAAAACGGATTCCCTTTTCTCTGTAATAATAAAACAGTACCTTGTAATTGATCCCAACTAAGATATAATTAATCCTTATTGGATGCAAAACAATCCTATTGGGTTTAATTAATATTTTATTGATTCTTTAGTAGACTTAAGGTATGTGGATCCAAATTACAGAAATGAGGGTTTATCTGTTATCTGCTAAGTAACCTGTGCCTTTTCTACTTTGAATGGCTGCCCCCATGGCTACACAGCAGCTTACTTATGTAGCCCACTTTATAAACAGATGTGGCACTACCTGCTGATATGTCACTATACTTGGCGCTTTCAGGAGTCCTGAGCCCCGTTTACTTTGGGGAACAGCTATTTCTTTATACTTTGGCATGCCTCCACCCAGGATAGGGATAGAATGAACTATAACTCCCCTCCTGAGAACTTAATATATTGCTCCTTGGTGGGGACTCCCAGCACCCCTGGTACCTTGCCCCCTCACTGGGGTATATCCTTACCAGGTAGTGTAGATCCTCCAGGAGTAATACACACACACACTCTGAAGTATGCTGAACCAAGTGTTGTGTTTATTTGCAGAGTGGCAGACAGCTTTTGCATACAGGAGACATAGGATATATCAGGAAACCTTCTATTCCCTCAGGAGTCCCTCTCTCCTGGGATACCGGCAACACTCCAGCCAAATGACCCTCCCTTTGGGGTTCCCTCCGGTACTCACACCGGAATACCCTCTCTAGGGCTATCCCCGGTACTCACGCCGAGCGGACACCCCCTGGAGACCTCACTCCGGAAATGTCACCCGGCTATCCCCCGGATTAGGCAAACTCCTATTCCTATCACTTTAGTCCCTGACTCCAGCTATTAATGCTGGGAGATCTTAATCTTGGTATGTCTCCTGGTGGGGCCAAGCTGCCCAGCTAAATGCCCTGTCTGCCACTCCTAGAGCGGCCTATGACTGATATCTTCCTCTCTAAACCCAGCCTGTCACTATCCTCCAGCCAGAGGGGTCCCAGGCAGGAAGACCTGGCTGCACATGGCTGCACAGCCTTATATACTGTGTGCACCACCCTGTGGCCATAACCCTGAACTGCAGGGATACTCCCTTTCTTAACACAAAAACAACTAGGACCACCTTTAGGTGTCCAATTCCCTAAGGCCACCCTCTAGTGCCTGTCAAAGGAGAACCCATCCTAGGGGCCCAATTTTGGAGATCCCTACACTTACATAAACTATAGTAGTCTTTCTGAGGCAAACACACCAGTTGTAGCAATGCAGGGCAACAGTACATTATATTGTAATTACTTTTATACACTTTCATTTTTTTGGTGTTACTGTTCCTTTAAAATAGAATCTATGGGAGATAACCTTTCTATAATTCTGAGCATTCTGGATAATGGGCAGTCAATCTGTTGAAATCAATGTGTCATTTAATGCAAACATCCCTTACCATGATGTCACTTATACAATGGTATCCAATCCAAGTATGTTTCCATCTAAAAAAGCATTAGTAGCAGCTACACAAAATAATTTATCATGTAGATACATTAATAGCTACTACATTATAAAAACATTGTCTTATACTAGTGATCCCCAATAAGTGGCTCGCGAGCAACATGTAGCTTACCAACCCCTTGGGTGTTGCTCTCAGTGCCCCCAAACCAGGGAGTTATTTTTGAATTCCTGACTTGGGGGCAAGTTTTGGATGATTAAAAACAAGATTTACTGCCAAATAAAGCCCCTGTAAGCTGATAGTGTGCATAGAGGCTGCCTAATAGGCAATCTTAGCCCTTATTTGGCACCTCCATGAACTTTTATGGTGCTTGTGTTTTTTACTTTTGATTGTGGCTCACAAGTAAGAAAGGTTGGGGACCCTTGACTTATACCAATAATGAACAGTTACTTTTTTTTTGGTAAGAAATACAATGTACACCATTTCTACATATGAATATTTCAATTTATGCTTTCCTCAAACAGATCAGTTTAAAAATAATAGGAAGAATGTATGCAGCACATGGGGGAACTTTCACTTTAAGACCTTCGATAATGAATTATACCAGTTCAAAGGAGGCTGTACCTACAACTTACTTTCTCACTGCCAGGACTCCTATCAAGAGTTCTCTGTATTCATTAAACGTGACATAGTCGAAGGACATCCTCTCATCGACAAGATCACCATTAGCATCAAGGATGTAATCATTAATCTGAGGGGCAAAACCGTGTTTGTAAACAATCAACTGTAAGTGGATGCTCTAAATAAAAGATATTTGTGGTGCTATAGAATATTGTTTACTTGATAATGAATTGAGACTTGATTTTGATTGGGTTTTTTTTTTGAGTACCATGTTTTAAGGCTAAAGGGGGACTCTGGCTTATGAATCAAAATCGCTTAAAGAATTTAGGGTACAGGTATAGAACCTGTTATCCAGAATGCTCGGGACCAAGGGTATTCCAGATAAGGGGTCTTTCCGTAACTTGGATCTTCATGCCTTAAGTCTATTAAAAAATCAATAAAACATTAATCAAACTCAATAAGATTATTTTGCATCCAGTAAGGATGAATTATATCTTAGTTGGGATCAAATACAAAGCACTGTTTCATTTTTACAGAGAAAAAGGAAATCAATTTTTAAAATCTGAATTATTTGATAAAAATGGAGTCTATGGGAGACGGGCTTTCCGTAGTTCGGAGCTTTCTGGATATCGGGTTTCCGGATAAGGGATCCCATACCTGCATATGTTGAAATCTAGCTGAAAAGCAGTTCTTCTCTTTCTGCATAATTTGAAATCCTGGCAGGGGAGGAGGGACTAAAACACTGATGTTACAAATTGTGACAACTTCTCAACAGATAACAGACAGCATGCAGGAACTACATAACCCACAATGCATTGCACTGTGATGTTTCTTTCCTTTCTGACATCACCTTTGCAGGGAATTGTGGTATTTGGAGGATGCAGACTGAAGGCAGGCTGAAGACAGTTGACTACTGTTACTTTTTTTTTTTGAGTCTCAAAGTAGTCAGCCAGATCAACAGAAGAACATGGGCCAGGCTTAGGCAATTTTTACAAACCATATTATTACATTAATAATAATAAAAAAAATTATAAACATACCTGGGTTTTTTTTCAGAATTACAGAACCCTACTACAACTATGGAATTCTGATCTACAATAATACAGCGTACCTCAATGTACAAACCAAAGTGGGTCTGAACATATTTTACAATCAAGAAGATGCAGTTATGGTGAGCAGCGGAGACTTGAAGTGATTAATGTCACAGTTACATTGAGAATATTTTCAGAATTACATTAAATGTATATTATCTACTACTTTTATTGCTCAGGCAAATGAAAAAGATGACCCGGTATATGTTGATTGATTCATTTAGTCTGCAAAGGAATCATATTTACTTCTCTTTAACAGTTGGAGCTAGACCCTAAATTTATGAACAAAACATGTGGCTTATGTGGAGATTATAATGGAGTTTCCAGATATACTAACTACACCATTTTAGAAGGTATGTGCACTCCCATAATGGATACTTTGATTAACAGAAACATTGGAAACTGTTGGCAAGTAACTGATTAAATATGGGATGGTGGGCTTGTATACTGGGCACTGATAGCGTAAGTTAAATGATACCAAGCAATTCCTTTTAAATAGCAGGTCTTGGGGGATCCTGACTTGCAACTTGAAGCATAGTAAGTACAATATTAGGAATAGTGATGAGCAAATCTGTGAGTGAAACAACAAAAAATGAGTGAAAAATGTTGTGACAATTATTTGCCACGCACCAAATTATGGGCGACAAGCCAAAAAAAAAAAAACCCTACAAATGGTGAAACGCAGAAATTTGCTGCAAATCCATGCCTGGCGAATTATTTTGCCCATCACTAAAGGACAAGGAAAGGCATTTTGGCATTTTATTGCCAATAGATTAGCCACAATAGTGCCACCTACAATGCTATATTTATTCTGCAGGAAGCTTTACCATACGTGAGTAAACAGCCCTAGAAGCTCCCTCTGTTTGTTTGGTCTTAGTAACTTCAGTGCTGCAACTCTAGCTGCTGGTAGCTCAAATTACAGCACAGTTGGAAGGGGGGAGAGTAAAGATGGGAGGGGGAGGACAAAGAAGGAGGGGAAAAGAGGAGCAAACTGAGCAGAATTGTGCCATGCCCTGAAGGATTTTTCTGAGAGAAGGAAGTCTGAAGCTGAAAAATATGTGAAGAAAAAAACCCTATGTTTCTTTTGATTGAGGACTCAATGCAGCTTTTCTGTGAGTACTTATGGTTGTATTCAGGGTTGGACTGGGGGGGGTGCAGGGCCCACTGGGGCTCTGCAGGTGCCGCTGCTGCCAATGTGTCTTCCCCCGTAGGGGCCCCCTTAACCCCCAGCAGGGTCCCCCACCTGACAACCTCCCCTGAGCTCGCGTAAGTTTAACGCATCAGGGGAGGAATGGTTGGGCAGGGGGAGCGCCGGCAAAGGTCGGGTCTGGGCCACCGGGGCCCACTAGAGCCAGGGCCCACTGGGATTTTTCCTGGTGTCCCAGTCCAACCCTGGCTGTATTTACATAGACCTTTCTGATAAAGAAATGATTACATTTCCTTCTGCTTTAAGGAATATTATTCGATGGGTTTCACTAACAGCCAGGCCAAAATGGTTAATAGTTTTTACTCTTCCACTGTATTAAATGTTTGTCTGTTAAAAGACAAAACTCCTTATTGTATCAAACTCCTTTCTCATCTACAGATGTATTACTGTATCCTATTGAATTTGGAAACTTACCAGTTGTGCAAAACACAGATGAATGTTGGCCTGTAACAGAAGACCAGCAACAAACCCTGTCAGATTGCTCTCAACATGTGAGTTATTTTAGACTGGATGATGACATCAATGGAATTCTATAATTCTATTGGTATTTCTCAGGCACTTAAATATAATGCTGTCTTTAGTGAATGTTAAAAGTAACTGAAACATTACTGTTATGAATACAGAGACACGGGATTCCTAAGTAGACAGATGCTGCATAATGTTGCATGATGCTGTACATGGCTCCTATGAAAAGTTAGTTACCGTATATACTCGAGTATAAGCTGATCCGAATATAAGCCGAGGTACCTAATTTTACCTAAGAAAACTAGAAAAACGTATTGACTCGAGTATAAGCCTAGGGTGGGAAATGTAGCAGCTACTGCTAAGTTTCAATAATCAAAATAAATACCAATAAAATTACATTAAATGAGTGGGGTATGTGTTTTTAAATATTTATTTAAACAGTAAACTAGCTCTAGTGGAGAAGAGGGTCAACAAAAACAATATGGTATCAATGATGATACCTTAAGAGTACTAACCCCTTAGCTCAATCAGCAACCAAGCTAAAACACAAAGAGTTAAAATCCTTCAAAACTATATATAGTTTATATAGAATATAAAGTGCAATGGCTAGTGCAGAATGGGGCAGGGGAGGATGGTAGATGAATTTGGGAGTGCAGTGTCTGGTTGCGGGTGGCCTAATTTGCACACAAAGGACAGAGGGTGCTAGTCTGGAGGGACCCATGGCACCCGACTCGAGTATAAGCTGAGGGTAACTTTTTCAGCACATTTTGGGTGCTGAAAAACTAGGCTTATACTCAAGTATATACAGTATTTAACATTTACCATTTTTGCTAAATTGCACCAGTACAGTTGCCCATAGAGACCAATCAGCAATTAGTTTTCATCAATCTAAAACAAGTTTGAAAATAAAAGCAACGATCTGATTTAGCTACTACATTAAATAGATATTTTTATATATTTCCTGGTATTTATATACCACTGGCACATTTCCGCAGCCCTTAACAGAGATTTTACATAATTCTATGTCCCAGTGAAGCTTACAGTCTAAGGACCCCATCACATTACGGTCAGTTTAATCATGAGCCAATTAACCTGCCTGTATGTTTTAGTGCGGGACGAAACTGGAGTACCCAATGGGAAATCCCCGTAGATATGAGAAGAACATACAAACTCTAGCTAGAATTACATTTAGGAAGCACTACCCACTGAGCCAGCCCCAAACTATTGGAGCACCCACTATATTGAGATTTTTTTGTAGGTGTGCATCACTACATCATAGAATTTTAGCCCCAAACTATTGAGAAATCACTATTATGTTTTTGTAACATGAAGTGAGGTGGCATTGCTGCATGGACTTCAGGAACAGTTTTGCCATACAATAACATACCGCTGGATGGAACAAACACCAGTGTGCAAAGTTCAACTTTTGGATGCAATTTGTCATGTTTTTTCCCACAATACACAGTTTTTTCCTACTCTGTATTTCGGGAAATTATAAGTTAATGCATTGTTAATGCTATCCCTTGTGATATGCAAAATAAAAATACCAAAAGGCATTCCTCAACAACTAATAGACATTAAAATACATGCCCTTTTGTATAGTACAGGTATGGGATCCCTTATCCGGAAACCCATTATCCAGAAAGCTCAGGATTACGGAAAGCCCATTTCCCATAGACTCCATTTTAATCAAATAGTTTCAAATTTTAAAACTGATTTCCTTTATCTCTGTAGTAATAAAACAGTACCTTGTAATTGATCCCAACTAAGTTATAAATAATCCTTATTGGATGCAAAACAATCCTATTGGGTTTAATTAATGTTTTATTGATTTTTTAGTAGACTTAAGGTATGGAGATCCAAATTACAGAAAGACCCCTTCTCCGGAATACCCTTGGTCCCGAGCATTCTGGATAATGGGTCCTATGGGTTCTATATCACATAATATTGTAATTCATTTTACAGTCATAGTAGTCTTACTTGGATAAAGACACACACTAAACACAAAATGTGTTTGATGATCAAAATACAACATGGGTTTAATGCTCAAAAAGGGACAGTATGGACAAGATATTTGGGGAAAAAGAAGATTACTAAAAAAGTTAGTGATTGTCAAAGGATTTTCTCATGAACATGATATGGTGTTATAGTCATTTTTGGGATTATTCCTTCCACAGATCCCAGTTTGTAAGCAGTATCTGGAGCAATCTGCATTTGATACCTGCACCAAGTCCCTCATGCAAGAAGACTTTTATATCTATGCTTGTGTGCTGGACATGTGCTCCTGTGGCCAATACCAAGACAGTTTCTGCCTCTGCAGTACAATTACGGAGTACTCTAAACAGTGCTGCCATTCTGGAGGAAAACCAGATGAGTGGAGAAATAACACATTTTGTTGTAAGATTCTTCTTTTCACTTTATTACAGAGTTAATTGTAGTTATGGAGTTATTGCTCAATGGACCTTTCCTCCCCTTCCACCATGAAAGCATGAACAGACAAAGCAGGCAGCACTGTATTTATAAGGAAAACTTTATAAGGCAAACATATTTCTCTGCACTACATGTTGGAGCAAAGAGCCATCCTACAATGTATTCATACAGGGCAGGGCACAAAGTGGAGAAACCTTGGTAGACTGTGCCCATTTTTTCCACTTTGCACCTTGCCCTGCATGTAATAAACAACACCTTATATGTCCTATGTGCTTTTATCAACATTTTCTTCCCATAGCACCCACCTTGTTCTGTCCTCACTACGTATTACCCTGGGGCAGTGTGTAGTTTGACATACAGCTAAACTGTAGGTTGGTAGGCTTCAGTTTATTAAAAAAGGGGAATGTGTGAAACTGGGGAAATAGAAAATATGGCAGCATTTACTATACAGCATAATAAAGTACAGTAACCAAAACATTATGGTTCACATAATGTACAATCATGGTTGAAGGAAAGGAGGCAACTGAGTAGGAGTAAGGCCTAGATGCCTGGGCAAGAACAGATGAGCCATGAGGTAACTGCACACAAACAGTTATAAACCCGAATTAAGGTATATACAAGGAAAATACCTACGTGTATTAATAACCTAGAGGCTAGGGATGTATAATACCTACCAACGATGCTTCCACAATGCTGGATGGGTTAGGATTTATGCAGAATGACAATGGAGCTGGTAAGACTGCTAAGATGGCAGCTATAATGAACCTTTTCCTGTATTACCCATGGTCACATGGTAAAGTACGGTAAGCTGAAAAGGACAATTTTTTTAAGCAATCACAACCTATACCTTAAGAAACCACTAGGTGGCGAAATGAAACAATAAAACAATGCCGGAGGTATAACACCACTGCTGTCAGGTTGATTAGACAAAGTCCCTCCAGTGTTTTTTGCCTCATGAATAAGTGGGTTGTTTGTGAAGATTCTCATTCATCCAGGTCATGGTATATCTGTAGTAATAAGTCAAATCAACTGTGTTTTTCTTGAAGACGTACTGCCAGTCATCAAACTGGCTTACTCAATTCAGAATTGAAAAGAAAAACACAGCAAGTTCAGTTGATTTGACTTGTTACTACAGATATATCATGACCTGGATGAATGAGAATCTTCACAAACAACCCACTTATTCATGAGGCGGAAAAAGCACTTTTATACTTGAATATCTTAAGACAACCATCAAGATAAGCAGCTCCAGGAGTCCCCAAGCTGACAGACTATTAACAAATAGCATCCCATTGGGACTTCCATGTTTAGTTATGTCTTATGGCTATCACTTTGCTCAAACTGTGATGAAATGACTTGGTCAGGTGAAATTAGCTACTTTGACATATACTAACAAAAAAAAGCTACTAGTAGCGGCTCAAAGGTCCACCCAGGAATATGTTTAAACGATCCCAGTGCTTGTATTATAAACGTATTATGTTGTGCCTGTAGCTAACGATTTTTATTTCTCAGCTAAGAAGTGTCCAGGAAATATGATTTATAAAGAAAGTGGCTCCACTTGCATGAACTCATGCTCCCACCTGGAAAGCCCAACCCCTTGTGAGGAACATTTTATGAATGGCTGCTTTTGTCCTGAAGGTACATACACAAAAAAAACACAAACAATTCAAGAATAGCATTACAATTAAAAATGTGTTAGACAGTGCAATGTTCCAGCCCTATGTTTTTTCCAGGCACAGTAAGGGATGACTACAACTGGAGAGGCTGTGTGAATGAAAGTGAGTGCTACTGCAAATATGCAGGAGAACTGTATGCCCCTGGAAAATCAATTATCCACAGCTGTGAAACATGGTATGTCATTATTGTCTTCTTTTATGAACACAAAGTTAATTTACTATCACCGTTCTACTGTAAGGAGCTGTTAAGTCAACATTTTGGGAATTTCGGGAAAAATTGTATTGCAGTTGCACTACTCTTAAAACATAAATATCTGGGAAGAAAGAAACATAAAGACAAAGGCACATAAAAAAAGTATTAACTGGAGTATTATTTAGAATTGGTTTTCTTTTCTATAGCAAATGTATATCGGGAAGGTGGAACTGCACAGAGGAACCATGCCCTGCATTATGTTCTATTGAAGGTGGAGCTGATTTCACTACATTCGATGAGAAAAAGTACACATTCCATGGAAACTGTTACTATGTGCTGTCACAGGCAAGATATTTCTTTGTTTTCCGTATTTTAGAAACAACACAAATCTGTAAATTGAGAAGTTGTTTCACTGGACATTAAACATTAGGAGTTCATTTTGCAGGCATCATCAATCACCTGAACTCTGTATTCTTTAATCTTGCTGACGAAGCTCCGGCTGTCACTCATATACAGTATTTGGAAGGAGGATTGTCTAGATATCAAAAAAACAAATTACCCCAACTTTTTGCCAAGAAATTGAAGTATCAAATAATAAGTACAATTGGCAAATAGGTTATTGACACGGCACCTCTTGAGTAGCAAACACCATGACATAAATAATGAAAAAGTAAAAATAAATTAATCAATGATTTCATTAATGCCCAAGGACATTTTGGTATAGTGTATTGGTTAATACTATAAAGCTCATGGCGAAGCAATTTGGGGGCATAAACAAGATTATGGTAAACCTGTAAAGGTGCAACGAAAAAGCACCGGCACTCAGAGCTGCAAAATGGGACAAACCCTTTAAAAATCTTTATTGCGGAGATGCCACCGCAATAAAGGTTTTTAAAGGGCTTGTCCCATTTTGCAGATCTGAGTGCCGGTGCTTTTTCATTGCTATTGTGTTTTGGGAGGGTGCCGATCCCTCCAAGCAGTGTGCACCGAACGCTAACAATTTTCCTTGGAGAACTAAGGGTGTGCGAGCTGAGTCTCCTGTTCTTCTCTAAACCTGTAACGGTGGCCATACACAGTAAGGTCCCCTCTCTTGGCAAGGTCGCCAAGCATGCAGATCTTTTCCCAATATCCACACCTAAGGGTGGACTATATCGGGCTAATTGGCTTGCTTGGCCCTGGTATAGGCTGGTATAGGTGTGGTTGGTTCAGGGACCACATCCACGAGCTGATGCTGACCTCGATCTGATGGAAAAATCAAACCTGCTTGATTGAGATCTGGACAATTTCAGGCCAGAAGTCAGTCGGACAGGCCTGCCGTTCGTGCTCATACATGGGTGAGCTCTGAGTATTCCTAGTCTTTCTACAGATTAAGTGACAGGTAAAAAACTGGGAGATAATGTTGCTGACAGAACAGGGGGTAACAAAAAAAGGTGAGGGTGATAAAGGCATCTGTAGGAGATTATTTTTTCTGTATGGGCTACAAAAAATGTTATATGATTTTCAATGTCTTTTGTTATTTTTCAGGGCACGGACTTTGTTATCCTGGGAGAGCTGACACCTTGTGGTATCAGTGAGAGAGACACATGTCTTAAAACTATTAGTCTTCTAATGGACAATAATCAAAACGTGAGTGCAGCAATATAACATTTAAAAAAAAAATCAAAAATTCTAAACTAGGTTCCATTTTGTTCAGTCCATCTTTTTGATTCTTGCAGGTTCTCTCAATTAAGGCAGATGGCAATGTTTTACTGAATGACCTGAAAATAACCCTGCCACATGTTACAGGTAAGGGGATATACTCCTTTTCTATTAGCAATGGTATGCATCATTTTAAGTTTTAGAGAGCGCAATTAGTGATGAGCGAATCTGTGCCGTTTTGCATCGCCAAAAAATTCTCAAAGTGTCAGAAAAATTTGTGAAACGGCGAAAAATTTTGACATGACCACGCCCAATTTGACATGACCGTGACTATTTTGATGCAGGCGCGACAATTTTGATGCAACTTTTTTTGACCCGCAACAAATTTTTCTCAGAAGTTTTGCAAAACAATCCCCAAGTGGCAAAATGCAGAAATTTGCTGCAAATCCATATCTGGCGAACAAATTCGCTCATTACTAAGAGGCACATTTACTAATCCACATCCGAAAAGCGTCCGAATGCGTTTTTTTTGTAATGATCGGTATTTTGCGATTTTTTTTCGTAAATTGTCGCAACTTTTTCGTAGGTGTTAGAACTTTTTCGTAAATTGACGCAACTTTTTCGTAGCCATTACGACTTGTGCGAATTGTTGTGACTTTTTCGTAGCCGTCGCGCCGAGTACGAAAGTTTCGGATTCATTCAAGTATCGTGACTTTCCTTGGGCCAGGTTGGAGCTGCAGAGTGCCATTGAGTCCTATGGGAGGCTTCCAAAATCATGCAAAGTCTGAAAGGTTTGCCCGCCCTTTACGAGCGCTCAATACGAAAAAGGCACAACAATATACATAGTTACATAGGGTTGAAAAAAGACCATTGTCCATCAAGTTCAACCCATCCGAGTAAACCCAGCACACAACCTATACTAACCAATCTATACACTCACATACATAAACTATATATATACAACCAGTAATACTAACTGTAGATATTAGTATCACAATAGCCTTGGATATTCTGCTTGTTCAAAAACTCATCCAGGCCCCTCTTAAAGGCATTAACAGAGTCTGCCATTACCACATCACTAGGAAGGGCATTCCACAGCCTCACTGCCCTCACCGTGAAAAACCACCTACGCTGCTTCAAATGGAAGCTCTGTTCCTCTAATCTATAGGGGTGACCTCTGGTGCGCTGATTGTTTTTATGGGAAAAAAGAACATCCCCCAACTGCCTATAATCCCCTCTAATGTACTTGTACAGAGTAATCATGTCCCCCCGAGCAAGTCGTAACGGCTACGAAAAAGTCGTGACAATTCGCGCAAGTCGTAATGGCTACGAAAAAGTCACGACAATTCACGCAAGTCGTAACGGCTACGAAAAAGTCGCAACAATTTACGAAAAAGTCATGATGGCGACGAAAAAAACGCAAAAAATACGAAAAAGTCGCAAAATGTTCATTTCCAATCTGATTTTTTCCCATTCGGGATTTGGATTCCTGGATTAGTAAATCAGCCCCTAAGTGTAAATTCTATACAATTTGATATTGCCTCAGAAACACAGTTATTACTCTTCAGCTTCTTTTCTTATTGATTCAGCTTGGTGCAGTTTATCCTGGGTATCCAATCTCTAATATCAATTTGTGATTTAGAATATCAATAGGCCACTTGCCATATATATTAGTATTCCAGAATGGAATCCATCAATATTCCTGTAACTGAAAGGTTTTGTTTAGCATTGCTAGCCCCTAAAAGTTAGAGTGGCCCAGCTTATTTGGCTTCATTAAACCTTGAATGTCAGGTTTCTCTTCAAGAAAATGGTATGATTGCCTTTTCTGCCAGTGTACAGTATGCAGCAGTGTTTTCTGGGTACTTAAGGCCATAGGAAGTTGCCCGATTTGAAATGCAAAGCTCTAGTTACAGGCTTATTCCCACTGTCTTTTGAGAAGCTAGACACATCCCTTATTTAAAGAAAAGAGAGTAAAGAGATTAAAAAGCCCTAGAAGCTTTTTCTGTTTGCTTAAGATAGCAGCTGCCATTTTAGCTTGGTCTTCGTAGCTTCCTGCTTGTAGCTTTAGCAGTTATAGCTCAGATCACACATTCCTAAGGGAGGGGGGAGTGAATTTTATGAATTCTTATGGGAGGGGGAGCAGGAGAGGGGAGAGAGGAGAGAACTGTGCAGACTCTGGCCCCAGGAATAAAGGATTTTTTGAGAGAGGAAGTCATATACCCTAAGAACATGTTTACAAAAAATGATAGAAGACACAGTGCAGCTTTTTTGTGAGTGCTTATGGCTGTATTTACCTTTCTGATAAAGTTTTCTTATTGTTTACCTTTACTAATATGGGAAAATATACTCATTCTCCTGTTACTCATTGGTTGAAATCGCTTCTATTTTTTCTCTCAACACCTTATACAAATAATTAGCAACGTGGTTTATTTTTTTTTTTTCTAGCAAATATTTCTGTTACGGAGTATTCAAACGCTTACATATTATTGGATACATCATTTGATGAAAATGTGATATTTATTAAGTTAAATCCTAAAATGCAGTTGTATATCACAGCTGGAGTAGATGCTATGGGAAAACTTAAAGGTGGGTACATCATTTCTGGATTCAGCAGAATACCATACACTATGTCCATGCAAGAGCTACATGTAGAACCAAATCATAATTACAATTTAAAAAATACAAAACACTAATTTGGATTCAGGTTAGCTGTTCAGCAATTTCTTGTATACAAGAAAAATCATTACATTTGCCCCAAATGTATTACTGTGAGATCATAAGTTGTTTATTGAATTGTAAGGATTTTATTGCATGCTAGAAGCTCTATCTGGAAGTTCTATAGGCTACACAGTTTTGTAATCCCATACATATTGGACATGAAACTGTTTAGAAGACAATGAAATTACTTTTGAGAATGTTTTATCTTTGCATGCAAACACAAACATAATAAATCTTGAATATTTGAATTTTGAAAACTCAAATTCAAATTTTCACTGCAAAAAAAATGGAATTGTGATAAAAATTGGATTGTTAATAAATATGCCCCCTAGTTGACTAGATTGCTATACAATAGGTATATCTTTTCATGAAATTATATCGTATATACTCGAGTATAAGCCGATCCGAATATAAGCCGAGGTACCTAATTTTACCTAAGAAAACTGGAAAAACGTATTGACTCGAGTATAAGCCTAGGGTGGGAAATGCAGCAGCTATTGCTAAGTTTCATCAAAATAAATACCAATAAAATTACATTAAATGAGGCATCAGTGGAGTATATGTTTTTAAATATTTATTTCAAATAAAAACTGTAAACTAGCTCTGTAAGTGGAGGGTCAACAAAAACAATTGTTTTATCAACAATGATACCTTAAGAGTACTCAGCAACCAAGCTAAAACCCAAAGAGTTAAAATCCTTCAAAACTATATATAGTTTATATAGAATATAAAGTGCAATGGCTAGTGCAGAATGGGACAGGTGAATGGTAGATGAAGATGAATTGGGAGCGGGCCAGGGCACTGGAGGGTCTGGTTGCAGGTGGCCTAATTTGCACACAGAGGAAAGAGGGTGCTAGCCTGGAGGGACCCATGGCACCAGACTCGAGTATAAGCCGAGGGTGACTTTTTGAGCACATTTTGGGTGCTGAAAAACTAGGCTTATACTCGAGTATATACAGTATTTCCCCAGAAATTCAAAACATTAAAAAAAATCTAGCAAATATTTGTAGATTTAATTCACTTAATACATTTTTGTTTCTCTGAATGTAGGTCTTTGTGGCAATTTTAACTTTAAGGAAAGTGATGATTTTGAAGGATCTGGAGGTCTGGTAGAAGCAACAGCATCAGCCTTTGCCAACACCTGGAAAGCCCACCCTAGTTGCCAGGACAGAGTAGACTGGCTAGATGATCCATGCCATATCAACATTGAGAAATGTAAGGTTTCACTGGGAATAGAGATTTGCCTTTAGGGCGTGGTTATATAGTTCTTTAACAGAAATATTCTGTTAAAGAACTATATAACCACACCCTAAAGGCAAAGAATGGGAGAAAATGGGTGGTTACAAAGTTTGTGCTCACCTAAGTTAGATTAATTGCTCCTAGCCAATCTATTCTCAAATACATTTAGATCAAAATGATTTAGGAAGAATTGCTGAAATTTTGTAAAGTTTGGAGCACTTAAGTATTTGTTTCCACTGAGTTGCAATTTGCCAGCTAGATGACTCCATTTTATATATAAGTATATTATATTTGGTGGGAAGCTTTGAGGGCATATTTATCAAATTGTGAAACTAAAACCACTGATAAATACACCTCTAAAAAGCAATGACTAGAGAGTGGAAAATTGGCTGTGGCCAGCTGTAGTTTTACAGGGCACCTTGGGGGGTGTGGGGACCCTGGGGCGGCAGCCCCAGTGGCTCCTGCACCCCGCAGTCTGACCCTGAATATAACGGATCACAAAATGTGATGTAAAGTCTTCCGTGTGGTCAATAGAATCTTATGTGCACTTTTTTGTTGTATTGGAATTGTATTTATTATTGATAATGCTACACATTTTTTTTTCCTTAGTTTCAGTCTTTTCATTAATTTAATCTTTTCATTCTTTCTTTAGATCAGTATGCTGAATATTGGTGTTCTTTACTTGAAAATACAAACACTCCCTTTTCCCCCTGCTATGGAGTAGTAAATCCCTCAGACTATGCCAAGGTACCTATTATTATTAGTAAGTGTTTCAAAATATCGATGCCAAGTTGATAAAATAAGCACGAACCCAGCACGTTTTAAAATCCTGAAGACGTTGGTGTTTTCTTTTGGACGAAAAACAATTTGTGGCTGAAAGATCAGCAGTCAGCAAAATGGCAGAAAAGTGACAGGAACCAGATTCATCACATTCATCGGTTGCTTATTTTCTATTTCTATAAATGCGTAAAATGTTGTAAACTCTTCAGATAAGTGGTCATGTTGAAACTACAATTTAAAAGAGGTTTCCTATAGCCAACTTCTGATATATATTGTATTAAAGGGGACGTAAAGCCAAAATCTTAATTCAGTGTTTCTATATAGCCCTAAGATAGGAAATCAGATGGGAAAGCTGTTCAAACAGGGTAAAAACACAGCTAAGAAGAGCTATGTATTCCTCAATGTGTATAGCCCAATGAGGAGTGGCTTTGTTTCACTCTCTGCTTATGTTTAATGATGAGCAAAATTTATCGAAAAACATGGATTTGCCAGGGGTGAATTTTTCCCCGAAATAGCCACAAAAATTCACCAAACAAAAGTTTGCTGAAATTTTCATTTTGCCTTTATTATTTATGTTGTGCATTTTTTTATATATACAGTATTTAATTTGATCCAATTCTATTTCTAGTCTGCAACTCAAAATTCTATCCAGTTGCCAGGTTTACCGACCCCAGGAAATACTGTACAGTAGCCCGACTATGAATGGTTCAGTGTTATTGTTATTTTTAATTGCTTATCTTTCTTCTCTGGTCCTCTTCAATTTATCTTCTATTCTTACAATCAGCTGCCTGGTTGCTAAGGTAAAATACACCATAGCAAACAGACTGCAGTTTAAACCCTATGCCTAAGAGTAAAACCTTAAGAAAAAGTCTTAAAGGAGAAGGAAAGGCTAAGTCACTTGGGACTTAGTGACTAAGTGACTTAGATCGCTTACCTTGTACCCTGGGCTGGTGCCCCTGTTAGGAGAAAAAAGCACCAGCCCGGGGTACCTGTAGGAAGCTCTTCCTCCTTCCTTTTTCTTCTGCCGGCGAAATCCGTGGGCCGGCGCATGCGCAGTAGAGTGAAAAGGCGACTTTCTTGTTTAAGTTCAGCTTCTCACTCTACTGCGTATGCGCGCGCAAGCGAATAGGAAGTAGGAAGCGCTCGCTGCTACCCCGGGCTGGTGCTGTTCTCTCCGTACAGGGGCACCAGCCCGGGGTAAAAGGTAAGCGATCTAAGTCACTTGGGGGTGCCCAACATTTTGGCACCCCCAAGTGACTTAGCCTTTCCTTTTCTTTTAAGAAATTAAAACATAGAGATAGAGGTTAGGAATAGGATTTTCTTATTTCTAAATTGAATCATTAATTTGCACAAGATGTTGGTGCCATATTATGCTTAGGTTAATAAGAATTCCAAACCCACAGGATTTACCTAAATCTGTGTCCCACAGATTGTCCATGTGTAGCCAAGCCACAGAAAGACTGGTATACTGAAGTCCTTGATATTATTGGTCCTCCAGGTTACACAAATCCAGTGCGGCAGATAGTTTTATAATAGTCCAAAAAGCTGTTATGGGGGAAATGTTGGTCTCTTGGTGTCCCTTAATTTGTAAAAGATTGTTCCTTTTCCTTAAGGGGGTTGGAAATACCCATGAACTTCACAATTTATTATGCCAGTTGCTTCCCAGTCCTTTGTCTCCCAAGAACACACAGACAAACACACAACCCTTTTGGAACATACTCCCTAACTTATCCATTGTCTTTCCACTTGCCTCCCATCAAAGATGCTATCAGTGATGAGCGAATTTCTTTCGCCAAGAATAGATTTGCAGCAAATTTCCGTATTTTGCATTGGTGAATCGTTTCACAAATCTTCCGTGAAAATTCACCGAGGAAAAATTTGTCACACATCAGAAAACAGTCATGGACGTGTCAAATTGGGTACAAAAATGATGCGGGTGACAAAACACAACGCGCCAAATAAGTTGCGCAACAACCGTTTCGCGAATTTTCTTGATGTTTCGCTAATTTTCTGGCGAAACGGGACAGATTTGCTCATATTACACTTTATCTAATAACCTTTCTGGGTTGTTAGTGTAAAGAGGTAGACAAGGTATGAAAAGGGAGTACTCACAGTAGGGGGTGGAGCTTCCATATTGAAAGGTGTCAGATTAAGCAGACAGAGCTGTAACAATATTACTGGCCAACTTGCTAGTAACTAATTTAACCCTTAAATCTGCAACACAACAAAATGCTACATTTTTTTTAAAGTATATTTGAAAAATCTATTTAAGTGTCATTAGTAAAGTGTCATTCTACAGATATTAAGGAATGCTATTAATATTTTTCATTGTTAATTCTTTGCAATAGAGGTGCCGTTACCATACTTGTAACTGTGAGAACAGTGAGATCTGTATGTGCGCAGCTTTGTCCTCTTATGCCACGGCTTGTGCAATAAAAGGAATTATTTTGAAAGACTGGAGAAAAGGCATCTGTGGTAAATATAATTATTAACCCTATTAATATTTTGGACCGATCATCATAATGTTATCTTGAATAAGCCTATGACTAGTCAAGAAGAGGGATATGCCCATGAGTTATAACATCAGGTGTTCTCTGTTTCTATTTCATTGTTTTAGATAAATACATTACCGCTTGTGAACCATCCCAGATCTACTTATATAGTCTCACAACATGCCCACTGAAATGCCAGTCTCTAGCAGAAGAAGAAGTCTGTATCCCAAAGTTACTTCCCGTTGATGGTTGTGGGTGCAAAGCTGGAGAGTACATGAATGAAAATGAAGAATGTGTACAGATATCACAGTGCTCATGTTACTATGGCGGCATGTACCTTAAACCACAGGAAATAATCTACAAACAAAATGAGCGCTGGTAAGTTTGGGAGAAATCTACCTTATAGTACAGGTATGGGATGCCTTACCCGGAAACCATGTTATCCAGAAAGCTTGGAATTACAGGAAGGCTGTCTCCCATAGACGCCATTATAAGCAAAAAATTCTATTTTTACCTTTTCCTATTTAATAATAGAACAGTAGTTTGTACTTGATGGTAATCAAGCTGCATAAACATTGGTAGCAAAACAACCCTATTGTTCAGATGATTTTCAGCAGATTTAAGGTATGTAAATATTACATAAAGGTCCCTAATCCAGAAAACCCCAGGCCCCAAGCATTCTGGATAGTGATGAGCGAATCTGTTCCGTTTCGCTTTGCCGAAAAATTTGTGAATCTTTCAAAAGATCCGCGAAACGGCAAAAATGTTGTGCGGCAAAAAAAATTGTCCCCCGCTATTATTTTGTCACGCGGCTATTCTTTTGACGCCCGCGACTATTCTTTTTTGACGCCGGTGACAATTTTTGGACGTGCGACAAATTTTTCCGCGGCAAATTTTTTCATCCATTTCGCGAAACAATCCGCCAATGGCGAAACGTGGAAATTCGCAGCGAATCCATGCCTGGCGAAACATTTCGCCCATCACTAATTCTGGATAATAGATCCTATACCTGTAGTACTTATGGTATTGATAGTAAACATTGTAGGGCTAGTTTAGTCCCCAAGCACTGCGGGCAACTTGTGGTTTTCCTTGTAGTAAGTTGCACCGAAAACCACTTGCTCCAAAATGCAGTCTTTGCACTTCTGTTTAGTTGTGCTCGGCACCGCTAAGTCCTTCCTGACTTCCATTCTGAATCAGGCGCTGCTGCTCCTATTGACGCAGGGGAATGCAAAGGGAACCCTGGAGCTACCACTACCTACTGACCAGGTGGCAAATCCAGGGTTCCCTTTGCGCCCCAAAATCAACAAGCGCAGCACACTTGCATTAAAAAAATTACAATGAAAAAATGAATTTTAGTAAGTTAACCCCAAAATGTTTGCTTGTCTGATAGATTATTATAACATCTCTTGGTGGGCCAAGGCCTTAATAATTGCCTTCAAAGAACAATGTCCATGAACCCTTTCTATCACAGGGCTATATAACACTCTTTACATTTAACTTTGACAGTAGGCCCTGGCTGTCAGGTTCTCTGGTGGGCCCTAGAAGCTCCACTCTAAAGCTGGCCATACATGTGGCGATCTGACGATGTTTCGTGTGACCATCGGTCGCACGAAACATCGTCAGATCCGCCACAAACCATTCAGGGCTGAATCGGCAGGTAAGGAGGTAGAAACAATAGGATTTCTACCTCCTTCTGCCGATTCAGCGCTGAAGGGAGATTTTGGTCAGGCGCCTTCTATGGCGCCCGATCAAAATTTTCCAACTGGTCCGATCGGTGAGTCGGCCGATATCAGTAGCTTCCTGCGATATCGGTCGACTCGCCGACATACCATACATGCACCGAATATTGTACGAAACGAGGTTTCGTACGATATTATCGGTGCGTGTATGGCCACCTTTAAACTGGTGGTTATTGTTATTATCATTGTCTAGTCTGTAGGTAATATTGTGTAAACAAGAGATATTGATAAATGTTTCCTTTTTTTTTTTTTAGTATTTGCCATGATGGAAAGCTTTTCTGCACAGCTCATTTTGAAGAATGTAAGTGTAAATTAATGAATAACTACAAATATATTTTTTGCTGCTTGAAAAACACAGACAACATCCATTTTTATGATCTGTATTTAAATATAATCTTTTATTTATCATTGTACAGAATTAGGATTTGTGTGTTGAAGCTAGTTTACTGTGTCAACAATAAAATCTTGTATTGCTCTCTACAGCTTGCCCTGAAGGAAAGATCTACTTGAACTGCTCCATTACCCCCAATTCTGTGACAGCAAAGCATAGTACCTGCCAGACCCTAAATTCAGAATATGTATGTCCATTTTCTTTATTATAATCACAGTTAGCCATCCATTTAATGCAGATTTTCTCTGTTTCCTTCTTTCTTATGTGTAAAACAATTTACAAAAACTAATAAGCTAGACAGGTCTCTTGGGGGAACTGAGACTTGCTTCTTAAAGAGTAATTTCACCTTCATTAGCAAAACTGTAATAACACATAAAACAGAACCCCAAAACCCCCAGAAATGTGTCAAAAATGGTCAAAAATGTAAGTGCTGCATTTCCTTTTGTCCCTCTTTCAAATGTTAGGAGGTATGGTAGTTATATCTCAGTATTTGTTTTCATTTGTTATTATAGTTCAGAAAAGAGTGTATCTCAGGATGTGTATGTCCCGAAGGGCTTGTAGATGACGGAAAAGGTTCATGTGTTCCAGAAGAGCAATGTTCTTGTGTTCATGACAAGCAGTTTCTCCCTGATGGATCTCATATTAAGGTGGACTGCAATACATGGTGAGGGAAAACTCTTTTTTTCTATTAATCACTTTATAACATGCAAGTTTTTGAATTATGTAGCATTGTTCCAATGCTTCTGTCCATGATTTGACTTCTTAGGTGTCTTAGACAGATTTTTTTTTGTCATCCAAAGTGGCAAAATTATTGCTCTTTAACATGTCTGCCATTATTATAAACAACCATACAAATACGCTGGCAAAATCCGAGTTGAGCTGTGACAAGTGTTGGAACAGACTTTCTTGACTCATAAACCAAAACACGGTATATCTGTCAGGCAAGAGAACTTAAAGGTCAGAGATAGGATTTTCAAGTAATTTAATCAGTAATTAGCACAGGATGTTGGTGCTATCTTAAGATACAAGTTCATAACAGTCAGCACCACCAACTGTCCAACATTTATCTAGAATGTCCCACAGATAGTCCACACAGTCCACACAGTCCCACAGATCCAGTGGTGCCCATGGTTTCCTAAGAGTTCAAAGGGCCTTAGTGGGAGGGATGTTGGTCTCTAGACCTCCCTTCATTTGGAAAAGATAATTCCTTTCATTTAAGGGGCTTTGACATTTACATGGGCTTCACAAATCATTCTGCCTCTTGCTTCCTCTTCCTAAGTCTCTCAAAAACTTTGGTCACTCACAACCACCATCAAACATACTTCCTAACTTATCTATCACTCTTTCCCTTAGAAAGAGGATGTGTCACAACCTCAGGGCCGTGAGTTCCCAGACATAGGGCAGGACCCAAAGAGCAAACAGTTGGTATCACAGGATGAGGCGTTTATTGGAGAAATGGCAAGTAGCCATCAGCAGGTTCCCATAAGCCAGTAGGTGGTAGCCAGCCTGCACTCTTGTTCCTTAGGGAATAGGGAAATACACACAGTTGGGGGGAATCTTCTTGCCGCAGCTAAGGTAGATTCCAGGGGAACACAGGGGAGGGGGTCCTGCCGTAGCTAAGGTTACACCCCAGACAAAAGGCTCCTTGGAACTCTTGGCAGCCACCTTTGTAGCCAGAAAGGGAGCAGCCCCTGTCGTAAAACCAAAACAGGATTTGACTCCTTCTGCCAACCCAAAGGCAGCTTCCAGAGGGGCCAATCATAGCTAATCCCACTGGGCCTATGGGAAGCCACCTAGTGAGCATGCCCAGTTCAGTCTTTTGCATTTACTAGACAGAGCACTGCTCTCACAAGGGGTAACTATGTGTATTGTGTCACTATGGGGTCTGGCTCTGTGTGCCCTCACAATAGGGGCAATTACATGGGGAGGGCCAGACAGAGCCGGCTGGCTACACACAATACACACCTAGATGAGATTAACCTACACAATGCATTTGCTATAACAGGTAGGAGGGGGCAGGGGGTACATTTCAGCATAAACAGAAATATCTAATAGTTTCATCCAACTTATACAGTTTGTTATGTCACAGGATGCTGTTTCATCCCTTTGTCTGATAACCTTTCTGGGTTGTAGGTGTGAAGAAGTAGACAAGGTATAGACAGGAAACACAGTAGGGGGATGGAGCTCCCATAATGAAAGTTGTTAGGTTTAGCAAACAAAATGGCCCCAGTGCCTCTAAGGGCTATAACACACTTAATAATAATTTAACCCTTTATAACCCACATGAAATAAAGTTGTACTGTAAATACAAGATAACTAGCAATAGCAAACATGCCCATGGCAGATGTTCCATTAAGGAACCAACCTCTGTTCTCTTACAGATTAATTGCCAAAATTAATTCAAGGTGAAAGTTTTTTTTTCTTTTCTTTTTCAATTATTTATATCTCCATAGACTTCAATTGAGTTTTCATATGATAAATCATCAAATCCTTATCAAATTGAATCTGTCTCAAAAAATCACACATTTAGGGGGAGATGTATAAACATTTGAGTTTGATTTTTTTTCACAATTCAAGTTTTTTTTGTGCTAAATAAAACTTTCTTGTAAACTCAAAAAATTCGAGGTATTCAAGTTTTTTTATTTGAGTGAGTTTATTCGATTTAGAAAGACAAAGTTTAAAACTGATAAATAAGCCCATTCATTTTGTGCTGTATACTATAACCATAGCTGAATTCAAACTGGTAATTTAGTTGCCCATCAGCTTTTGTAAAGGCTATGATACAAGGGGCTTTTTGGTGCTGCTTATTAGAACAAAAGTGATGCTAATGTTAAAAAGTCCTCACAAATCACTTTCTTTTTTAGACAACAGTAGTTCTTGGTTTTACGATATACCCAGAAACATCAGACGTTTGCTTTTTAAAGCTGATAACTGTGCATAAACACCAACAGTTCCCATAGTCTCTAATCTATAAAAGAGACGTGCCATTGGGTTGAATAAAATTAGTTATACTAACATATGAACTATAATAACATTTTTAAATTTAAAAGAATTCCCACAATTAAATGAGTGATGCCTTAGTATGATGTATGACTTTTGCCTTCTTTTCCATTGTTTTGTAGCATTTGCAAGGGTGGCCAGTGGATATGCTCTGATTATGCATGCTATGGAACATGTACAGCATATTCAGATGGCCATTACATCACGTTCGATGGAAAAATATATGATTTTCAGGGAACCTGTGAATATGTGGTTGCCCAGGTAAGAAACTACATGCTGAAATTCTTGCCAGAGCCTTCTTACTCATAAATATGTGCTTGCTAGCTTACAATTATAGTAATCCCAAATAAGAAAGATGCCATCAAAAATAATGATCAAAACTAACATTCAGATATCTTTTGGTCAAAGCTTCTTTGGGAAAAGCCATACATGATATATTAATTAAAAAAATAGAATATAATTGTATACAAAAACAGGTTTTGGTTGGTGGGAGTGGAATGGAAGGGCTGGAAAACGCAAACATTATATATTTACATATATTTTGGCGGTTCACCAGCTGTGCATCACATTAGTTATTTGCTTATGTGTATGAACACTTTATATAACATTACATTAATATGCTATGTATAATTATATTAATAAAACAGAACTAATTTTATTTGACCAAGTTATGAAAAAACAGATTCTACTTGAATGAGGAAAACACTTCCCCCAAAAAACATCATATCATCATATGTATAACTATATTTAACTATCATATCTGATGTCCATTTGAATCATGGATAATTACTTCTATATATGTATGTATGTATGTATAACTTTTTTTATAAAGCGCCACAAGGGTACGCAGCGCTGTACAGTCTTACAGAATACAAAATTACACACAGGGAGGACAAGTGATATAATAAATAAATACAATAAATACATATATGTATACATATATATATATATATATATATATAAGTGCCATGTGGTATGAGACACAGTAGGAAGGAGGTCCCTGCCCCGTAGAGCTTACAATCTGAGTATATATATCCTTTAACTGTCAAAATGAAAGTTCTGGAATAAACTTCCAGGTAGAGATGTAGCGAACTGTTCGCCGGCGAACTAATTCGCATAGAAATCGGGTGTTCGCAAGTTCCCGAACTTTTAGCGATGTTCGCAATTTTGGGTTCGCCTTAGCTGGAGCCAAATTTTGACCTCTCACCCCAGAGCCAGCAGATACATGGCAGCCAATCAGGCAGCTCTCCCTCCTGGACCACCCCCGGACCACTCCCTTCCATATATAAACCGAAGCCCAGCAGCCATTTTACATTCTGCCTGTGTGTGCTTGATGAGTTAGCATAGGGAGAGAGCTGTGCAGGGGTTTGAGGGACAGTTTAGGTAGCTTTGCTGACTAGTGATCTACTTTCTACTGCTCTGTATGTAGCTGCTGGGGACAGCTGTCCTGCTGATCTCATCTGCTGTAACCTTGTAAGGACTGCTTTTATTTTCTGATTACTGTTACTCTTCTTTTCATTGTGTACTGCAGCTCTGTCTGTGTGTGTTGGAGACAGGTGTGCTGCTCATAGTAGTGCACTAAGCACCAACCACACATTCACATCATTTTTTTTTATTTGTGTTTTTTTACTTTGCTACTGTAATTTATAGAGCCCAGTGCTATTAGTCTAGCTGTGTTGGGGACTGGTGTGCTGCCCCTAGTAGTGCACCAACCAGAGATCACTTTTTTTTATTATTAATTTTTTTTTTTAATTTAAATTACTGTTCTTTAACATGTCCAGTGCTGTTTGCTGTTATTCATAGTAGTGCACCAAACACGTTACACATAGTAGTGACATTGCATTGCAATAAAATCACCTGAGCAATGTTTTTCCACCAGCAATAATATATTCCGTATCCACAACTGCGGCGTTTTGTCTTTGCGTGTGAACCGGCTGTAACCTTTACACGACTTGATTGGCATGTAGATGCCGGACATTTTAAAGCAGTTTATTACAGTTTAGAAATGTAGTGTAATTTCTGCCCTTTACATCACAAAACGCAACGCTGTGTCAACAACGTATTTTTCAGAGAAATTTTTGCCGTTGATCCCCCTCCTGCATGCCACTGCCCAGGTCGTGGCACCCTTTAAACAACTTTAAAATCAGTTTTCTGGCCAGAAATGGCTTTTCTAGGTTTTAAAGTTCGCCTTCTCATTGAAGTCTATGGGGTTCGCAAAGTTCGCAAAAGTTCGCACTTTTTGTGAGGTTCGCTACATCTCTACTTCCAGGTCCAGGTTAACATTTTGCCAAACAGCTAGCAGCCCTAGCTGGGAGGTGGTGGCTGGGAGATCCAGGTATGACATTAAGGTTAGGCATGTTGTATTGACTGCAGGAAAGCAATCTGTTTATAGGGACCTTTCATCTTAAAGTGGCCATACAAAGTATGCTTCTGTGGCAAGGTTGCCAAATCCTTTCCCCGATATGCCCACCTTGGGTGGGTAATATTATGCTAATGCAATTATTTTCCCTAGGGCCAAACAATCCCATTGCAACAGTCTGATGGAAAGTCAAGCCTGTCCGATTGACATCTGGCCAATTTTTGGACAGATATCAGTCGGGTAGGCCTGTTGGAGGGCACCATACACGGACAGATCAGTTGTCCAAGTCAGTCTTAAGGACCCAAATCAGCAGCTAAAATCTGCCACCTGGCCACCTTTAGCAATGTGTTCTTTACCTAATGTCAAACTTAGAGAAAATTAACCCTTGAATAGTTATGGGTGAATCTGTCCCTTTTCACTTCAAAAAAATTAGCACAATGGTAAAAATTCACAAAAAGCGTTGAAGTCAATGGGCTTTTTTTACACTTTTTTCATTTCCATTCTGTTTGCGGCCATTGTAGCCTATGGCCATTCATTTTTCTGGTAAAACGCGGAGGAAACATTTCACTCTTGTATATTCTTCCCAAGCAGAAAGTAAACTTTGATATTTGAATTGCCTCCTGTTTAGATGTATGTTTAATACGTTATCTTCATGAATTTATTTCACAGGACTACTGTGGACACAAGCCTGCCAATGGAACATTTAGCATCACTACAGAGAGCATCCCATGTGGTTCCACTGGAATTGCATGCTCAAAAGCAATAAAGATTTTCATAGGGGTATGCCTTGAACATTCCTCATTTGTCCATTTTACAGTATATGCCAAGAAGATGTGCAAAATGAGAGCATTAAAACTCTAAATCTAAACATTTAAAACGTATATAGGTTCCATATTATGATACTTATGTAATTGATTTTACATATTACATTACAAATTACATTAGATTTTATATATTACAGTGCTAAAAATGATTTTTTATGCCCCAGCAATAAGTGGATCCTCCCTAGTTATATTCCCTGAAGGACAATAAAATAAAAATAGAATATCATGAGGAGGTATTGATATGCTTTTCTAACTTTTATACAGACTTTGCCCTGTAAGTAATCTTAATATTATAAAGCATAACTCAATAATATGATGTAACTTCTGAGCTTTGATCAACACAGAATACAGAGCTGAAATTGGAAGAGAAGCAGATGAAAGTAATCCAGGGCACAGCTGATGACCATCTTCATTATCAAGCTCATGTACATGGCAATTACCTGGTTATCTTAATAAGGAAGGGGGTATACCTAATTTGGGACAAGAAAACCTCAATATTTATCAGAGCATCTCCAGAATACAAGGTAACACAATGTAATCTGGTTTATATGAATATACATTTATAAACATACAGTTTTAAAGTAAAATAAAGTGGTACAATCTTAGGACATGTGGACATTCAGGACATGTGGACATTCAAGCATATTTACTAGTGAACCATAACCAGGCTTTTAAAAAGCCCACATGGGTACCCCAAACAGGAAAAAGAAGTGTCATCTGGAGCTATCAATAAATTCTGCCTGGCTAAGTTGTCTGGGACAATGTATGCTTGTATGCAATGCTTGCTTTGTGCTTGTGTTAATACCATCTTGATTCAACATCATAAATATTGTGTTTTATGAAACCTGCCAACACAATACTTAGATAATCACATCTGGTTCATCTGGATTTTAACCAGAAAATGACAAGCTGGGTCTATTCTGATGCTCAGTTATGAAGTAGTTGAGCGAAAGTGGAGATATTAAGGATATTCATGGTATTCAACATTTTCAACAGGGAAAACTCTGTGGTCTTTGTGGAAACTTTGATGATAAATCCAGTAACGACTTTACAATAAACAATATACTGCATGTTACCAATATAATAGAGTTTGGAAACACATGGAAGGTCAATCCGGCTTGTCCCGATGTCATTGAAAAGATTGATCCTTGCACTTTGACCCCACATCGCAGGTCTTGGGCAGAGAAAAAGTGCAGTTTAATAAAGAGCGATGTGTTTAAAAGCTGCCACAACAAGGTATGTACTTGTATCATTTGTTATAGTTTTAAACATACAGGATAATTAGCCATTTCTAAAGTATTGAAAAAATAAGTAGGGGTATGAATGATTTAACCAGAGATTCCCAACCAGTGGCTCGGGGGCACCATGTAGCTCCCCAACCCCTTGGGTGTTGCTCTCTCCCCCAAACCAGGTAGTTATTTTTGAATTCCTGACTTGGGGGCAAGTTTTGGTTGAATAAAAACAAGATTTACTACCAAATAAAGCCCCCTGTAAGCTGATAGTGTGCATAGAGGCCCCTAATAGCCAACCTTAGCCCTTATTTGGCACCTCCATGAACCTCCATGGTGCTTGTGTTGCTCCCCAAGTCTTTTTACATTTGACTGTGAATCACAGTCAGAAAGATTGGGGACCCCTGATTTAAACAACTGTTCTAATCATCTAATAGTCTAAAAGTCTATTGCTTAAAGGAGAAGGAAAGGCTAATAAAGAGTTAATCTCAAGCTGCAGGCATACCTTCAGTTCTCTCAATAGTTCCCTTAAGTCTCCCCATATTTCTCTGATTCAGATGATCTGAAGCCAAACAAAAAGAAAAAACACTGAGCTCTGTAAAGAAAGTTCCCATAATGCCTCACTCCTGCACCAAGACCAAGACTTAGGGGCAGATTTACTAATCCACGAATTCGAATCCCAAATGGGAAAAATTCGGATTGGAAACGAAAATTTCTGAAGATCACAAATATCCCGCAAATGCTTAGGAAAAAATTGTATTAGTCACGATAATATCGTATTGGCGATCCGAAAGTCACAAAATTTTCGTACCAAACCATTGTAAACAGTGGTAAAACCTTTCCGATTTTTTTGCGCAAAAAAAGTCATGCGGACTCCCAAAAAATTCGGCAAAAATACGCTTGGAGCGTTCGAATGAACGCTCCGAGCGTGCGTGCTTTTGTAAATGTGCCCCTAAGAGTCAGTTTTCTGCTGATTGGCTCAGATCCACATTCCAAAGGGGGGGGAGTCAATTCTTAGCATTCTTGAGGGAGGGAGGGGGGAGCAGGAGAGGGGAGAGAGGAGAGAGCTGCGTGTCTGGTACATGAATTACAGACACAACAAATCTTTTGACAGAGAACTCAGTGCAGCGTTTCTGTGAGTGCTTATGGCTGCATTTACATAGACCTTTCTGATAAAGCTTACTTAGTTTTTACCTTTCTTTCTCCTTTAAGGCTCCCCAACAGTTTAAATTCCTCCAGCCTTAAAGTGGAAAAATAACTTAAATGAGAAAGACTTTGAGCTCTAACACAAGGAAAAAAGGAAAGTTGCATTTAATTCTGTATTATCACCTATGGCACATGGTCAACACATCTTTGTCACAGAGCTCTCTGTGCAGTCACTATTTCAGCGTGTGTAGTCCTCTTATTACTTGTCCGGGATTTTCTGTCCATGCAATGTGCTACCTTGGGTTGCAAGAAGCTTGAGGGGCATGTTCCTGCATGCCATGTGGTGCACCACACGATAGGTGGAAACTAGTAAGCAAATTAACCTGCATTGTGTGCTTTGTATGAAGTGGCATAGGACTGGTGGATGTGAGCAGGGTCAGACTGGGCATGCATGGCCCCCAGCGACCCCCCCCCTGCTGCCCCAACAAGCGCACGTATATGGGGGAACTGAGACTTGCAGCTTAAGGCTGATGCCACACGTGGCGCTTTTCCGCTGCGTTTTTTCTCAGCCTAAAAACGCCGCACAAGCCACACATGGTGTTTTTCAGCCAAGAACTGGTGATGTAAGCAAATCCCATTGCCATGGTGCTAATAGTGCGAAATAGCAAAAAACGCCGCGTATTTCCGCTAGGTCTGGCAGCTGCCTTTGCGTATACATAGGAATAGCTTGCTGTGCAAATACTGGCGTATTTCGGCCTACGCTTGAAAAATCCGTGCTAAGGCGTTTTCTAGCGTATTTCCGCATTGTGTGGTTTGCTTCGCGTCTTTTCAAGCTATTTCTATGGATGATGCTATCAGGCGTTTTTCAGCCACCGAGAGAATTAGAAAATACGCAGCGTAAAAACGCCACGTGTGGCATCAGCCTTATACTTCATTCTGCATGATCGGGGGAAGTAGATCAGTGGGGGGGGGCTGGCAGAGATTGGGTCTGGGCCAGCAGGGCACACAAGGGCAAGGGCTCACCAAATTTTTTCCTAGTGCCCCGCCGGCCCAGTCTAACCCTGGACATGAGACGCAGGTAATTAAACTAGGCAGAGCTCATACTGGGCATTAGTCCTGATTGAAAATGTAAAATATGTCTTAAATCTTTACAAAATCACAGGTCTTCTTCTGAGAATGAATGTATCAAAATGGAAATAGCTTTGAAATGTAATTATTATTTTATTAAGCCAAAATTTTACTTTACAAATATTTTTCCATGACAATGCCTTACATACACTAGGTGGATCCAACACCGTTTTTTGAAAACTGTGTCAGTGATGCCTGCTTCTGTGATGTTGATGGGGACTGCGAGTGCTTCTGTTCTGCGGTGGCTGTATATGCACATGAGTGTATTAAGGCAGAAGTCTGTATCTATTGGCGAACACCAGACATATGTCGTAAGTATATTGTGTTATCGTGGCATGGGATTTGGAATGTAGATGTAAAATCTGTGGCTACATTTTCAAGTGCACTACATATATTCTGTGGTCCAGGAATGCTAAACCTGTTGTCTGGGACCTCAAATATAAGATTACATGTAGTTTAGATCTCCATGACCTCTTTAGATACAGTAAAGTTTCTCCCTACAGTAACAGTAATTCTTATAAGGGACAATGTTACTTATAAGCCAATTTTTGGGTCAAAAGATATTACCTGTACTGGTTTTACTGGGAGGAGACTAATGTTTTCTAATCCACCTAATCTATAATTTGCACTTAATTCATCTACAGTATCTTTGTTTTCCCAAAATGACAATTTCATAACTGCTGAATTTAAGTGTTTATTAACCACAATTTATTTTTTTAACTTAGCCATATTTTGTGATTACTACAATCCTCATGAAGAGTGCGAGTGGCATTATTACCCATGTGGCAATCACACTATACAAACCTGTTCCTCTATGGATGTGGTTAATGAAAATATCACATTCACTTACTTAGAAGGTGAGAATATTAGGTTTAAAGATTATTTTTCATATTTCACTGTACTGAATATGTTACAATGTAAATCATTGCTTGTTTTTTCTTCTTGTATTTAAAGCTCAATGCAAGCCATTAATGTTCTATGGGAGGCATAATATTTTCTACCATGCTGGGCAGTTTACCAGACATACCTCATAGTAGTTGCACCATTTTCACACATGACAAGAACATTATTTTTCAATATACTGGTTAATTGGAAGAGGGTGCTTTCTGAGATATTCTCTGTACTTTTTGAATTACCAAGTTGTAGTTGGCTGCTATATCCAAAAAAGTTGTTGGATGGGTGCAGGCTAGTAGCTGAAGATCTAGTAGATCACAATTAGCGATGAACCTAGCCAGGCGTGGATTCGTGGCAAATTTTCGCATTTTGGCATTGATGGATTGTTTCCTGAAACAGGTGCAAATATTTGCAGCAGAAAAATTGTCGCTTCGCTGAAAAATTTGTGAAATGGCAAAAATTTTCCCAGACTCGAAAATGAGGCACGTGATAAAAAATTGTTGCGCGCCTCAAAAACCATGACGTGTGTCATTTTTGGCATTTTGTGAAACGGCAAAAAAATTGTGACAATTTTTTAATGCAGGCGACCAATTTTTTGTCCTGCTACGAATTTTTCCACTGCAAATTTTGTCACACGTTTCGTGAAACAATCCACCAATGTCGAAACGTGGAAATTTGCTGCAAATTCATGCATGGCAAATTCCTTCGGCCATCACTAAATTCAATATACCCGTTGATTGGAAGAGGGTGCTTTCACAGTGGAAAAATTTGGCGCATGTCAAAGAAAATTGTTGCTTCAAAAATTTGCTAAACTTTGAAAAGATTCACGAAATGGCGAAAAAATTTGCAAAAATGACACGTCATAAAATTTGTCGCGTCCCTCAGAAAAATGACACGCGTCATTTTAATGTTTCGCTAATTTTTCGCCATTTCGCTAATCTTTTCAAAGTTTCACAAATTTTTGGGCGAAGCAATAATTTTTTTTTGATGCATGGCAAATTTTTCCACCCGTTTGCGGGACAAATTCGCTCATCGCTAATCACAATCTGACGCTGGGGCATCTCTGGTATAGGTAGAAATCCATTTTAGGAATGAATACATTTTAAATGTAGCTAAGACAATTCTTTTTAACATATTGGCACAGGATATCATGCACAAAGTTATTTAATAAGTTCTCATTGTAATTAGTAGTATTAGTAATAGATGTAGGTACATTTAAGCATAAATCTATAGATGATTCACATTATTTACCATTTCTTTGTTGTTAAAAGGCTGTTATCCATCATGTCCCCCTACAAAGCCTTATTTTGATGACATACTGGGAATATGTGTTGAAGTGTGCGGATGCTATGTCAAGGGCACTTACTATAAGTATAATGAAAAAGTGCCCTCCGAATATCCATGTCAAGAATGGTAAATGTCAATTTTTATACTGTATCATATTTTACATACCATATCATACATTTGTATAATAATGAAAAAGTGCCCTTGATTGCTGCTTTCATTCTGAATGGTTACCTTTTGACTTAAAGCCATCACCGTCACATTGAATGTCGGATACTTAGCAGAGTTGTATTATACAGGTATGGGGTCCGTTATCCGGAAACCTGTTATCCAGAAATCTCTGAATTACGGAAAGTCCGTCCCCCATAGACTCCATTTTAATCAAATAATTAAGAATTTTAAAAATGATTACCTTTTTCTCTGTACAGGTATAGGACCCATTATTCAGAATGCTCGGGACCAAGGGTATTCCGGATAAGGGGTCTTTCCGTAATTTGGATCTCAATACCTTAAGTCTACTAAAAAATCAATAAAACATTAATTAAACCCAATAGGATTGTTTTGCATCCAATAAGGATTAATTATATCTTAGTTGGAATCAATTACAAGGTACTGTTTTATTTCTACATAGAAAAAGGAAATCAGTTTTAAAATTCTGAATTATTTGATTAAAATGGAGTCTATGGGAGACGGGCATTCCGTAATTCGGAGCTTTCTGGATAATGGGTTTCCGGATAAGGGGTCCGATACCTGTAATAATAAAACTGGACCTTGTAATTAATCCCAACTAAGATATAATTAATCCTTATTGGATGCATCAATCCTGTTGAGTTTAATTAATGTTTTATTGATTTTTTATCCGGAATACCCTTGGCCCTGAGCATTCTGGATAACGGGTCCTATACCTGTACTTTTTTTTATCATATGTAAAATTGCAGCTATGTCGCAATAGCAGGTTTTCTGATTTCAGCTTAAACCTTGAATGATACCTTGCTGAGCCTTTCCCATTTCAACTCCTGGCTATTCAGTCGGGAATAATTTCTTTTTTTATCTAATTTGGAAACGGCAAGAAAATTTGTGAAACGGCAAAAAATTCATAAAACGCATTTGTTGCTTGATTTTCTTTTTTGTAATTTTCTTGTCTTTTTTGGTCACCCGCGTCTTTTTTTTTGTCGCCGTATTTTTCATTGACACAACCGCGTCCTTTTTTGATGGACTGCGGGCAATTTGTTGTGACCACGCCCTTTTTTGATGCGCCCGCGCCCAATTTGACCTGACCGCGCCCAATTTCACGTGCAAAAATTTTTTCACAAAACAATTCACCAATGGCAAAATGCAGAAATTCGCTGCGAATCCATGCCTGGTGAAAAAATTTGCTCATCACTAATTGGAATATACCAATCAGAATAAACCATGTTACGATATATCAACTGTAAAAAATGGCAATTTTCAACTTTCTTGAAATTGTCTTAACGATTTGTTTGGGATCAGCAATTCCTCTATATTGCTACTTGTGTGTACTAAACCTTTCCTGGAGGAATTTTCTTTCTTTAAGAAAGTGGTTTGTTAATATGTTCATGTTTGTGAAAAAAAATGTATTTTTTGGTTAGCGTGACTGGGTGAATATGGTTGCAGAAAAGGGGCTACAGTATTTTTATCCGTTAGCAGTGGTATCCGTAATTAATCATGCTTAATGTATTTTTTTTTTAAATCTATTTAATGCAATTTTTTTGCCTCCAAACTATAGCTATTGCATGGGAAATGAAAATGTGAACTGCCTTAACATTACAGGTATAAACTATGAAAATGAATGATAAAGCCATGTTTCACTTTTTGTCTTTGTAGTTAAATAATTTTTTCTGTTCTTTTCTTTTTCTGAAGCCTGTTCCACCCCTCCAGAAACGTCCACTTCAACAGGTAATGAACATGATTGCTGTTGCTGGTTAGGAACATGTAGCTTGTGATTGTTTAGATAAGGGTATTTCCATACACACAGTTGTCATTCATGATACAAACTCATGAATCTTGTTAAACCCCATTGTTGTGTTTTGCAAAACAGGAACAGATGGCAAAATATTAGGATCAGTCACTTTGTCCTAGATATAATTTCATCTGTGTCATTTATATAAAAAAGGCAAGGTGGGATGCTGGGGCACCTGGAAAAAAATCCGGTGGTCCACAGCCCTGGAGGCCCCCAAAAACCCAGATCCGATCCCCATAGGTGATCCCCTGCTCCCCTGATCTTCCTGTCTCCCTCCCCTGATGCACTGAAGGTAAGTTTCACTTACGCGCGATTGGAGAGGGGTCGAATGGGTGGTTAGGGGCCCTGCATGGACAGTGTGAAGCCTTATGCAGGAACCCATTGGGGGGTGCATGGGCTCCTGAAGCAGTAGCCCCAGTGGGCCCTGCACCCCCAAGTCCGACACTGAAGAAAGGTATATTGCTGCAAAACAGATGATATTAGAGAGAAATGCAAAATATGAGAAGAGATGCAATAAAATAGCACTGAGTAAATAAGGAATGAGCAAGAAAATTAAGATAATTGGAAAGTGGATGTGGAAAGCATGGAATAGTGCAATAAGAATATGCAGAGAAAAATGGAAGTCAGAAGAGAAATGGTATGAGCCTGAGAAAGATAGGTAAGTGGTGAGAGAAAAAGGTACATTAAAAAGAGAGATGAGAAGAGAAATATGAAAGGAACAAATAAAGAGTAATGGAAATATAAGAGAATAAAAAGAATAAAGAACAGAAAAGAGCATAAACAAAGAAGAGAGCAGAAGGTGGAAACTGGCAAAAAGTGCAAAAATCGTAGAATGAAAATGAAAGGGACAGGAGGACAGGGAGAGTGGTGAGAAGAGCATACGGCTAAGGGAGATAAAAGACAGGGTGAAGAACACACCTGAGGGAACAGTGTTAGAATATGTTCTACGAGCGGGAAACAAAGTTATGTGCCTTAAGAGAAGAAGTGGGAAAAAGTGAGAAAACAAAATTGCTATTCTTAGAGCTCATTCAACAAAAACTTGTGACCGGGGCATATCTGTGCTCTGCACCTCACAACAGATCAAAACTCCAGTGACGGTGCACAGCAGTTGGGCCCCCTGATCCTAGACCAGGGTAAGTGTCTGCTGAGAGTGGACTCTGTATATCCTAAAAATGTATTTGGTGGTTTGATTGAGGCATTTATTTATACTCGAGACACAAAGGGATGAAAAATTGCATACGGCACTGATTCAAGAAGCATTTGAGTCAAGGGTATCTCTGCGCTCTGCACCTTGCAACAGATTTCAAACCCAGCGCAAGGTGCAGAGAGCACGATTAGTTGGCAGAAGGAAGGCCTCCCTATAACACCCCACATTATCCAAATCTAATACTTTTCAATATTCCTTGCAGCCACAACACTTCCAACAAGTAAGTGCTATTCATAAATACTAAGTAAGAAAAGAATTACCTTAAAAAGCTAGCACAAGAAGGATGTAGCATTTAGATTATAATAAACAGACTTCAAAATCAACAACAAATATCTGACTTTAAACAAGTCTCATGCAATACATCTCAACCTTTCTCACAGACACCATGCTTCCAACTAGTAAGTATCATTCAAAGTAAAAACTTTATTACACTAAGAATTCACCTATGAATATTCATCACCCAGGACAAACACCATTGAATGTGAAAAAAATCAAATGACCTTTCAAAACACAACGGCTCCCATGTAACTGCTAATGACTGGATGGCATTGCAGGTTACTATAGAAACTCTGCACTTGAAAACAGTAACTATCCACTCAGGGTCGGGGCTACCGCCCCAGGGGCCCTGCATCCATCAGGGTGCCCCAGCTGGCTGTGTCCCCAGCACCCCACAAGGGGGCCCCCACCACTCCCCTGACGTCTTCCCCTGAAGTGAAACATGTTAGGGGAGGACACCAGCGGCCGGGGGAGCGGTAATAGGGATTGCTCTGGGCTGCCAGGGCCCACCAGGGCCGGGGCCTACTGGGCTTTTTCCCGGTATCCCGGCGGCCCAGTCTGACCCTGTATCTACTCTTGTAAAGCATTCTTTCTCACAATTTTAGCAAGTGAGCATGATTGTGCTTATAAATAAAGTTGCACTGAATAAAATTAAATAGAGAGGAGAGAAAGGCAGAAGGGGCAATGCACACTGGTTTAAAACAATTGTCATCCATGTCTAATACTTTTCAAACTTTCTTGCAGCTACGACACTTCCAACAAGTAAGTGCTATCGCCATATTAAATCATTCCAAATTGTTTTTTATTGTGTTTTTCCAGCAAATTCAACTTTACTTACCGTATATAAATTATTGAAATATTGTGTCCTTCGATCTTGAAATTCACAATCACAGCAAGCAGGCAGGCGCCATTTTGTGGGCACTGTTATGAAGGCAAGCTTTATATCATGCCCACATTTGGTTTATGTGCCAGAATGGGGGACCTGGTACACATTCCCATGGTTATATAATTAGATGGTGAGGAGGGAGGGGGAAAGTGACTGCTCAATGGAAAGTGGAAGTAATTCTCTGCCTTAGGCATAGAGGTGGGGAAGTCAATATATGATTAAGAGCTGGGATTTTAAAATACCTTTATAGTGCATATTGTAAGGCAACTCGTCCAAACGGTGCAGTCTCTTGGGGTTTAGGCAGGTTGCAGGGACCAGATTGGTTTTAGAAACAACAGTTCACACCCAGCATGTGATGTTTTAAGCTGACTGCAATCAGCTTTATTCACATATAACCGGCACACAGGAGTATATCGTAAAACAAAACAATAAATAAATCCTAGCCTGTCCGGCTCTAACTAACATACACCTAGCATCCAACTCTAGCATCCAACTCTACAAAAAAAAACAGTATTGTTTGTTTGGTTACTCACAGCTCTCTCCCTACTGCATGCAGGCAGTTCCCCAGGAAGAGAGAGAGTGAGTAATTCTGGAGACACCATGTTTAAAGGGTTTCCCCTGAAGCCTAACAAGGCCATTAATTAGCCAGGCTTCACCAAAGCCTGGATAGCCTAGTGAATGGAAGTCCCACCCACTCACTTCCATTCACTCCAGGGCCATTTTACCAGCTTCTCTTTCATTGCTGAAATGCTTGCCCTGGAGCTTAATATATATAAGAGAGAAATCTGGGAGAAATATAAACACCTTCCACCTCTAACCCAGCATTTCTCTCACAATATGGATGTGTTAATAAAAGAAAAGAATTTGGGTTTCATGTTTAATTTAAAAATTACTTTCATTATACAGCTTTGTATGTCTAGGTGACAGGTCCCTTTAAACAAGTCTCATGTGAATCTTATAATTCTCAACTTTTTTTGCAGCCACCATGCTTCCAACAAGTAAGTATCATTCCAAAGTAAACACCTTTACTACATTAAGAAGGACAATCAATTTTTGCAAAAAAATCAACCAATGGCGAAACGTGGAAATTCACCACGAATCCATGCCTGACAAAAAATTTTGCTCATCACTAAACATAATCTGCCATATTTTGTGACTTTTTTTTTTATATTTGTTGAATTTTAATATACTATTTATTAAAACAAGACAAAAGGGTATAGAATTTTGATCAGGTAGAATAAAATCTTAAGGAACTACTATAGAACATCTATAAAGGACATATTATTAGGTGATTTCTAATAAGTGTCATCCATGTCTAATAATTTTTTAAAACTTTCTTGCAGCTACAACACTTCCAACAAGTAAGTACTATTTAAAAAGATTTCCCACTTAGGGGCACATTTACTAATCCACGAACGTCCGAAAAGCGTCCAAATGCGTTTTTGTTCGGAATGATCGGTATTTTGCGATTTTTGACGCAAATTTTTCATAGCCATTACGACTTGTTCGTAAATTTTCGCAACATTTCCGTAGCCAATACGACTTGCGCGAATTGTCGTGACTTTTTCGTAGCCGTCGCGCCGAGTACGAAAGTTTCGGATTCATTCAAGCTTCAGTATCGTGACTTTCCTTGGGCCAGGTTGGAGCTGCAGAGTGCCATTGAGTCCTATGGGAGACTTTCCTTGGGCCGGGTTGGAGCTGCAGAGTGCCATTGAGCCCTATGGGAGACTTTCTTTTGGCCGGGTTGGAGCTGCAGAGTGCCATTGAGCCCTATGGGAGACTTTCCTTGGGCCGGGTTGGAGCTGCAGAGTGCCATTGAGCCCTATGGGAGACTTTCTTTTGGCCGGGTTGGAGCTGCAGAGTGCCATTGAGCCCTATGGGAGACTTTCCTTGGGCCAGGTTGGAGCTGCAGAGTGCCATTGAGCCCTATGGGAGACTTTCCTTGGGCCGGGTTGGAGCTGCAGAGTGCCATTGAGCCCTATGGGAGACTTTCCTTGGGCCAGGTTGGAGCTGCAGAGTGCCATTGAGCCCTATGGGAGACTTTCCTTGGGCCAGGTTGGAGTTGCAGAGTGCCATTGAGCCCTATGGGAGACTTTCCTTGGGCCGGGTTGGAGCTGCAGAGTGCCATTGAGTCCTATGGGAAGCTTCCAAAATCATGCAAAGTCTGAAAGGTTTGCCCGCCGTTTACGAGCACTCAATACGAAAAAGTCTCGACAATATACGAACAAGTCGTAACATCTACGAAAAAGTCGCGACAATTCGCACAAGTCATAACGGCTACGAAAAAGTCGCGACAATTTATGAAAAAGTTGTGACGGCGACGAAAAAAAACGCAAAAAATACGAAAAAAACGCAAAATGTTCGTTTCCAATCTGATTTTTTCCCATTCGGGATTCGGATTTGTGGATTAGTAAATCAGCCCCTTAGTGTTGATTCTTACTACCCAAGCCCATATAATAAATCATTTCTATGGAAAGAAAATAAAAAAGTACCATAAAAATAGTTTTTCCTGTGTATATATGTGTGGTGGGGATTATTTTATAACATAATCTGTCATATTTTGTGGCATGTTATTATATACATACAAAGGTATATCATTTTGATCAGGTAGAATAAAGTCTTAAAGGACAAATACAAAAACATCTAGAAAGGATATTCAACAGCTATTATTAGGCGATTTAAAATAAGTGTCATTCATATACTTTTCAAACTTTCTTGCAGCTACAACACATTCAACAAGTAAGTACTATTCGAAAGTAGGAAAAATAAAAAAATGATTGCTTTAAAAAGCTAGCATAAGACTAGCAAGTTTTCCATAGTATTATGTATTTTGTGATTCATATCATTTTCATTTAAATTTGACAAAATAATTTAGCATTTAAATTATAATGAACATACTTCAAAATCAACATGCAAGGCTAATACTGTTATTACATTAAAGTAGTGATCCCCAACCAGTGGCTCGGGGGCAACATGTTGCTCCCCAACCCCTTGGATGTTGCACTCAGTGCCCCCAAACCAGGTAGTTATTTTTGAATTCCTGACTTGGGGGCACGTTTTGGTTGAATAAAAACAAGATTTACTACCAAATAAAGCCCCCTGTAAGCTGATAGTGTGCATAGAGGCCCCTAATAGCCAATCACAGCCCTTATTTGGCACCTCCATTAATATTTATGATGCGTGTGTTGCTCCCCAAGTCTTTTTACATTTGACTGTGGCTCACGAGTAAGAAAGATTGGGGATCCATGCATTAAAAAATCACCTATGAAAATTTATCACCAAGGAGAATTATCACTGAGAGTGAAAACATTTGATTCCACAAAAGAACGAGAAAATGCAGGAAGATTACTAAAGCTGGTGCACTTTTTTAGACTCACAAATTGTGAACAGAATGGGGATTGTATAATTTCTGGCACATGCAATTAAGTCCTAGAAGAGATCCTCATGAATAATCCCATGCAAGTATATTTCTTTGGTACTCTGAACCAATCAAACATCACAACCTAAACAAGCTATCTCTGCCTGTAACAGGGGCAGCTATCAGAACAAACTGATAATCCCTCCCATATTACTGTATAATAATCTAGCGCAATCTCCCCCACTCAGAAATGGGAGTAAGATTTACAGTGTCTGTGGTGTATTGTTGGGTGGGAACCAACACCCAATGTTTACTGTAAATAAATAGCTGCCATAGAGTCTGCTATCGTTTTTAAAATAAAGCCTGTAGGCTACGATTACTACTGCTAAAGTGTAAATATCATTGTTTAACATATCACAAGCCTACTATATTTTCATATGTCACTAGAAATCATTAATTTGTTTGAATTGCCCTACAATTCACATTTTGATTTCTGGTGTGAAATGAATCACTACTCAGCAGAAACTAATTAAGAAATTGTTAGTGTGTAATGAATATGGTTAACAAACATGTTAAAACTAATTCTCTACATAAAGTAATTTTTCTTTGTGGATGTCCTCTTCCTATTCTTTCTGTTGTTATTGCAATAGTCCTGAATACTCTTTTTCATGTAGTCCTCTGTGCCCTCCATGCTCCAAGGTTCTCTGCTCCCTCTTCCTCTCTGTCTCTTCTTTCATTGTCTCTTGATAGATCCATCTGATGGAAGACAACCTGTGGAGTGGTAAACAGCTGTTTATCTGTTCCTTCTAGCAGTACAAATACAGTAGATCCATGACCTGCTACAATTTCCCCTTTTACTGGCTGTTTGCCCGGGTTCCTAACTAAAACTGTCTTCACTTCTTGCAACCGATGCTATTTTCCCAAAGAATATCAATTGGACAAAGTGGGTAAATGCTAATGTACCCAAGTGGGAACCCTCTTGCTACCTTAGAAGGTGTAGGGTTTTTTGCTTGGACTTTCCATTCTGATTTGGAAGTATCTATAAATTATTCTAAATCCCATCCTTCAGCTAGTAATTTTTCATTCAAGGCAAACACAGCTTCAAACTTTCCTGTTAAGTTTCCCTTGAAAAGGGATTCCAGGTCTCACCAGCCCTAGCACTTGTTGCTGTAAAATGGCCTCTTTGGCAGCTAAAAATGCAGTTTTCTTCTCAGGACCCCAAAATAATTCAGTCTTTTTCCTAATCACATTGTAAATAGGTATCAATATACTGTAAGTCCAAGGTATGGGATAAATGATCTCCAGAAGCCCACAACCCCAATGAATTGTTGTGCCTCCTTCTTATTGGTAGGGGGCAGTAATGCTTGGATAGTCTGTACCACCTTTTCAGAAATCTGAAAGACCAATCCACTAATCCAATAATTTCTAGAAACGTGACTTCTGTGGCAGGTCCCTGTACTTTGTCTTTGTTCACAGCCCATCCCCTCCTTTCCAAATGCTCTATTAAAAGGGACAAAGCTTCAGTTACTTCCTCTTTGGTTCCTGTGATCATCACATCATCAATGTAATGGAAAACTGAAACTTTCAAATCCAAATTGCAACAAGTCCATGACAGATTGTGGGCGAATGGATGTAACACTGGGGTACCACCTTGAAGGTGAACTGATGGCCATCCCAGGTGAAAGCAAATTGGTCTTGTCTGGCAGGATCTAGTGAAACTGAAAAAAAAGCATTAGCCAAATCTATCACAGCATGCCATTGTCCAGCCTCTTTAGAAATTCTCTCTACAATTGAAACAATATCAAATACTCCTAATGAGAGTGGATGTGTAACCTTATTTAAACCCCTGTAATCCACTGTCATTCTCCAGCTTCCATCTGATTTTTTAATTGGAAATACTGGAGCATTAAATAGATTGACTGCTGGCCTTAGGACTCCTACCCTTAACAGCTCTTGGATAGTTTCTTCTATCTCTTTCTGACCACCAGGTAACCTGTACTGCTTTAGACAGGCTGGCTCCTCTGGTGGAGGGATTTAGACAGGGTTCCATTTGGCTGTACCCCAGACTACAGCCTTCACTGCACTAACCAAATACTGTTTGCGTGAATACCCAAATGTAAATGTACCCATTCTTCAAGGATTGTCCTAAAATCACATCAATCCCTGTATGTTTTCAGGTAATTCAGAGACTGGGTTAAATTGTATGACCCCCCACCATACAGAGACAGGAACATATGGGCGGTGGTCTCTAGTGGTCACTGCTCTCACTGTTATGGCTGAAGACCCAGCTTCCTTTCATAAAGGAGAAGGAAGTTCCTTCTCTGGTGCTTCTTTAAATCCTCCACTGGGTATATGGATTTAACCCCTGTATTGGGTGTGTTGGAACTGAGAGGAGGGGCTTCACATTCATCATTACCATCCTCATAAATGGCTGTTTTAATATCTGCTTTATTACCTAAATCTTTCTTCCATTTTTTTAAGTAACTCTGCTGTGGGCACCCCAACTATTTCCTCTCTAGAAACGCCTGCTTTTAATAAATCTACCCACATCTGTTTTTGTGTTATTTTGATATGTGTCTTCCCCTTTTCTTGTTTAGAAGTGTGTACAGCTCTAACAGGTTCAACAAGGCCCTCTTCTAGTTTCTAACAGGTTCAACAACGGTTTTATTCACTGTAGTACTGTAGCATTGTGTGTCTGTATCCATTTTGTTTAGTAAAGTAGCATGTGTGTTATAAACCATAGTGTGTGGGTGTTAATACTTCAATTTCTGAACTTAATAGTGCCATAACACAACACTTTACAAAGAACAAGGTGACGTACTAGTTTTGACTTTTGTCTTTGTTGAACTAAGGCAGCAGTACACTAAGCTTCCTAATACAGAATGATATGTTATCTTACAAAATCTAGATCACAAAACTTGTGAAAACACATTCCATATGTCTAGTTTTTGTTTCTTCTTTTTATCATTTGCCTCACTTTTTTTCCTTCATTTTCAAAAAATACAGCACAAACTGTTGAAATGTAAACAAACATTAAACTGACTTGAAATATTGTAAATATCATGTAGCAAAAAAGCTTAATTTATTCTCAAAGACAAACAGATTAGGCTTTATTTAAAAAAATGTTATTTGTCATTTCAGTTGTAAAAACTCCAACTCCGGGTAAGTGCTAAAAACAAATATTTTAGATATGGATGCATCAGTTTCACTGAATCTGTATAGGTTTGCCAAGTCAGATGATACTTCAACATCCATTTTTATTTCACAAATAAGGATAAAATTAAAAAGTGGAATTTTCAATGCAAATCTAACTAATTTTAACATCAACAATAACAAGTAATTCAAAATCATGAATATAGTCCATATATCTGTGCTTATTACACTGCTCAATACATTTCTTTATTTTTTAGGTGTCCAAAATAGTAACTATAGAATTAACAATGAAATGTTAAAGCACAAAATCTATCTACATTTTGACAAAGAATCCAATATTATTTACAAAGAACAGGGTGACACATTTGTTTTGACTTTTGTCTTCCTTGAACTAAAGGTCCCCATAGACGGGCCGATTCTAGCTGCCGATATCGGTCCCTTAGGCCGATTCGGCAGCTAATCGGGCCGTGTATGGGCACTACCGTCAGGCCTGCCCGACCGATATCTGCCCTGAAATCAGCCAGATCATGATCGGGCAGGTTAGAAAATCTAGTCGGATCAGAGACCGCATCGGCTCGTTGATGCGGTCTCCGGACCGACTTTTCCTATGCCCTTCGTTATAATTCGATCATTTGGCCCCAGGGCCAAAAAATCGAATATTCCTGGATTCTCCCGATATCGCCCACCCGTAGGTGGGGATATCGGGAGAAGATCCAAGCGAGCGGATCTGCCCATGTATGGGGACCTTTAGGCCGCAGTACACTAAGGGGGAGATTTACTAATTCACAAATCCGAATCCCGAAAGGGAAAAAATCGGATTGGAAACGAAAATTTTGCGACTTTTTAGGCACCACCGTGACTTTATCGTATTTTCCACGACTATTTCGCCGCCGTTGTGATTTTTTCATATTGAGCGATTGTAAACGGCGGAAAAACCAATCCGAAATTTTTGTGACTGCGACGAAAAAGTTGCAGAAAATATACGAAAACGTCGCAGAAAATATACGAAAAAGTTGCGGCGGCGATGAAAAAGTCACAAAATACCAATCATTACGAAAAAAACATATTCGGACGCCTTCGGACCGTTCGTGGATTAGTAAATCTCCCCCTAAGCTTCCTAATACACAATGATATGTTATCTAACAAAATCTACGTGTAGATCTCAAAACTTGTGAAAACACATTCCATATGTCTAGTTTTTTTCACTTCTTTTTATCATTTGCTTCACTTTCTTTCCTTCGTTTTCAACAATATACAGTACAAACTGTTGAAAAGTAAACAAATATCAAACTGACTTGAAATATTGTTGATATCATGTAGCAAAAAAGCCTAATTTATTCTCAAAGACAAACAGATTAGGCTATTTATTTTTTTTTAAAAATGTTATTTGTCATTTCAGTTGTAAAAACTTCAACATCTCCAGGTAAGTGCTAAAAACAAACATTTTAGATATGGATGCATCAGTTTCACTGAATCTGTATAGGTTTGCCAAGTCAGATGATACTTCAACATCCTTTTCTATTTCTCAAATAGGAAAAACATTAAAAAGTGGAATTTTTAATGCAAATCAAGCTCAATCATCATTTTAACATCAACAATAACAAGTAATTAAGAATCAAGAATATAGTCCATATATCTGTGGTTATTACAATGCTCAATACATTTTTTAATTTTCAGGTGTCCAGTACAGTAACTATAGAATTAACAATGAAAAGTTAAACAAAGCACATAATCTATTTACATTTTGACTAAAGGTGGCCATACACGGGCCGATTATAGCTGCCGATATCGGTCCCTTGGACCGATTCGGCAGCTAATCGGCCTGTGTATGGGCAGGGCAGAGCGGCCTGGCCGACCGATATCTGGCCTGAAATTGGCCAGATCTCGATCGGCCAGGTTAGAAAATCCGGTCGGATCGGGGACTGCATCGGCTCGTTGATGCGGTCCCCGATCCGACTGTCCCATTGCCGCCCACATAATCCGATCGTTTGGCCCCAGGGCCAAACGATCGGATTATTTTTTTTTTTACCTAAATGCTCCCCGATATCGCACACCCGTAGGTGGGGATATCGGGGGAAGATCCGCTCGCTTGGCGATGCTCGTGTATGGCCACCTTAAGAATCCATGGTATTTACAAAGAACAGGGTGACTCACTAGTTTTGTCTATAGATTATATGAAGTAACGTAGCATTATTATGGCATGATAAGAAACATGGCATTACTCTCTATACATTAAACAACTTCTGTTGTTCCACTTCTATTTTAATTAATTGGAATTTAATAAACTTATCTTTGTTGACTTTTGATTTTTGGGCTTGTAAAATATTAGTGATCACATCTTGTTCTTTATCATTTTTAAGATTTCTGTGGCTTTATAATATTTTTATGTGCTTTTTCTTAATAATCATACCAGCAGTTCAATTTTAATAAAAGGAAAGTGTTGTTATCATTTTAAAACCCTGCTTTACGCATTTTTCTTTTAATTCAAAAACTTAATTTTCTTTTTTAAAGAAAGGAAAGACGGTATTATTTCCATAACTATGCATACTGATAGCTTGAGATACAAAACCTATCATTATATAGGTTCATCAAACCGTAGCATTTCTGGATTTCTGTCAGAAACATTGCTGAATATAAATACCATATCAGTGATAACCAAATATGTTGATTCAAATTAACTAAAGGTTGGTTTTATTGTTTTGCACTTACTATATAGCCGATAAAGTTTAAGACCATTAGAGATGTAGCGAACTGTTCGCCGGAGAACTAATTCGCACGAAAATCGGGTGTTCGCAAGTTCGCAAGTTCGCGAACTTTTAGCAAAGTTCGCAATTTTGGGTTCGCCTTAGCTGGAGCCAAATTTTGACCTCTCACCCCAGAGCCAGCAGATACATGGCAGCCAATCAGGCAGCTCTCCCTCCTGGACCACCCCCGGACCACTCCCTTCCATATATAAACCGAAGCCCAGCAGCCATTTTACATTCTGCCTGTGTGTGCTTGATGAGTTAGCATAGGGAGAGAGCTGTGCAGGGGTTTGAGGGACAGTTTAGGTAGCTTTGCTGACTAGTAATCTACTTTCTACTGCTCTGTATGTAGCTGCTGGGGACAGCTGTCCTGCTGATCATCTGCTGTAACCCAATAGTCCTTGTAAGGACTGCTTTTATTTTCTGATTACTGTTACTCTTCTTTTCATTGTGTACTGCAGCTCCGTCTGTGTGTGTTTGCTACTGTAATTTATAGAGCCGAGTGCTATTAGTCTAGCTGTGTTGGGGACTGGTGTGCTGCTCCTAGTAGTTCACCCCCAGCACCAACCAGAAATTTAAGTTACTGTTCTTTAATGTGTCCAGTGCTGTTTGCTGTCGCTGAGCGATGTTTTTCCACCAATAATAATAATAATAATATATTCCGTATCCACTACTGCGTCGTTTTGTCTTTGGGTGTGAAACGGCTGTAACCTTTACACGACTTGATTGGCATGTAGACGCCGGACATTTTAAAGCAGTTTATTACACAAGTTTAGAAATGTAGTGTGATTTCTGCCCTTTACAGCACAAAACGCAACGCTGTGTCAACAACGTATTTTTCAGAGACATTTTTGCCCTTGATCCCCCTCCGGCATGCCCCTGTCCAGGTCGTGGCACCCTTTAAACAACTTTAAAATCAGTTTTCTGGCCAGAAATGGCTTTTCTAGTTTTTAAAGTTCGCCTTCCCATTGAAGTCTATGGGGTTCACAAAGTTCGCAAAAGTTCGCACTTTTTGGCAGAAGTTCGCGAACGGGTTCGCGAACTTTTTTTGTGAGGTTCGCTACATCTCTAAAGACCATGTGAACTTGTAACTGCCCCCTTTAACCTAAAAATGGATTATACTCCCTTAAAGGTCAAAGAAAGTCTCCAAACCATATATTGCCAAATGATAGTTCTACCATGCCCCTTTCAACTATTTATTTTTTTCCATCCAAAACACCTTTGCTTTTCAAGTACTGGCCTTCCAAAATTGAACTACACTTCTTAAAATGTGGCCACTAGGGATGTGCAGTCAAGGAAAACTCAACCTGTACCCGACCCTAACCGACAATGTTGCCATTTTTGGACTTGCACCATACTTGCATCATTCTGCTCTGTACACTACTTCAGTACATGCCTTAGGTTACAAGACAGGAAATCTTTGGGAGCAGAGGAGGAGTGCACTGCCCCAGTCTGACCCCCATCCAACTCAATCCCACAATGGTCACCCAAATTTCAACCCTAACTCGCCTGACCTAAGGGTAAACCCATGGATCCTGCAGGCTGCGGGTCAAAGCCACACATCACTAGTGGCCACCATCACTCTCTTTCTCATCACTGTATCTCCAGCACATGTGTACCTAGCAGTGCCCACTGAGCAGTGTGGGCAGACTGGGACCCCAGAGACCCACCAGAAAACCTTAGACCACAGGCCCACTCTCCAAACTATTTGTTCTCCTTTCCTCACCAAACCTCTTTATTCTCTGAGTCTCTTTTATTTATATGCTAGCATCTATTTTTCCATCTATTTCTCCTCTTTGTTCCCATTCAGAAATAGGGAATGACCATGAAACAGGCCAAATGGTCAGGTGCAGGAGGGCCCACCAGGAGTTTTCCTGGTGGGCCAGTCTGACACTGACACTGAAAATGCCAACCATCTACTGACAGTGGAAGATCGACCATTTATAGCAGAAGACTGGGTGAAGCAGGGGAACTCCAGACAATACACAGGAGTTGACATGTCTGATATGCACAAACCCAAGTCCAAGTCTAGAAGAAAGACAAATCTGGTGACGTGACATCCTATCACTATCTGAAATTATACATTTTTCAATAGAAGTGCAGAGAATCTGACAAATTTAGAAATGCTGGACAAGGATGAATTTATTACATTTAGAGCACACTTTCAGTGTTACTCTGTTGTGACTTTTCTGTGTTCTCTGCACAGTTGTATCTGCTTAAAATGTATTGCCTAGTCTTTTTATTCTTAATATGTGAATGTAAACAAGCTGCATAATTATTCAAATGCCTCTTTTTTTTGTTTCACATAGGAACGGGGACTGAACGTTTTTTCACAGGTAGATACATAAACATTTGTCGATGTTTTTCACTTTTTAAAGGACAAAGGGTTAAATCACTAGGGGTGCCAATTTGTTATGTGCAAGACTGCAAAAAGTACAGAGTTGGATGATTTCTTGCCACTGTTTTATAGGCATTGAATTTTTGATTTAAAGGAGAAGGAAAGGCTAATAAAGAGTTAATCTCAAGCTGCAGGCATACCTTCAGTTCTCTCAATAGTGTCCTTAAGTCTCCCCATATTTCTCCCATTCAGATGATCAGAAGCCTGGTAGGAAAAAAAAACGCTAAGCTCTATAAAGAAAGTTCCCATAATACCTCAGATCCACATTCCTAAGGGGGGGAGAGAGTTCTTAGCATTGTTGAGGGAGGGGGGAGCAGGAGAGGGGAGAGAGGAGAGAGCTGCGTGTCTCTAGCACAGGAAACCAAAGAGACAACAAATCCTGTTTCTTTTGACAGAGAACTCAGTGCAGCATTTCTGTGAGTGCTTATGGCTGTATTTACATAGACCTTTCTGATAAATCTTACTTATTTAGGTCTTTATAGTTTTTATAGGAGCTCTCCATCTTGAGAAGTGTCAGCACATGCTCAGTGTGCTCTGGGCAGCTGTTGAAAAGCTAAGCTTAGGGAAAGTTGCAAATTATTAAGCAGACAATGAGGCTGGCCTATCATATAAGTGGATGCTACAGGGCAGATTATTACATTCTGATGCTAATTGCACTGATTTCAGAGCTGCAATGTAGTATTTATCTGCATTAATTACTAATCAGCCTTATATTGTAACATTTATATTGTATATATACAATATCTTGTGAGTGGGTCCCTAAGCTCAGTAACTGAAAGCAGCACAGAGCATGTGCAGGGAATCAGCAGAAATAAAAATGGGGAAATAGTGGGGCATCTTTGGAGACACAGATCTTCCCTGCTAAAGGGCCGTGGTTGCCTTGGGCTGGTACAGAAACCCAAAAACACACAAAATGGTATGTTTCTTTGATATTAATACATTCATTTGCCCTAGTTTGCACTCAGGGGCAAATCTGCACTTTAAGACACAGTAAAAAGATAATATGTGTGTGTGTACTATGTATATATATATATATATACTAAGCATACATTCTGATGTTTAAAATAGGGAAGGGGGAAGGGGAGAATTGGGGCTATATAGTTAGTTATAGTTATTGTTATTGGCTTACAAGAATTAGAAATGTGGAATTAAGATATGGGTGTATTAAGGTGAATGGGATAGTAGCTATGGTGGCATCAGAACACTATTATTTTTACAGGGCAAAGTACCCATACTAATAGGGGTACAAAAAACATATACAGAGCACTGCTTCCTACATATAGTGCTACGCTGCACCTCATGTAATAAGGCAGGTGGTAGGTATGGGGTGCTGTTTGCCCCAAGTAAATTTTGTCTAAAAACAGTACATTCAGTATACAAAAAACAATTCCCAGTATACAAAATTAATGTGTAGCATATTCACTGGTAAAAAATGTACAAACATTTCTAGTGAAGAATGAGAACAACATCACATTTGTGCACAAAAAGATATAATTATATTATGAACTTCATTCTGCACATTTAAACAAGCATTCTGTCTTACAAATGTATAAAATCCATACAACTGAACTTATGTGTTAAGTTACATACAGAATGAATTATGAAAACAAAACTTGGACAAAATATATATTGGTGTATCTGACTGGCATACTTCAAGCTAGATTTTCATAACAAAATAGATGCGTGTGACAAAAAAGGAAGATTCTATAGCACAAAATGTATTCTGTCAACAAAATGAATACTTCCACAAAACAAAAATCAAATATCAATTCTGTGAATCAACACTGTCAGTCAAATTACTAAACCAATAAGAAGCAAGCATATTCATTTGGCTGGAAAAATACTGGTACGGTAGCAACCCCAGTGTCGGATTGAGATGCCAGGGGCCCAACAGAAAACTTTTCGACCATAGGCCCACTTTCTAAACTATTATTCCTCCTTTCCTCTCTCAACCCCTATCCAAGTCTCTTTTTCTACCCTTCCATCTCTTTTTCCCATACAGAAATAGAGAATGACCATGTAATTGGTCAAATATTTAGTGTTATATCAGTGATACTGGACAGTAATGCAGGCAGGTTGTTAACAGTTCACCATCTTTATTTCTTACACGCAGAAACTAGCTTTCTAGTCTCCTCCCAGTATTTCCCAAGGCTGCAACATTCAACAGCATATAACTTTATAAAACATAACACAGCTCATGCCCACTGACACCTTGGCCCATTGGGAGTTTTCCTGGTATCCTGGTGGGCCAGCCTAACACTGAGCAACGCTACCCCTTATAAATATCTGACAAGTCAATAAAACACAAGATATTAATTGCATTATTTAAAAAAAAAAAAATTAGCAGCATGTGAGGGCCCCCTCAGTATAGTACAATATACCAAATAGATATTTATAGTAGCAATGTAACTCAGTATATGTTAGACATTTATAAATAAAGCAGTGAGTATATACCTATTTAACATAAGCTCCTTCCACCAAGGATACCGGCTGATTTAAATCTTTACCCTGCAATATGAAGTTGCACAATTGTGCATTGCTGCTAGGCTCCAAATTTTGGCCTCCTCCTAGCTATAATATTGTACCAGTTAGCTAATAGCAATCTAACAATAATGTGCTTAGAAATACTTCAACGTAAATGATAAAGCAACACAATTCAGCAACTTCTGAGTACTATGTGCAAGCAAAAGGGGTAATTTATGCAGTGGCACTTCAGGGGGGTCATTGTTTATTTATTTAGTACTAGCCAATGTCACATTAATTTTATAACAAGAGGGGTCTTACAATGCCACTTCTCCCTAACATGCTTGCCTTCCTTATTTCAGAGCGGATCAAGGGGAGGCACATCAAAACACATCAGTTAATAGAACTTCTCCAGCAGAATCCTGCATTGAAATCGGTTTTTCAAAAGTGCAGATTTTTTTTACATTTCATTTTAAAAATTTCACATATTCTTCATTTCCCAGGGTGCCACAATCATGTGACCTGTGCTCTGATAAACTTCAGTAGCACTTTACTGCTGAGCTGCAAGTTGGAGTGATATCACCCCTCCTAGCAGCTAATCAGCAGAACAATGGGAAGGGAGCAAGATAGCAGCTCCCAGTAGGTATCAGAATAGCACTCAATAGTAAGAAATAGTGATGAGCGAATCTGTCCCGTTTTGCTTTGCCAAAAAACCCACAAAACGCATGGGACTCCTCCAGTTACATGGGGGTAGGAGAAACAATAGGTTACCTGAAAGCAGTTCTAATGTGTAGAGCTGGCTCCTTCTGAAAGCTCAGACTCAGGCACAATGCACTGAGATGGCACCTACACACCAATATTACAACTAAAAAAAATTACATTTGTTAGTTAAAGAATAACATTTTAAATAGAGTGAATTTTTTGCTTTGTAAACAATGAAATTTAGAGATAAAGTGCACCATTAAAACATGACAGAATCCCTTTAATACTGTCAAATCTAAACTGTGAAGCTCCTTGTTCAGTGCTGCTGAACTCCATCCACCAGTGAGTTGCCCCTAGCCCTCAGCTGCATCACTGAGCTGTGATACTAGATCAGTGTTCCCCAACCAGTGTCTCGTGAGCAACATGTTGCTCTCCAACCCCTTGGATGTTGCTCCCAGTGGCTTTAAAACAGGTTCTTGGCTTGGAGGCAAGTTTTGGTTGCATAAAATCCAGGTGTCTTGCTAAACAGAGCCTCATGTAGGCTGTCAGTCCACTGAGTGGCTACCAAATAGCCAATTATAACCAACTCTTTTTACATTTGAATGTGGCTCATGGGTAAAAAAGTTTGGGGATCTCTGTACTAGATGAATCAGTATGAGCCCATGAGTAGGTTGTGCTCATTGCCGCTTTTGATAAAGGAAACCATTTATAAGGCCTACACCACATACTGTACAGACTGTGTGTGAGTGATCAGTCCTAAGTGACTAGAGTGACTGAATTATGTGGCTACACGATGTTGGACTGGGGTGTCCAGGGTCCACAGGGGCTGCCACACCAGGAGTCTCTCACCTCAGTTTCCAACTTCTCCACTGCTGCGAGCCTCCACCCCCACCCTGTGCACAACACACACCATGTACCCCCCTACTTCCTTCTTGCAGCTGCATTCGGGGGTAGGTGGTGCGCCAATGGTCCTGCGAGGAGTGGGTCTGGATTTTTTCCCCTATGTAATGTAGTAGCTGAACTACTGCTTTGTTATGTAGTAGTTAAACTATAGCTAAGCATATTATTAAAAAACTGCTATACGCTAACTGCAGCAATATTACATAATAATAGGAGGATGCCGAACACTGGAGCCTAACAATCATCTACAAAGCTTATTAGGGTTTACTACTACAGTGGGGAAATTATGCAAACTTGTGCAACTTCATATTGTAGTAACCCAATATTCATTTTGTTGCAAAATGAATTCTGTGCTATAGAATCTTCCTTTCTGTCGCAAACATTTATTTTGTCATGTTAAATCTTGACGTATGCCAGTCAGATATACCATTTATATTTTGACCAAGTTTTGTTTTACATAATTAATTTTGTAAGTAACTTTTCACATTACTAGTTTTGTTGTATGGATTTTATAGATTTGTGAGACAGAATGCTTGTTTAAATGTACAAAATTGATTTTGTTCTCATTCTTTACTAGAAATATGTCTTTTGTATATTTGTTGCCAGTGTATATGGCCACACAGTTATTGTGTGTACTGGGTATTGTTTTTTGTATTCAGAATGTATTTTTGTAGTCAAAATGTACTTGGGACAAATGGCACCCCATAGGTAGGTTAAGGGCCCCATGCCAGCATGTGTCAGCCGCAGTTTCCCAGCATGTGTGTCTCATGCTTACTTGGCCCTTTTCTGCCCTTCATGAATACAGTACTGCTGATCGCAGGCAGCTATGTATTCATCAGTGTGGCTATAGGTCTCTGTGCTGCTAAACAAAGTGCAAAGACAATTTTTTGAAGCAGGAAGGCAGTGTGCAAAGTATAAAAAAAATGCTGGATGTCACCAATTATGTGTACTTTGCACAATGACTTTGTAAATGACCCCTAATATGTTTTTAAATCTAATTCTCTTTAATTGTTTTTTTTTTTTAGTAACTACCACCACAACACCAACAACAACACAAACTCGTAAGTACTACAGAACTATTCTTCAATTCAGTATTATGCATATATTTTATTGAAAATTCACCAGAACAGGTTAATCAAGTTTTTCATATATACGTTATTGTAATATTGAAATAATTCCTTGTTAAACCTTTTTCAGAATAATACATGTAGTTAACAAGTCACTGCTATGTCCTCTTGCTACTTTTAACCTAACCTTACCAAAATAGAATACAATCAATATTCCCAATATATCACTCAATGTAACAAACCTTTTACTGGTTCTAGAATACAAGCTGTCTTGGAGTAATATTTGATTTTGCATTCTCTACACTCTCCTTTTCTTCTTCATGAAATCTTGTCAGTTATAACTTTAGAATATACTCCTTTCTCTCCCAGAAATTTACAAAAATATTAGTTAATTCATAATCATTTCCATTTTAGATTACTGCAACTTGCCTTCTCTATTGATTTTAATGTATAAATGGCTTAGCACTCAATACAAATACAAGTGCCTGACAGATCATTGATATATTATTAACCTTTTCTTGACACAATCCTTTAGAATATGATCATACTCACTTATACCTGGAGCATACTCACTTATGCCAAATCGCTCTTCAAAGTAGCAGCATCCTGCATGGAACTTATAGTTCTGGACAATTTATTCTCATCAGCAAAACAGTACACTGCCCACCTCCAGGTCATAAATAACAAGTTAAAAAGCAAAGGACCAAGGACAGACCACTTTGTTACTCCACTAACAAAACCGGTCTACTTAGAAAGGGTTCCATTTACAACCACTCTGTGTAATCTATCCTTCAGCCAGTTCTCTGTCCAATTACAAATATTATGTTCTAGGCCAATATTCCTTAATTTGATTATTAACCTACTGTGAGGTACTGTATCAAACGCTTTAGCAAAGCCCAAATAGATGACATCAACTGCCATTCCAGCATCAAGGTTCCTGCTCACCTCCTCATAAAAGGCAACTAAATTAGTCTGGCAAGATTTGCTATGTATTAAACCATGCTGGCATAAAGCGTATAGTAATTTGATATACTATCCCTTATTACCCCTTCCAAAAGCTTTCCTACCACTGATGTCAGACTAACAGGCCTATAGTTTTCTGTCTGAGAATATGATATCTTTTTAAATAACGGCACCACATTAGCAATTTTCCAGTCTGTCGGCACCATGCCAGACCTCAATGAATCCTGAAAGATTAAGTGAAGAGGCTTGGCAATCACAAAGCTAAACTCATTTAATACCCCGGGATGAATCCCATCTGGTCCCGGACCTTTGTTCACTTATACATGTTCAAGTCTCTTTTGAATTTCCTCCTGAGTAATCCATGCATCTGAATATCATCAGAATTGTGTCTTTTAAAAAGGAATCCTTCATTTGTACATATTTTAAAATAATTTTGTATTTCTTTTATTCATTGCTGCAATACCATTTTCCATCTCTATTTTAGCTCTCCTGTAGCAATCAGGCAGACCAAATATCTTTGTTTGTTGAAAGATACTGGGTAACTGAGATTTACAGTACAGTGCTTCCACCTAGTGGGCACTGAGGATTGCACCTCAGGGGAAATCCAATATAAACACAGTTTTTAACAGCAAAGATAAACTTTATATAGAAATAAAGATGGGGCAACTAATGCAGATAAATATCCTGCACTGGGGGACACTGGCAGACCTATCTGTCTCTGATAAATGCATCTCATTTATCAGAAACTTTCACCTTCACTTAGGAACCTACAGGTCTCCAGCTGAGGATAAAGCACACAACAAAGGGATATCACTTTATGCAGATCAAAGACCTTTCTAATTATTTGTCCCTGACTGGCAAGGTACCTTTAGTGTATTGACCCCTTCATTCCTTGTCAATGAAGCTGCTTGGCTAGCTGCCCTCCTACTATCTCTTAGTACCTACAATTTGCTACAATTATCATACCTACCTGTTGTAGTGGACCCATTGGGTTAATTCCCCTACTTGCTAAAAAAGTTCCACTTTCTAAGAAAATGTGCCTTATTGGCCCGTAGTGTCCCTTATTGGCCAAGGGATGGTGTAACCAATTCCTGTTCATAGTTAAAGGAATACTACTATGGGAAAACATGTTTTTTTCAAAACACATCAGTTAATAGAGCTTTTCCAGCAGAACCCTGCATTGAAATCCATCATTCAAAAACACAAATAGATTCTTAATTTCCCAGGGTGCCACAGCCATGTGACCTGTGCTCTGATAAACTTCAGTCACACTTGTATTAATGTATTCTACTGTACAGCGCTGCGTACATAAGTAGCACTTTATAAATAAAGTTATACATACATACATACATACATACACTTTACTGCTGAGCTGCAAGTTGGAGTGATATTCCCCCGCCCCCCCCTCCCAGCAGCCGATCAGCAGAACAATGGGAAGGGAGCAAGATAGCAGCTCCCAGTAGACATCAGAATAGCACTCAATTGTAAAAGTTTACCATAAAAATCATGACAGTATCCCTTTAATATAATGGGTGGGAGCACATCACTTCCTCTTTGAACTCCACTTATCACCAAGGGAAGATGTTGCTGGAGAGTCTGAAGCATAAGGCCCCAGTTTTAAGTTGTATGTTCTAAGAGAACCAACCCCTTAGTGAACTTGGGGAGCAGGGACCGAGTAAAAAAAATTTAGCTGGTGACGGCTACAGTTCCTGTCATTATAAACTTCAAGACAGTCAGGTTAGCTTAGTAAGGGGAGGACTTGGCTCCACTGAGACATGATAGACTATACGGTAGACTGGAGGTAATAACTTGCCCTCAGGTAATAACTTGCCTAAAACGTAGGGACTCAAATCATTTTAAATCACCCCAAAGAAGGGAATCCAGACTACTAAAGGATATATCTCTGCTTATAGTCTTAAGCCTTTTAAGTTCTATCACCTCTCGGTACTTGCTTAACTGTTAATATGAGAGACATTAATAATTGCCTTTTCAAGGATAGTGTACACAAGGGAGACTCTGTAGTGCAAATGTTAATAAACCGCATTGACCAGCAAGAATCGCTGGCACCTATTCCTTACATCAAGCACTTAGACTTTCCAGATCAATCTCTCTCCCTTCTGATTGACACAAGAGGTGCCACCTCTTTCCAGAACCATCCAAAGGGTACTGTCTATCTCACACTGCCAATCAGCGACTGCACACTGCAATAACATGATAATAACATGATTTTTGCAGTTTTATATATGCAGTTACCAGCAACAGAAATTACAGTTGCCACAAGCAATACATTTGGGAATTATACTGAGTCTGACATCATTTAAGTAATACATTTTCTACCCATATATTATAAACAAAGTTCATAGATAGTATATAATACTAGTTAAGTGTATACTTATGGGGCATATAAAAGTGGGGAACATTTAATGTAGAAATAAAATCTCTTTTAAACCTACTGTTTTCTGTCCATTTCTGACACATGCACTTAGTATTGAAATCATTTGCACCTGTAAGGCAAAATTTGTGTGTGAAGGATATCAAAAAGGATGGCAAAAAGTGACAAGTCAATGTGCCATTTGGAAACATACTGGTATAACTGAAAAGAATCAGGGTTTCTATTAGCACTTTGTATGTCGGTCCCAGTGAAGATTATGAACCAAGGAGCCCAAGGAGACAAGAAGACCCTCTGTGCTCAGTTGTGTATCTCATACTGGATGCAATTGCAAAAATAAACCATACTAACTTACAGAACCACCTTTGATTATAATAAAGAATAAGGATATTTTATAGAGTAAGAGTGTTTGCTAGTGATGAGTGAATCTGTCCCCTTCGCTGAAATATTTCATGAAATGCATTGAAGCCATTAGGCATTTTTTGTGCGGCTACCGCACAACTTTTTTTACATGTGCAACTTTTTTATGTGCGCAAATACATTAAAATCAATGGGAGTTTTTATTCAACCTTTTTCTCACTCAAAGTGTATGAAAGACAATTGGTGTTTTTTCTAACTCCAAATACATTAAAGTCAAAGGACGTTTTTACCCTGCAAATTTTTCGTTGCCGAAAATATTTGTCGCAGTTATGCAACAAATTCGCCTATGGCAAAATGTGAAATCTCAATGTGAATCCATGCTTGGCAAAAAAATCTGTCCCATTTTGCTTTGGCGGAAAATTAGCAAAACGTGTTTGTTGTGCGACTTTTTTGTCAAGCATGAATTTTTTAACATGACTGCACTCAATTTGACGCGCCCATTCTTATTTTGACACGACCGCGGCTTTTTTTTTGACAAATCTTTGCAAAATAATTTGGCAATGGCGAAATGCAGAAATTCGCTGCAAATCCATGTCTGGCGAAATAATTCACTCATCACTAGTCACCTTTTCACTTTAGCTTTCTTTATTTCAAGGTATTTATTTAGTGCATGTCTTTGAGGGATCAAATAATAAAACAGGTCCCTAAAACACTGCATTACTTTTATGAAAAGAGCTTACGTGTACACATGAGCACATTAGACCATATTCACTTCAGTGAGGAGAAGCTATCTCATGGTTCATCATGTGAAAACTCATCAACGAGATTCAATTCAAGGATAAAAAACTTCTCTTAATTCAGTTCCAGTTTTTTTCCCATAGACTTCAATAGAGTTTTCACGTGATAAACAGTGAGATAAAATTTCTCCGAATTGAATTGTATCTCAAATTGAATTTCGACCCTGAGTTGAAATTGAATCTGGCTCAATGTTGGAAGTGTCAGACACTTTATATATTTCACTGTCTAGACATCTGATGTGTTTTAGTTTTAGTTGCGATCAAATTTTCCCCATGACTTTAGTCAAAATCAAGAATGTGTGATTTGGGTTTTTTTCATTAATACGTTATCTGAGAAAAAAAAAGATGCAATATAAAAAAGTTTAATCCCTTGTTTTCCATAATTCGTTGTAGAAGAGTCTCAAATTTGAATTTTAATAAATATGCCCCAAAATGTTCTTTGGTGATTGTTTATATATTAGTTAAAAGCAAAAGGTTTATATGATTACAAATGTATGGCCTGATCTTATACTTTTTCTCATATTAACAATATTACAACAATATTTACAACTACCTTGACTTGTCAACAGCATACTGTGTGTGTCAGATGACTGACTGGAAAAATGCAACAGTGACACCAGGACCTGATGGTGGGACTGAACTGTCATTTGACAAAAATTTATCTGCAAGTGATATGTATTGTGCTGGAAATATGACGGTTGTAGCCATAACCTGTAGAGCTGTACAGGATCCCAGTGCCACCCTGCAAGAACTACGAGCAAAGGGACAATTAGTAAACTGTGATATCTTCAGTGGACTTTACTGTAAGAACAGTAACCAGACCTGTTACGACTATGAAATTCAGCTAGAGTGCTGTAGTGCCACCTGCCCAAACATTTCAACTCCAGGTAAGTTAAATTTAACAAATATGCTATAATGGAGCCTTTTCCTTTCATGCTTAAAGGAGAACTAAACCTCCCTACCTACAACAGCCCCATTAACTTCCCTCCATCTGTCCCCCCTTACCTTTCCTACCCACATAGTCTGTTAGGTTTCCCTATTTGAAAACCTGAGATAAAAAAGCAGCGCAGCACAGTGGAGTTCCCAGGCATCATCTTCTGTCTAATCCAATACTCTTCGGGTCTCTTCAGCGACAAGGACCCAACATGGTCTGTGTTGCTGAAAAGACCTGTTTTGACAGACATTCTGGAAACCAGACAGGTGGCAACCCTCGTTGGGTGACACTCAGGAGGATGGCATTTTTTTGGGCTGTTGGTGTATGGAAAGAGTCTGTGCCATTGTGTGCATATCTTTGTGCTTATCTTTTGGTGATTGTTTTTCACTAAATATTATGTTATGTGATTATATTTTTGTTTGTTGATGATTTTTTAGCACGGTGCAGTCAGCAGAAACCAATAACAATTTAAAATTGGTATTTATTTTTATTTTTCATTTTTTCTGCAGTTCTCTTAGAATGTGGAAGGGAGTCGTTTTAACATGAAATTAAATAGTTAGGGGCTAGAAACAAAAGTAAGCAATACAAACTACTAATAATACATATGAAGCCATTCTGAAGTCAATCTGATTTGGTTACTGGGGCCCATAGGCGGAGGGTGACTTTTTCGTTTGGGGAGGCTAAAGATGGGCCATACAGAGTCTGACCTACAGCTAATGTGACACTTAGTGGATTCGCTGCTGGTGTAAAAAATTAACCTCCCAACTTCCTCTTGCCGTTCCCACTGACTCCCAGGGACACTGCGCAAAAGTGCGGGTGGGGGTGCTTTTTTTAACCCTAAAATGCTTAGGATGTAAAAGCATTCATACGTGCACTTCTGTTAGGGGTTCTCTATACATTTGTGTTTGTTGTGATCAGTTAGCTTCAAGGGGTAGTTCACCTTTAAATTAACTTTTAATATAAGGTAGACATTGATATTCTGTGACAATTTGCAATTGGTCCTCTTTTATTTTTAATGGTTTTTCGGTTATTTAGCTTATTGTTCAGCAGCTCTCCATTTGGTATTTCAGCAGCTATCTGGTTGCTAGGGTCTTATTTACCAGGTAGTGGTTTAAACAAGAGATGGGAATATGAATTGTTAAGGGGCCTGCATGGAAAAATAAAACTGTAGCTTCACAGAGCAATACTTTTTGGTCAGTGACCCTCATTTGAAAGCTGGAAAGAGGCAGAAGCGAAAGGCAAATTATTCAAAAACTCTAAAAAATTAACTAGGAAGACCATTTGCAAAGTTGCTAGGAATAGGCCATTCTATAACATACTACAAGTTAACTTAAAAGTGAACCTCCCCTTTAGATGTGTTACTTTATAGAGAGAGAGGCAGCAGGTACTGACATCCCAGGCACGTTATATACAGTGAGACGCAGTCTTTATATACAAAACCAGCACATTATATGCCATGAGAAGAAGTGGGTACTGATGGCAGATATTCAGGCCCTGGCACTATAACACTGGCACTGACACACAACATTGGCTCCACTGTAACTAACTAGAAACTATGGCCAACACATACTTGAAAAAATCCCACTGCAAAGTCCATGTTGTGTTGCTCACGAACCACTATTTTTCTAAGTACCACCTGCCCCAAGTAGGTGTTAATATTCGCACAGACTAATGCGATATTTAGCAAATCTAACGCTTCCTATGTGTTATTCTTAGGTGTTTGTGAATCATGCATTAGTATTATTTCTATGCGATAATTACTACAAAGCGTTAAAATTAACACATTGCGGTAATGTGCTATTTAACGCATGCGATATTACTTTAGCGAATCGAGCGGTATTTATTGCATGATTTTTAATGCAAAAAAGCATGCGATAATGCTTATCGCACTTTAGTGAATCAGCCCCATAATCTCTTATATATTATTATATATAAACAGGCTCACTGCATGGATGGATAGTGATAGGCAAAATAATTTGGCAGGTATGGATTCGCGGCAAATTTCTGCGTTTCACCATTGGTGGATTGTTTCGTGAAACAGAAGGTCAAATTAGCAGTGAAAAATTGCTGCCCACATAATTTTCGCAAATTTTCGCACCATTTCACAAATCTTTTGAAAGATTTTCAAATTTTTCGGTGAAACAAAACGGGAGATAGATGGAGCTAAATGCACCTATTTCAGTGCCATAAAGGGTGTTGCTGCATGTAACATACTGGTACACAATCTGATTTTATTTGCAAATTAAATTTTTAATTTATTATTTTCATTATTACTATTTCACAGTTCCCACCACTGAACAGCCAACAACTATAACTCCTAAGACCACAGCACCTACTACCACTCCAGAAGCTACAACTGAATCTACTACTACTGAGACCACAACACCAACTACCACTCCTGAGACTACAACGGAAACTACCGTTCCTGAGACTACAACGGAAACTACCGTTCCTGAGACTACAACGGAAACTACCATTCCTGAGACTACAACGGAAACTACCGTTCCTGAGACTACAACGGAAACTACCGTTCCTGAGACTACAACGGAAACTACCGTTCCTGAGACTACAACGGAAACTACCGTTCCTGAGACTACAACGGAAACTACCGTTCCTGAGACTACAATGGAAACTACCACTCCTGAGACTACAACGGAAACTACCATTCCTGAGACTACAACGGAAACTACCGTTCCTGAGACTACAACGGAAACTACCATTCCTGAGACCACTACACCAACAACCACTACAACAACATCCACTGAGACAACAACATTCACTTCCTCTACTGAGAGCGCAACAGTAACCTGCATTATGCTTTCTCCCACAACCGCACCAACAACCTTTTCCTCCTCAGCGTGCTATTGCATGTTTGGGGGGGAGCTCTACAAACCAGGTAATGTTTATCATATTTAAGTATTAGTTATTTATAGTGTATATTCATCATAAAACATAATATACTTTATGTTAGGTGATACATAGTGATGAGCGAATCTGTCCCATTTCACTTTGGCGAAAAATTGGCGAAACAGCTGAAAAAGTAGCGAAATGGTAAAAATATAGCAAAATGCGGCTATCAAACAACTTTTTTGACACATTTTTTACTAACACAACTTATTTGATGCTAGCCCAACTTGTTTGATGGGACCATGACTTTTTTGATGTGACCCCAACTTATTTGACATGGCTGTGATTTTTTTTTATGCAACCGTGACTTTTTTCCTTACTCGTCGAGTTTTTGTTGCAGCAAATTTTTCTGGCTAAAAAAAAAAAAATTTCCAATAGCGAAATGCGGAATTTCACAGCGAATCCAGCCATACAAAAAAATTCCACTCATCGTAAGAGATGCACTTACACTTATACAATAAAAAGCATTATGTTTGCCCAGGTGCAGGAATCGATAGCAACAGGTGACCAATAATAGCTCCCTGCTGATTGGCTACTATTGATTACTACTTTCTTTTATTATGTATGTTTAAAACACTGATGAAAAAGCTGTCTGCAGTTTAATCCCAATAAAGAGATAGACACACTAACACAGAGCACATGGGAAGGCTTTTCTGTTTTTTATTTCTGTAGTCAGATTTGCCTTTTCAAGGAGATCATTGCACTTCTTTGAACATTCCATGCTGACAACATGCTTGCCATTAAATTTCTTTTTGTGTTTCAAGTTTTCTATAGATCAAAAACTGCAAAATGGACACCAATTTATAACTTTCCAGCTGCCAAGTCACCATATTTGGTTTCAATCAAAGTCTAGATCAGACAAGATACATTTCATAGCCATTAACTATGAAGCTATGTAATGTCAGTCTTCAGCATATGAATCCACCTGTATATTAAATTATGATGATTTGAGCCTTTGCACTTGTTGCTGAAACTGCCATTGTATAGTAGATTGAATTCCTAACATATAAGGGGACACTACTGCAGTTGCATTCCTGAAAATGTCCCCATAGTCAGTTGTCCATTAAACCGCAATCCTTAATAATACCTCATTAAAGGTAAATGCACAATTTGCCCAATCCTTCCTGCCCTAAATCAAGCACAATTGCACCTATTAATGTAGAGGAACCCTGTAGCTACCACTACATCTGGACGAGGAGGTAGATTCAGTGTTCCCTCAGTGTCGTATGCCTATAGATACAGTGTGCTTGGGTCTTTCATTTGCAAATTGAAAACCACGAGGAACATACAATATAAGTCATTTGCTAGAGGTTTTTGCAGATAAACACTTGTATACTTGGGTAGATAACAAAGGACAAATACCCAGTTTCAATTAAAAAAGATACATTTTGCCTGTGTCGTGGCAGAAATGTTGGTAGATATATGAGCCAAGCCATGGGTGTAAGCACTGGTTTGCCTTTATTATACTATTGGACTATTGTTAAAAAAAAAGAAAAATGGCTATTTTGAACTAAGGAACTTGGCTTTGCCACTTTCTGAAGATATGCATGGCAACCATATGGAAATATTGTGGGGCAGCACTGGTCTGCTGTCAGGCCAGCAGTGGGGGCCAAGCTGCCGTCCTTTGCTGTAATACATTATTATAAATCATGAATGGGGTGCTGCCCAAGTTTGCATCTACAGGGAAGCACCCTGGTGAAATAACCAGGTGCAGCAGGGAGCAGATTACAAGAGCGGGCCATAGTTAGAGGACACAGCAAGGAGCTAAGGGGGTTATTTTGAGGGCTATAGTCTAGCCCTCCAACAGTTTGAGGGACCATGAACTGGCCCCCTGTTTAAAAAGTTTGAGGACCCCTGATTTTTCTGTTGGAGTTGTGGCTAATTACACCAAAGAAATGCTTGATGCAAATTCTATTCCAAGCAGCCATGCATGCATAGCAAGCGCGTCTCCCGGCTTTGAAGCCTCAACATGGCCGCCCACACTGGGAGATCCATCTCAAATCAGGTGGTATAGTGCAAAACACTTTTCCAATAATTAGTGCCCTCTTATTAAATGTGCTTTGCAGGAAGTTTTGGTAAGTTGAGCCTAAAGTAATGTTCCAGATATGTTCAGGTACATAAATAAATAATTATATATGTTAATTGAGGCTGGTAACTTGTTGCCATACATATAAATAGGAGAAATACCATTGCAATTAAGTACAGTACAGTAATTGAGCTAATCTCATAGCAGACTGGATCTGTGCTGTTTGCTCAAAGAAGAATAATGGTGCTTGAATCACAACAAGACAGGCCAAGTTTACCAATAGGGATGTAGCGAACCTCAAAAAAAAAGTTCGCGAACACGTTCACGAACTTACGCCAAAAAGCGCGAATATTCGCAAACTTTGTGAACCCCATAGACTTCAATGGGAAGGCGAACTTTAAAACCTAGAAAAGTAATTTCTGGCCAGAAAACTAATTTTAAAGTTGTTTAAAGGGTGCCACGACCTGGACAGTGTTATCCAGAATGTACGGGACCTGGGGTTTTCCGGATAAGGGATCTTCCTTAATTTGGTTCTCCATAACATAAGTTTGCTAAAAATAATTGAAATATTGGATAAACCCAATAGGCTTGTTTTGCCTCCAATAAGGATTAATTATATCTTGGGATCAAGTAAAAGGCACTTTTTTTATTACAGAGAAAAAGGAAATCAATTTTAAAAATTTGAATTATTTGCTTATAACGGAGTCTATGGGAGACGGCCTTTCCATAATTTGCAAATTCCTGGATAACAGGTTTCCCAATAACGGATCCCATACCTGTATTTAAAAAAAAAAAAAACCAGGTTGTCACAATCACAGAGAAAAACTTGCACATTAACATGCAAATTAAAAAAAAAACACAATAACAAATTAAAAAATGCTATTGAGATTAATAACAGCAACATCACAACACAAAAATAACATTTGTCTCTATATTTGAATTCTATCAACATTCAGGGCACTTGATTGGCTCTAACGCTTGTTTTCCTGTTTGTTTCTCTTATAGGGACAAAAATACGAACTGATAATATCGGTATAGGATGCCAAGATGTTGTTTGCTCTGAGGACTGCAAAATAATAGTTGAGGATTACATTTACCAATGCCCTTCAACCACTACCCCCTTAATACTCACCTCACCAGAAATTCCAGTTCAAACAACAAACCCTCTACAAACCACTTCAACAACCAAAATGTGCACCTTTGACCCTCCACGGAAAGTAAGTAAAAGTCCCTTTGTTAATTTTCTTACTACATGTAGTGATGAGCAAATCTGTCAGGGAAAAATTTGTAACGTGCCAAAAATATTTCCAAACTTTTTCCACACCAACTTTTTTTTTGTTGACTTGTTCCACTCAAAATGCATTGGGGCCTTTTCCAAGGTGTTTTTTATTTGCAGAGTCTTTTTCTGTGCAGAATAGATTGCCAGGTTTTTGCTGCAGCTCTTTTTTAATGCAAAATACACTGCAGCCTATGGGGGGCGGGGGTTTGTCTCCATGTTTTTTTTTATGGTTTTGTGGATTTTCACCACAAATTCATACCTGGTGGAAATTTTCACTTGTCACAAGTTACATGAAAAAAAGAGACTTTATTTGTAAGACTTTATTTGAATTACTAACAGTGCTAGACTAGTTCCCTCTGTACTCATTGTTACAAGTAGAAGAAAAGAAAATGTTAGTTATAGGTGATTACTAGGGATGACCAAATGTTTTCACCTGATATAACATTTTTAATATGTTTGTTTGTTTTTTTGCCAGTAGAAAAGTAGAATTTTTTCATGTGCAAAAAAATCCAGAAAAAACACCCATTGGCTGCAATGCATTTGGCTCAAGAAAAAAAGCCCATTGACTCCAGTGCATTTGGCATGAATACAGTATCTTGTAGAATTAAGTCTGAGTTTTTCTTGAAAACATTTCACCACTCATGCGAGTGGCTTCTTCGGTTCAGTCATGTGAACTGAAGAAGCCACTCGGATGAGTGGTGAAACGGTTCCAAGAAAAACTCAGAAAAGTCCAGTTGTTTTAGACTTAATTCTACTAGCTACTGTATATCATGACCTGGATGAATGAGAATCTTCATAGACATTTGTCATGAAAAAAAAATAATGGTAAAAATTGCTCATCGACTTCAATAGACTCCATTTTCTAAAATTTTCTGTGATTTAGAGCAGTTTCACTCATCGCTAATGATTACCTTCAACAAAATCCATATTGGATGCTGTTGTGGAGTTATTGCCAAAATGTCTTAAGAACTAGTGAACTTTTTTTCAACTTATCTCAACATGATTATTTTTGGATTACATTGTTTCACCCAAGGGTGCTTATCACCTAACAGTAAACCTTAAAAAGAGCCGCTTCTGCTTCTCTATGTTATCGAATACTGTATTGTATTTATTTCTTTTTTCACCAGTATAATGAAACATGGATGTTCAGTGAATGCATGATGGCGCGATGTATAGAAAACAACTTGATAGAAATCACCCCCAAAACATGTGACCCACCACCAGATATCATTTGTGCCAATGGATTTCCACCAGTAAATGTGACAGATGATGATGGTTGTTGTTGGCACTGGGAATGCATGTGTAAGTAAACTATCCTTGTATCTTCTTGAAACACATGTTTCAGTTGACCAGATATGAAATATTATAATATGTAATATATTCCTCAGGTGTTTGCCTGGGCTTTGGAGGTCCTTTTTATTGGACCTTTGACGGCACTAGTTATGAATTTCATGGTGAATGCACCTACGTCCTAGTTGAGGAGATTACCGAAAAAATAAACAACTTTGGTATCTATGTCGACAATGCTTACTGTGGAGAGCGTTCCAATTGTATACGTACGATTATCATTCATTATGGAACTCAGACAATTGAGATTGAGCATAATAACTTGAATTCTTCTATGACACAGGTAAGTTTGGAAATTCTTATAAGAAATGAACTTACAGAGATAGTGCTCTTTAAAGATCCATTAACACCAAAAGTGAACGTAGTTCATAACATTTAATAATGGGGTTTTTTTTTTTGTTCTAACAATCATTAGAAAATGAACATTTCAAATGTGTATTACTGGTCATCACTGCTCTCCTGCAATGAGCACTAGACCCCATGGGCAATGAATGTGTTCAACTGCTAAATCAGTCAAAAACATTCAGACAAACTGACAAATTTCACCTGAGTTTCTTGGGATAATGATTTTATAATGTACAGTTTATCTATGTAGCTGATCTTCCTTTCACAAGGGCCTTTCTGACCAACTGGGGTGTCTAGCCCTAACTGGCACATACAAAAGGGTCCTGCTGACAATAGTTTATAAGGACCAAGTTAGCCCTGACACTGTTAATATGTGGAGTTACCCCCGGGCTGCTAGCTTATCATATATCCCTTGGGGGATCCAAAACTTCTCCAATAGCTGGTCTGTTTGTTATCAACTAATGTGAGTGAGCTCTCTGGACCTGCTCCATCCCTAGCTGACCTAACTAATACAAATGTTGTGGTAATCGAATTTCAACTGGAAATTGTCTAAAGATTGTATGCTCAGGCCCTTGCCTTTGAAAATTGTCCATAAACACTAGCCAAAGAGGACATGGACAACTTGCCCCTTCAGTTGGCCCACCAAACTGATATCTAGTCAAAAATTGCCCAGATATCTAGCAGTAGGTTTGAAAATTCTATCTGGTGAGGACCACGTCAGTGTGTTGATGTAGTCCTCATCTGTTGAGTCTCCATGGGCCCTCAGTATGATTTAATCATTGGCCCCTGATGGGGATGGGTTTCCAAATTCTGCAAAGATACCAGAGGCTATGTACTCTGGACCAGTACTATGGACTACACTGACTATGACTATGGACTATGCTGTGTCTTTTGCTTGTATTATGGCTGCATAATGTACTACAACATGTAGTACAAAGAATATCAAAGAACAGTTCATAAAATAAACTCTTCTTAATGGCATTACCTTATAGAATTAACATCACGACATTTCACTATTGTTTTCTTTTCCCCATCTTAGGTGGCGGTAAACAAAAATGTTGTGAAGATTCCATATGAGAATTTTGGTGTGGCTGTATCAAGATCTGAAACTGGCTGTGTGGTTGACATAACTGACTTAGATGTTGAGATAGCTCTTCTCAATAATACTTTTCTTCTGCACCTACCATATAGCTATTTTAGGAATAACACACAAGGACTCTGTGGTAAGAAATTGGATGCTGGTTTTGGACCTGTTATCCAGAATGCTTAGGATCTGGGAGTTGACAGATACAGATGAAGCCACTTTGGTTTGTGTGTTTAACACAGAATAACTAAACTCATTTAGCTTACTTATCCCATTTAACACAGGAATTTGCATCACAGAGTCCCATCTGTAATAAAGGAGTTGCCTTATATAAACAATGGTGATTTTTGAAAGGCTAAATGTGCTAAATGAGTTTACATGACTTAAGATAACACAGCTTCTTCAGTTTAGGCTGATGTCAGATGAGGTGTAGGGCGGATATTTTTTGGCAAGCGGAAAAATGCTTGCCGAAAATTCCACCCTAAACCTCCTACTTGTGCCTGCACCCGAATGAATAGAATACGCTTGGGTGCAGGCACATGTAGTCGAAATAAGTATAAAAATGCGAGACTTTCAAACTCTCGCGTTTTTATGCGTATTTCCGCTACATGTACCTGCACCCGAGCGTATTCCATTCATTCAGGTGCAGGCACATGTAGGAGGAGTAGGGCGGTATTGTCAGTAAGTGCTTTTCCGCTTGCCAAAAATATCCGCCCTACGCTCGCCTGGCATTAGCCTTATCTCCAGTCATGACGCATTTAACTCACAAATCCAAGTGGCTTCATCTGTATTATATGGGCAAGTGCAATCAAGGTATATTTTACTCTGGATCCCTACATCCCTACCGACTGGGACCAATACCCAAGCAGGTATCAAAATGCACTCTACTCTAGCAAGCATTCCACCCTCCCACAGCTGTGACTAGGAATGAAGTTTAACCAACCAATGGGGTGGAGAGTTGGTTGGTTAAACTTCACAAAGCAGTAAAAAGGGGCTTTAGGAAGTCATACACTGCTTTTAACCCCCTCCCCCCAACTCACCTTTTCGGTCCCCATACACTGGCAGATACACTCGCTTGGCGATGTCGCCAAGCAAGCAGATCTTCTCCCGATATCCCCCACCTACGGGTGGGCGATATCGGGAGAAGCCAGGGTAATGAGCTGATGCTGTCCTCGATCCGGCTAGATTTTCTAACCTGCCCAATCGAGATCTGGGCAATTTCAGACCAGACATCGGTTGGGCAGGCCCCTCGGAAGTGCCCATACATGGGCCGATTAGCTGCCGAATCAGTCCAAGGGACCGATATCGGCAGCTACTATCGGGCCGTGTATGAGGACCTTTTCCCATAACTTTCTCCATTCCTTCCTAGCTCTGTCAAAATTTCCCTTCCTTAACCCTTTGTGTCCAAAGAGCATCATTCTAACTATCAAAGCACTCATGGATTAAAATACATTTCACAAGCTTTGTGCGGATTTTTTAGTTTATGGTATGGAAAGGTTGTTAAAGGGCAAGTCCAGGTCAGCTGACATGGCAGAAAGTATTAGAGAAATAGGCTTTCTGATACACAGGATACATTCTCAGCCTCATTCAGGCTAACTGGTTATGGCAGTAATATCAGTGCAACTGGAAAAAGCATATTAACTAGAGTACACACAGCAGGCTGCACATTACTTAAATGAGTATATGTTTATTACTTTTCCTTGAAAATTAAGTGTATGATGTATCTTCCAAGAAATCTTTGATACCAAACTAAAACCATGCCATTTATACAGGTACCTGCACCAACTATAAAGATGATGATTGCTTGCTGAGAAATGGTTCTGTTACACAGAACTGTGCAACCATGGCCCATTCTTGGATAGTTGTTGATCCCAGTAAGCCTGAATGTGAAAGCACACAGACTACAACAATGAATCCTACCGTCACACCTCCAGTCTGTAATGCTTCGTCGCTCTGTGAACTCATCACAGGACCGTAAGAACTGCTATTGGACACTGAAAACAATCATTTTTTCCCATATATTCACATACATTTAGTTTGGTGCATCACTTTTAATGTTATGTAATATAATAAAATAGATATATTATTTGCCATAAGCTAGGAATGGGTCCCATACAGTTCCCATATCCCCCAATTAAGCGGTAACAGTTTCTGGTCATGTGTTTGAAAGCAAATATCTGATTGGTGGTTATGGGTACCTAGACCAGGGTCTCAATTTGTGTCTTTTTTCCCCCACCAAAGTGAAACAGGACAGATTCCCTCATCACTAATATTAACTATGAATAGAAAATTGTCATTTTACACCCTTGGGCCAACAGTGGGACTTCTCTCCAAAAGGGCATTTGAAACTGGGTAACTGGGATTTCCTAAACCAGTAGGGAAATTTAATACTATCATTTTACACTGAAGGGCAGATCCTTCAGTAGCTTGATGACTCAGAAGTTAAAGGAACAGTAACACTAAAAAATAAAAATGTTTTAAAATAATTAAAATATAATGTACTGTTGCCCTGCACTGGTAAAAGCTGTGTGTTTGCTTCAGAAAGATTACTGTAGTTAATAGAAATAGCTGCTGTGTAGCCACGGGGGCAGCCATTTAAATTGAAAAAAGGAGAAAAGGCACAGGTTACATAAGAAGATAACAGATAAACTGTGTAGAATACAATGGGAATCTATGCTACTTATCTGTTATCTGCTTAGTAACCTGTGCCTTTTCTCCTTTTTTCAATTTAAATGGCTGCCCCCATGGCTACACAGCAGGGTATTTATATAAACTGTAGTAGTGTTTATGAAGCAAACACACAACTGTTACCAGTGCAGGGCAATAGTACATAATATATTAATTATTTGTATACACTTTCATTTTTTGGTGTTACTGTTCCTTTAACGTCAGACTTAAAGAGGCGGGCCAAATTTCCGATAGGCTAGAGACAAATGTAAACAATGCATGCCCCAGCCTATCGGGAGATTAGCTCGCCCTCAAAGCCAAACATCGGGAAAAGGAAAAGTCGGGCTCTGAAACAGTTCCATAATGGGAGTTGGTGGGATTCAGGGGACACAAAGGTCGATGGGGAGGGTTTATTAAAAGCATAATGCAAATTTCTGATAAGGGTCACTATCCCTTTAAGACTCATGTACAATATTATTTTCATTCCTTTGAACAATTGCCTTTTAAAGTGCAATTCATGTATAAAATTAAACTGTACAAATCAGGATGGCAGGTATATATCCCCATTTTTTTGGTTCTAAATCCTTTATGAACAACCCCCACAAAGTGCCCCACATGCAGACCAAACAAACACATTTGAATTACTTTAGCAGATAAATGCAGTCTAAACACACTGGTTGGTCTCAGGGAAATCAGCAGAGGGATCCCCAAATGCAGGGTCGGACCAAGGCGAGAAGACCCCACCGGGGCTGCTGACCCAGGGGTTCCACACCCCTCATGGTGACCCTGTTGGCCACATCCCCCGCAGAGGCCCCCACTGCTCCCCCAACAGGGGCCCCAGCCACTGCCTGACGTCCTCCCCTGATCGTGCTTGAGTGAAACGCGTCAGGGGAGGGACACCTGCCACCGGGGCCCACTGTGTTTTTTCCCAGGGACCCTGCTCACATGTGTAGCTCCTACTTCCACACTCAGCTCATCCCAGCCTTTCTTAAAGGAGAAGGAAAGGTAAAAACTAAGTAAGCTTTATCAGAAAAGTCTATGTAAATACAGTCATAAGCACTCACAGAAATACTGCACTGACTTCTCTGAAAAAAGATTTGTTGTGTCTGTAATTCCTGTGCCAGAGACACGCAGCTTTCTGTTCTCTGCTCTCTCCTCCCTCACGAATGCTAGGAACTCCCTCCCCCCCTTAGGAATGTGGATCTGAGCCAATCAGCAGGAAGCTGACTCATAGGGGCTGATTTACTAACCCACGAATTCGAATCCGAATTGGAAAAATTCCGATTGGAAAACGAACATTTTGCAACTTTTTCATATTTTTTGCGATTTTTTTTGGCGCCTTTACGACTTTTCGGAAATTATCGCGACTTTTTCGTTACCAATACGATTTGCGCGAAAAAACGCGAGTTTTTCGTAGCCATTCCAAAAGTTGCGTTTTTTTCGTAGCGTTAAAACTTAAAAGGCGCAACGTTTTGCGCAAGTTTTAACACTACGAAAAAAATCGCAATTTTGCGCAAGTTTTAACGCTACGAAAAAATCGCAACTTTCGCAATGGCTACGAAAAACTCCCGTTTTTCCGCAAAAATCGTATTGGGAACGAAAAAGTCGCGATAATTTTCCGAAAAAATTGCAAAATACCGATCATTACGAAAAAAACGCAATCGGACGCATTCGGCCCATTCGTGAGTAAGTAAATGGGCCCCATAGTCTTACTAACTGAGCATGTTCAGTTGGTCTGCATGTCTGTGCAGGAGTGAGGCATTATGGGAATATTCTTTACACAGCTCAGCGTTTTTTCTTCCTGTTTGGCTTCTGATCTTCTGAACAGGTGAAATATGGGGAGACTTAAGGGCACTATTGAGAGAACTGAAGGTATGCCTGCAGCTTGAGATTAACTCTTTACTAGCCTTTTCTTCTCCTTTAAACACCCCCTTGGCTGTCCTACACCCTACTGCTAGTTAACCCTGTATTTGCTTTCTTAAAGGGGTGGAACCTAAATGGCTCAGAACCTAAACAATGGGAATATATATATATATATATATATATATATATATATATATATATATATATATAAAATATATTCCTGGTCTGGTTTAAGATCATTAAATTAGATCATGGTGACCTTTGTGTTTTGTATTCTGTTTTTAAAGGACATTCCAAGAGTGCCACCCCCGATTGCCTCCTGATATTTTTTACAATAGCTGCGTATTTGAAAGCTGTAATTTTCCAGGCACGAATATGGAATGCAGTATAATATATCTATATGCTTCAATCTGTCTGAATCTGGGTGTTTGCATTGACTGGAGAAGCAAAGCACCAGACTGTAGTAAGTTGCCCAATACACTACTGTTTTTTTATTGCATTATAAGTTCTGACAGTAAACCTACAGATAGAGCAAGCTTATTTTGTGGTGAGCTTTGTGAGACATGTGGCCCATAAATTATGTATAGAATAAGGTATAGCTTACTGTGTATGCAGAGCATGTTTTTATCCACATTAGAATCTCATGCAACTACGCCGCCCAGTGTAGTCCTAAAGTATTGTGACTAATCACTTGCAAAAAAAACTATCAGTGCACTAAGGAATTGGGTTTACGCTTACCATTGAGGTGTAGAAGAGTTGTAGCAGTTGTTCTTGTTAAAAGAAACACATTATATATAAATAGCTTTTTAAACAATCATATTAGCCTGACGCGTTTCGTGTCCCCAGGAATTGTTTAAAAAGCTATATAAGTAAAATGTGTTACTCTTAAACAAGAACAACTGCTACAACTCTTCTACTCTTTCGTAGGTTCAGAAAGTGCCAGCCTGATAACTGCTATTGACTAAAGTAAGGTGGCTGGCTCTGGTCATGAAGTAGCTACCTCAGTATCTTTTTTGAAATAACCCAGATGTCATCAGTCAGCAACTGCAATGCAATAGTGCCATAAGCAAAAAACACCCACCACAGCACAAGGTATATATATATATATGTATAGAATGTTCCATAGACTTTAAAGCCAATTTCACTGATTAAGTTGTATTTTTTTAATGTAAATAAATGGTAATACAGGTATGGGACCTGTTATCCAGAATGCTCGGGACCGGATAAGGGATCTTTCTATAATTTGGATCTCCATAACTTAAGTCTACTAAAAATAATTTAAACATTGAATAAACCCAATAGGACTGTTCTGCCCCCAATAAGGGGTAATTATATCTTAGTTGGGATCAAGTACAGGTACTGTTTTATTATTACAGAGAAAAGGGAATCATTTAACCATTAAATAAACCCAATAGGGCTGTTCTGCCCCCAATAAGGGGTAATTATATCTTAGTTGGGATCAAGTACAGGTACTGTTTTATTATTACAGAGAAAAAGGGAATCATTTAACCATTAAATAAACCCAATAGGGCTGTTCTGCCCCCAATAAGGGGTAATTATATCTTAGTTGGGATCAAGTACAGGTACTGTTTTATTATTACAGAGAAAACGGAATAATTTAACCATTAAATAAACCCAATAGGACTGTTCTGCCCCAATAAGGGGTAATTATATCTTAGTTGGGATCAAGTACAGGTACTGTTTTATTATTACAGAGAAAAAGGAAATAATTAAAAAAATCAGAATTATTTGCTTATAATGGAGTCAATGGGAGAAGGCCTTTCCATAATTCTGAACTTTCTGGATAACGGATTTCTGGATAAGGGATCCCATACCTGTACCTAGTTGTTAGAGCATAAAGTATGTTCCTTCTTAAAATGAATGTCTAATATGTCTCTGATACCAATTATTGGTATGAATTCTGAGATTACTTCTACTGACAAATAGTGGATTTATAACAATATTGCTGTTATGTTGTTGCAGATATGTCTTGTTCTCCAGACAAGGTTTATCAGCCATGTGGCCTAGTTTTTCCATTAACTTGCCAGACAGAGTAAGTAACATATATAGGGGACACTCAAAAAGTAATACAAAAAAGTAATAGCTTAACTATAGGGCAGATTTATCAAATCACGAGTTCGAATCCCGAATGGGAAAAATTCGGATTGGAAACGAAAATTTCTGAAGATCGCAAATATCACGAAAATGCTTACTAAAAAATCGTATTAGTCACGATAATAACGTATTGGCGATCCAAAGTCACAAAACCGATACAATTTTTTCGCGCTAAAAATACAAGCGTCGAAAAAGGCGATCGGACCGCTCAGACGAACGCTCGGTGCGTTCATGGATAAGTTAATGTGCCCCTTATGTGTGCGTTTGTAAGCACCTATGCCAACAGTTCAGATGCTTTATACCAGCTTTTTTCTTTGTTTTATTTTCTATGCATTAGAGGTTTACATTCATTTAGACCAGTGCTGTCCAACTTATGTGGTACCGAGGGCCGGAATTTTTCCGACCTACGTGGTGGAGGGCCGATAACGGAAGCCATTTTTGACCACTCCCTTTTTGAAACCGCACCCACTTGAAACCACACCCGTGTTATCACAGAACCATACCCATATTAATGGTTGTAGTACAGCAAAAACCTGCCATACTCTGCCTTCCCTACCCTGCCTGTGTGTGCCATACTCTGCCTTCCCTACCCTGGCTGTGTGTGCCATACTCCGCCTTCCCTACCCTGCCTGTGTGTGCCATACTCTGCCTGCCCTACCCTGCCTGTGTGTGCCATACTCTGCCTGCCCTACCCTGCCTGCGTGTGCCATACTTTGACTGTTTGTGCCATTCTTGGCTGGTTTTTGCTATACTTGGCCTGTGTTGCCATACTCTGCCTTCCCTACCCTGCCTGTGTGTGCCATACTCTGCCTGTCCTACCCTGCCTGTGTGTGCCATTCTCTGCCTTCCCTACCCTGCCTGTGTGTGCCATACTCTGCCTTCCCTACCCTGCCTGTGTGTGCCATACTCTGCCTGTCCTACCCTGCCTGTGTGTGCCATTCTCTGCCTTCCCTACCCTGCCTGTGTGTGCCATACTCTGCCTGCCCTACCCTGCCTGAGTGTGCCATACTCTGCCTTCCCTACCCTGCCTGTGTGTGCCATACTCTGCCTGCCCTAGCCTGCCTGTGTGTGCCATACTCTGCTTGCCCTATGCTGTATGACACACACAGGCAGCATACAGTGACACAATGCTGGCACTGCTCCTACAGTCTGCACAATAACTATATATTAAAAAACTTTTTAATTGCAGTACCACCTCAGTATATGTTCTTTTTGTAGTGTGCAGGGATATTTGTGGGTTTCTACTGCTCCTACAGTCTGAGGTGTGAACAGGGGAACAATGGGGGTGATTACAGTCTGAGCCTGAGGTGTAAACACTGCAGAGGGTGAACAATGCAGAGATTAAAAGGTGTGAACAACACAGGGTATTACATTTTTAAACAATACAGAAAGTTTACAGCCTGAATCTGAGGTGAGAACCATGCGGGGGGGGGGGGGGGCAGTTAATCACAGTACTGATACCATTTAAAGCTTACACAAGAGTAAGCCATCAAAGCAGCCAGACAGGTGGGGGGCCACACAGTACCAGCTGGCCGCCAGTTGGACAGCACTGATTTAGACCATATATAAACACAGTGGTATGGGGGAAAAAAATATATATATATATATATATACTGTATATATATTTAATAGGATATACTCTTAAACCTCATTCTCACTCATTTCAGGCAAAACAACAAATACTTTTCAGAAGGATGCTTCTGTCCCAATGGAACAATGCAGTTTAGTTTGGCTGCTACTGTTTGTGTTTCAACCTGTGGTAAGCATCATTTGTGTGTATGTTTATACTAGATTTTTTTGGGAAGATCTAAGATAGTTTACATTTGTACTGTAGTTCTGCTTTGACTTTGTTTAGTAGCACTATCAGGAGACTCCCAAGTTGTACAAAACCCCACAAAGGATTATCATCCACCCAAGACAAGTTCTGCCCTTTTTGTGATTCACAAATTAAATGTTCCATATTTCCATGGGGCACCTGACTGCAGTACCCCCCTCTGATGGTGCCTCTATCTATCTATCTATCTATCTATCTATCTATCTATCTATCTATCTATCTATCTATCTATCTATCATCTATCTATCTAAAAAGTATATTGATGAAAAAAAATGTAATCCTTTTTACTTAGTGAATCATATAATTGATATGACCATTCCATTTTAACTTTTTTTAAAAATTCACAATAGAAGCAGAACAGAATTGTTCAAAATTCCATGCTATTTTGCTTAAACACGATTGGCAGAATTGTCTGCATCTATAAATGCGCCCCTATATGCCATAACATTGGTTATATGCATTTTTCTTTAAAAAAAGGTTGCAAAGTAATGAGCTTTAGGATAAAAAGAAGTCTTGGAATTAGAATCAGCCTTAAGGAGACTAAGGCTACACTGGGCACATTCTCCGCCTTCAGATGAATGCAGGTTGAGGATCTCCGCCCCCCCAGGCTTTAAATATCTTACTGATGTGCCTGCACCCACAGCCATTGTGTTGGCACAGGTGCAGGAACACAGAGGAGGATTCTCGCCCTGCATTTATCTGTCCCTTGTGGTAGTGCCCTAGGTAGGGTTGCCACCTTTGCTGGCAGGGAAGAGGCAGAATTGCAACATCACGGGGTGGGGAAGAGTTGAGACTGTGACATCACGGGGGCGGGGCTATGACGTGGTGATTGCCGATTGGTTGATTGCTGTGTCAATGTTAGTGAGTCCTTTCTGGTTTTCTTAATTTGGGAAACCGGCAGGAGGTTTTGACCCTGGCAGTCCTTCCAAAAACCAGGCTGTCTGGGTCAAAACTGGACAGGTGGCATCCCTATCTCCAGGGTTCCCTTTGACTGTTGCTCCTACACAACTTTCACTTAATGAAGTATGCATTATCACCATTTTCAGTGATTGAAGTTGCGCTGAAAATGGCAAAATTCAAACACACACTGACTCTAGAAAAAACTAAGGATGCACCGAACCCACTTTTTTGGGGTTCCACCGAACCTCCGAACCCACTCAGCAGGATTCGGGCGAATCCCGAACCGAATCCGAATCCTAATTAGCACATGCTGATTAGGATCGGAAGGGGTTAGAAGTGTTTTTCACTGCACATTTAACCCTTTCTAAATTCTAATTAGCGTATGCTAATTTAGATTTGGATTCGGTTCGGCTGCAGATCCGGCCGAAACCAAATCCTTAAAAAAACGCCGGGTTCGGTGCATCCCTAGAAAAAAACATTTCATTTATTTGCATTTGAATTTATAAGTTTAAAACGTCACGTTAAGTGCACTGAGGCCACTTACCTAAATATAGGATACTGGATCGTTTCCTTTATAAGAAGTTATCTCACTCTGTTGCATGGTTCAAATCTGAAAAGTTTTACAATTATGATTATCTTCTTAGGATGTGTTGGGCCTGACAATCAACCCAGACAGGTATGACTTGTTCAAAGCAATTTCTAATATGAACAATTGTTAATTATATGAGCTGAAAATGTTTTAAAGGTATAATATGAAAGATTTGTGCCCTTTAGACAATTCAGTAAATATGAATCAGAATCACTTCAGTGATTCTATGAATTTTTCAAACAAATTAGCCAGCAAATTTTAAAACATTTTCAACCTTTTGTTCCATTTTTGTTTGCACTGACTCATTTTTTCTGATCTGTTTATATAGTACATTTTCCCATATTTCCTCTTGTGTTTTTAAGACTATTAAAGAATGAGTATTCATTTTAGCTAAGCTTCTTAGGCCAAATTCTGTGATGCTTCTTAAACCTGTTAGATTCAAGGCAATTTCTGATGCACTCTTAAAGAAACAGTTCAGTGGAAACATTAAGCTAGGTAATATAGATAGACTGCAAAAATGTAATCTATAAAGGCTGAAGTGGGCAGATGTCTAACATAATAGCCAGAACACTACTTCCTGCTTTCGGTTCTCTAAGCTGTTAGCAGTCAGTAACGAATCAGTGACTTGAGGAGGGAGGGCATGGGGGACGTAAATGTTCTGTTTGTTTGCTGTTGAATCTGACCTACATGCTGAACAGTTATGTTGCATGTGTCACTGATTAACTAAGAGGTTAAAGAGCTGAAAGCAGGAAGTAGTGTTCTGGCTATTATGTTAGACATCTCCAGCCTTTAAAGATTACATTTTTGCCTAACTAACTATATTAGAAATATTTTTTATTTTGTGCAGTCTGTCAGTTTTACCCAGTGTCGTGAAGTGTGAAGTAGTGACAAAAATCTTCATTGTATTTTATTTGCCTCTATTTTTTGAGAAATAGCCTAAATCCTGATGTGTTACCATGTTTTTTTCCAAATCTCAATTTTTTTTTTTTTATAAATCTGTGTTTAGAGACAGAAGTGGAAAGTGTCCCCTCCCCCCACCAGTTAAATCATGAGTAAATGATTAACCTTTACAGCTAGGACTTCTGCCGTGCTTATCTCATCCCTCATCTTCTAATTGGAAGAGGTTTAAGCTGGTGAACAAACATTGGTTATATTTTAACGGGAGAAAATTACTTTATTTTGACATTAAAGTTTTATAAAAGGCTAATACAGGAAATATCACTGCCACAGATTCATCACTTCACCTTTAATAATTAGAACCCTGAGGACTCAGCACCTGGTTTTACCATGTCCCTCTTGTCTCTGGTGGGTTGAAATATAAATGGTCCATTAATCAAAGAACTGTAATCTTTAATATATTTATAAATGTATTTATTATTATAATAATAAATATATATATATAATATATATTATATAATACAGTATTATAATATCATTTTTTATAATTTATTTTTTTTCTCTATAATAAAACAGAACCTTTTAATAGTTACTAAGAATCTATATCTATATTTTCAGAAAACCCCAGGTCCTGAGCATTCTGGACAATAGGCCCTATGCTCATAGCTAAACTCAGAGGTTACTGGTGGCCACACATGGCCTCATTTAGGCTAGGGAGCACCAATTGTCAGCAACAGTGGTGGCATGCATTGCTAATTAGTGATGAGCAAATCTGAGCAAAAAAAATTGTGCAACAAATGCGCTTTGTAGATTTTTAGAATTTTTGGGGGAAGAATCCTCAAAATGCATTTTTCGCGCAACTTTTTTGACACCCACGACTGTTTTTGTCGTACGCATCTTATTTTGCCACGACCAATTTGATGTGGCCATGCCCATTTTACCACACCCAATTTGACATGACCACACCCAACGTCTTTTTTCGTCATCTGTGGTTTTATTTTTTCGCAACCAAGCCCATTTTGACGCGATCACACCTATTTTGACGCAACCACTCCTATTTTGACGTGGCCACGCCCAACTTGACGCAACTGTGCCCAATATGATGCAACTGCAACTTTTTTTTGACACACAATGATTTATCAATGGCGAAATGCGGAAATTCGCTGTGAATCCATGCCTGCCGAAAAAATTCACTCATCACTATTGCTAATATAATAAGAGCCACATTAGTGTAAGAAGCAACACCTCCTACTTGTTACTGGGTACTAGGGCAGAACTAAGACCCATATCTCTAAAGTATAGTGGATAGGAAGCACTGAATAAAAATAAAAATAAAAAAATAAACAACACAATTTGTAAGGAAGAGAAACTTTACTTGGAGTGCTCTAATCAGCTTGTGCGCCAAAGTCGTTAGTACTCATTTCACCCTATAAAATTAAGATTTTTTTTTTTAATTAAATACTAATCTGGTTGCAGTTTATAAATGATGTCCTTGAAGTATGTACATTCTCCAATCCTCTGGATACTCTGGTCCCCCTGCCCTAGATCAAAAGTGTTGGTAAATAACATGTAAAATGTCACAACTGGGGAGATGCTCTTGGAGAATAAAGTACATTACCTACCTATCTCTTTAACAGCTCGGAGAAAAATTTGAATTCAACTGTCAAGATTGCGTTTGTCAAGAAGACAGCTTTGGCATTGTTTGCAAAGAAAAAATCTGCCCAGAAGTAAAAACGGAAGTACTTTGTACTTTGGACGGTTTCTATCCTGTGACACAAATCGACCCCAACAATCACTGTTGTAAAGAGACTGTTTGCAGTAAGTGCATCAGATAGTTATATTTATTTTCAAACATAACATTAATTTGTGTTTTATGGGAAGTGAAAGTTTATTAACATAAGCATATGATATAATAGCCTAGTGTTATCCAATGTTTGAGAGGCATTTAATATTATATAATTTGTACTTCACCAATAAAGTCATACACTGCCTCTCAGAAATTCATTCAAGAAAATAACTTGCAATCAGTTCAGCCCTGCTAGCTGGATTTTTGAGATGTGTCCCTGAATTTTCAAGTGATCTCATCATCCTATGTTGGTTGGTGTGTCCCTCTGCTTCCTTGATAACATACAGCACTCCTGGCCTTGCTAGTGTGTTGCTTCACAGGGTTACAGTGCAATGCCCATTTGGACACAGGTAGCCTCAGCACAGGCATCATCAAAAGTATATTTCTATTTTGCACGTGGGCCCTTTAATTGGTTGCCTGTTTCCTGTTCCTTTTGGCATCAATTTACTATTCTGCCTCCCTGCAGGATTATTGGAGTAATCAGTGAGAAGGATACAGACGTTATAGCATTCCCTACATTAAAAAAGTGAACAAGAGGTTCCCGAAACATCTGTATCCTTCTCACTGATTTCTTCAATAAACCTGCATGGAGGCAGTTTTTTTGCACCTACTGAATCGTAAGTGACTTCCTTTTTTGTATTTTGCACTTAATATGTTTATAGCCGGAAGCCACGGCTTTTAGGAATACGCACTCCAAGTTAACTTTACTATAGACTCTATGTTGGATAGCACAATCAATTTTTTCTTTTTCAATTTACTATTCTGTTTCTGCCATCAAGCAGACTTTTGTTTCATTGGTTACTACTCAAGCAAATTCTAATGGTTTTTCCTCTGTTTTTGACTGTTCCCAACCAAGATTTTGACCTCATCCTTCTTTGTTCTTTGCATTCTCTTGATGACTTCTGACATGAGTAGGTTTCCAGATAGTACCTTAGCAGAAAGTTCAGGGGCCCCAAGAAAGTGCTGGTGAAGACCAAAGCCACTCCTCAGGGTTTAACATAGTTATTCCAACTATAATCTCATAGTGACCTTAAAGAATAAGTAAAACTTTTTTCTATCAGTAAAATTACTCTAAATAGCCTTCAGAATTACCTACCTTTGCCCCAGCATTCTCTCTGACCTGGTTCCTCAGTCAGAAGGTGTTCATTTTTCTTTGCTTCCTTGTGCAGAGTGAAGCCCCGCTCCCACTTCCTGTTCAGTTCTCTCTTCAATTTGACTACTGTTGTTGACCTGGAGAGCCTTCTGCGCATGCCTGGAGGCAGCAGAAGCCAGTCTGTGCATTAGCAGGGTTCCTGTTCCTGAACAGGAAGTGGGGGAGGGGCTTCACTCTGCACAAGGAAGCAAAGAAAAACGAACACCTTCTGACTGATGAACCAGGTCAGAGAGAAGGCTGGGACAAAGGTAGGTAATTCTGGAGGCTGTTTAGAGTAATTTTACTGATAGAAAAAAAGGTTTACTTATTCTTTAATAAGAATATTATTTAAGTGAACTATTTTTCTGTTTCTTTAAAGTATGTGACAACAGACTGTGCCCGGAGGTATTCCCAGAATGTGAAATTGGCTATGAAGTTGTTAGTGAATATGTCAATGGAAGCTGCTGTCCTCAATATAAATGTGGTAAGTACTGAGTTTTTGAAAATATTTCTTTTGCAACGATAAACCTGTTAAAGGTTCCCTTCTCCCATTAATGACATACATTTGTAATGACTGCAATGAGTTCATTAGTACCAACCCAACACACATTTTTTTTATTATAAAAAGCTAAAACCTCACAGTGACCTTCCTTAGAATATTAATTGTGAATATTTTTGCTTTATTCTTTGTAGTGTGTAACAGCAATCTGTGCGTGATGGCATTTCCAACATGTCAAACTGGATATGAAGTTGTGGGTGAATATGTTAAAGGGCAATGCTGTCCTTATTATAAATGTGGTAAGTACTTAGTGTTACACCATATTTGTTCTGAAAAGATAAATGGTCAATTTGGTATAATGTATATGACTACTTTGAGCAGTCAAACACCATTTTTGTGTATTGGACGTTAAAGCACAGTGGCAGCGCTCTTACACCCCTTAACCTTGAAGCATTTCTTGTGTCTTAGACATTAAACCATTTTATGGTTCAGTACAAAGGCGTTAGCAAAATACATAATATCAATGCATTACTTGGTTGACTTCAGTTCTAATTCTTCTTAAGTACTTTTCTATTCACTCTTCCATGCTTTGCCAATATCAAGGGACACATTTACTAATCAATTTTGAGATAAATTTGACAGGTTTGATCTGTTGAGTACCATTGAGTCCTATGGAGGCTTAGAATAGTAGAGGAATAGAATAGTCTAATATCTCGCCTGGAATACTGTAACTCCCTGTTAATTGGCCTTCCCCTCCAAAGACTGTCCCCTCTCCAGCCCATAATGAATACTGCTGCCAGGCTCATACACCTCTCCAACCGCTCCTCCTCTGCCGTGCCACTCTGCCAATCTCTACTCTGGCTTCCCCTACCATCCAGGATAAAATTCAAACTAATGACCCTCACATTTAAAGCAGTTCATAACTCTGCCCCACCCTACATCTCTGAACTCATCTCTAGGTACCATCCAACCCGCTTGTTACGCTCCTCTACTGACCTGCTCCTCAACTCCTCTCTCATTCCCTCCTCACACACTCGCATTCAAGACTTTGCAAGGGCTGCCCCCCTTCTCTGGAATTCGCTCCCACAAACTGTCAGACTTTCTCCCAATCTCTCTGCCTTCAAGAGATCTCTAAAAACACATTTATTCAGAGAAGCTTACCCTAATCTAGTTTAGCAACACCCTGTGCCCCACCTCTCACAACTCTGGTCATGCCCATTCCCACACCTTGTGTCTCAACCCTTTCTCCTTGTAGATTGTAAGCTCTTTTGGGCAGGGCCCTCTTCACCTCTTGTATCGGTTATTGATTGCTTTATATGTTACTCTGTATGTCCAATGTATGAAACCCACTTATTGTACAGCGCTGCGGAATATGTTGGCGCTTTATAAATAAATGTTAATAATAATAAATAATAAATAGTCAGTGGCAGCCTGTCCTTGACACATTTTCAAGGGCAAATTAATCCCCTCATTGTTTTCAGTGTCACCCAACTTCAAGGGGAACTTAACCCCTCATTATTTTTTATTTGACACTTTTCAAGGGGAAGTTAATGCTATCAGTGTTTTCACTTTCAGTTTCAAGTGAAACGTAAACACATTATTGTTTTCTAAGAGTGCCAATGCTCCTAAAATGGCTGCTGGAGCAATTCCTGTTTGGGGAAAATAAAGAGGATTCGTGGAAATGAATGTCCTTTTAAATTTAAATTTTTCAAGTTTTACCAATGTTTTCAACTCGAACAATTCAGGATTTTAAAATGTAAACTCGAAATTTTTACGAACGAACGATTCAAGCATTATCGTGACATTTTTAAAAATACAGCAATGATCGAGTTTAATTCAAATTTATATGATGTTGAGTTTATATGACTTTCGAGGCCAGAACAAAAACGAATTTTAGTTATTTTTTGGCCCTTTTTGTCATTGCTACCATTTCCCTACTAGTAAAAACCAAGGTGTCAAAGCTGAAATCTCCTAGTGGCCACTTCAAATATTTTATAACAACTTTTTTCTGTTTTTTTTTTTAAGCGTGCAACTTGAAGCTGTGTCCGACCGTTCAGCTAGACTGTATGATTGGCTATGAAGTTGTTAGTGAACATGTCGAAGAAAGTTGCTGTCCTCATAATAAATGTGGTAAGTACTGAGTTTTAGAACATATTCAAAGTTTCTTAATGCAACTGATGAAAGGAGAAGGACAGGCAGAATCACTGGAGGGGCCTAACTGATAAAGCCAATGATGATCATTCATTTACAATGACTAATAAATTTGACAGTTGCAAAATTTTTGCCGTGAAAGCTAAAATCTCTGTGACCCTACTTAAAATACTTAAGTGAACCTTTTTGCTGTTTCTTTGAAGTGTGTAACGTCAGCCTGTGTCCGAAACCATTGCTAAAATGTCAGATTGGTTATGAAGTTGTAAGTGAATATGTTGATGGACAATGCTGCCCTAGTTATAATTGTGGTAAGTACTGAGATTTTTATTTTTTGTTTTGCCAATATTGGTAATGTCATTGATTTGTTTTGAAAAAGGTTGAAATATAGTAAATATTTCTTCTGTATGGCAATAGCACCACTGTGTTTGGTGGGTCATTTCAGTCTGTACAATTATTTATAGATAGTGATGAGCAAATTTTTTCACCAGGCATGGATTTGCAATGAATTTCCGCATTTCGTCATTGACGTATTTATTTGCAAAACTTCTTCCAAAATTTGTGCAGAAAAATTTGTTGCGCGTCAAAAAAAGTCGGGGTTGCATCAAATTTGGCACGGTTGCATCAAAAAAGACGTGGGTGACAAAAAAAGTTACGCCACAAATGCGTTTTGCTTATGGCGAAGCGATATGGGACATATTCACTCATCACTATTTATAGATACTGGAGGTCATTTATTTATCACCCCACAGTGGGCTAAGTGCAATTTCAAATGCAATGGATGTTTTTTTTACCCACAATTCAGCATTTAGAAGTTAAAACTACTAATCCAAATATGCCAGCTGAAAGGGCTGCAGGGACAGGGATGAGATGAGGCAGCCCAAGAGAAAACCAGCATGGCTAATGTTGCTTATTGTACCACTAAATGTATTCATATTTTCAAGATTAGAATGGAAACTTGACTATAGGTTTATAAAATGTCACTGAAACACTGTACGGACCAGATGGTACAGCTGTCCTGGAAATCTAAAGATCCATTTCACATAAAGGCTATTCTTAAATAGCATTAGATGTATTTATATGTAAAGGCTTGTGGGTTGGGCCCACTGCTTCTAATGGTCAATAGGAACTAATTTCATACGGACTTAGAAATACAACCAGTTCCAATATGTTGAATTATTGTTATATAAGATGGGTAATTCTGAGATATCTACTGTACATATATTAAAGACAGATACATTGCTTTGTGGCTATCTTGAAAACATAATAGGATCATTTATAAACAAATGGTACCTGTATATGGTATTTCACTTTACACACCCACATGAACTCCAACGCCATGCTAGTTACCCTGACCTTATGTCTCAGCCCTCTCTTTTAGAATGTAAGCTCTTGCAAGCAGGGTCCTACCCCTAGGGGGAGATTTACTAATCCACGAATCCCGAAAGGGAAAAAATCTGATTGTAAACAAAAATTTTGCAACTTTTTCGTCGCCGTCTGGATTTTTGTTCATATTTGTCGACTTTTTCATCGCCGCCGCAACTTTATTGTAAATGCGACGTAAAAGTTGCGTAAAATATACGAAAAAGTCGTGGAACATACGAAAAAGTTGCAAAAATACATTCGGACGCCTTCGGACCGTTCATGGATTGGTAAATCTCCCCCCTAGTCTCCAATCCTCATCCAATGTAACTGCTAACCATTTTTATTAATTGTTTATATGTACATGTTAACTGTTATGTCTTTTGTACCCCCCTATTCTGTAAAGGGCCTCGTAAATTGATGGCGCTATATAAATAATAATAATAATCCTTCTTCTCTGTTAAATGTATGGCTCCAATTCTTAATACAGCAATAATGTCTTGTTACAAATAAAAAACAAACAAAATATACACTATCAACTGCATTGCTTGGTTGACTTTAGTGCTAATTCTTCTTAAGTACCTATCTATTAACTGTTCCATGCTTTGCTCAGTACCATTGAGTCCTATGGAGGCTTAGAATAGTCGGGAACTTAATCCCCTTATTATTTTCTATTTGACACTTTTAAAGGGGAAGTTAATCCCATCACTGTTTTCAAGTTCACCCACTTTCAAATGAAACTTAAACGCATTATTGTTTTCCAAGAGCGCCATGCTCCTAAAATGGCCGCTGAGCAATTCTGTTTGGGAAAAATAAATGGAGGATTCATGGAAACGAACACCAATTTAAAGTTAAATATTTCGAGTGTTAACTCGAAAATTGAGGATTTTCAAATGTAAACTCGAAATTTTCGTACGAGCGATTCAAGCATTATTGTGACATTTTATAAATACAGCAATGATCAAGTTTAATTCAAATTTATACCATGTCGAGTTTATATGACCAGAACCAAAAATGAATCCATCAATAAATTTATCAGTTGCACAAACAAGTGCATTTTTTGTCTTTAATTTTTGTTGTGAAAGATAAAATCTCAGTGACCCGACTTAAATTAATTAAGTGGAACTTTTTGTTTCTTTGAAGTGTGTAACGTCAGCCTGTGCCCAAAACCAGTGCCAATATGTGACGTTGGTTATGAAGTTGTAGGTGAATATGTTGATGGACACTGCTGCCCTAATTATAATTGTGGTAAGTACTGAGATTTTTTTTGTTTTGCCAATATTGGTAATGCCATCGATTTGCTGGCATTAAATATAGTAAATATTTCTGCTGTAGGGCAATATCACCACTGTGTTTGGTGGGTCATATCAGTCTGTACAATTATTTATACAGTAGATAGTGATGAGCAAATTTTTTCACCAGGCATGGATTTGCAGCAAAATTCCTATGGAGGCTTAGAATAGTAGAGGAATAGAACAGTCAGACAGCCCTGTCCTTGACACATTTTCAAGGAGAAGTCAATCCCCTCGTTGGTTTCAGTTTCACCCATCTTCAAGGGGAACTTAATCCCCTCATTGTTTTCAGTTTCACCCAGCTTCAAAGTGGAACTTAACAACCTCATTATTTTCTATTTGACACTTTTCAAAGGGAAGTTAATCCCATCATTGCTTTCACTTTCACCCAGTTTCAAGTGAAACTTAAACACATTATTGTTTTTAAAGAGTACCAATGTTCCTAAAATGGCTGCTGGAGCAATTCCTGTTTGGGAAAAAAGTATTCATGGAAATGAACAAAATTCGGGATTTTCAAATGTAATCTCAAAACTTTCATATGAATGATTCAAGCATTATCGGGACATTTTATAAATACAGAAATGATTGAGTTTAATTCAAATTTATACCATGTCAAGTTTATATGACTTTCAAGGCCAGAACAAAAACAAATTTTAGTAAATGTGCTCCCTAGTATTTGGTCATTTTTGTCACTGCTACCATTTCCCTACTAGTAACAACCAAGGTGTCAAAGCTGAAATCTCCTAGTGACCACTGTGACACTATGGTAGGTAGGCAGGCATGCAGAGGATCTGGAGCATAAGAGACAAGGACACCGAGCATTCTATCCAAAATCATAGAATACAATAAAGGCAACTCATTGATGCAATGGCGAAAGATTGAAAATGTATGGTCTGGAGGAATCCTGGAATCTCTGCCTTGGAGACAAAAAGTAATAGTAACCGATCCAATCCAAGGTAACGGGCTAATAGAAACATGCATAAAAATATGGTCTGAAACTAAAAATAAATATAACTTAGCCCCATACCCATCACCATTAATGCCCTTGGTTAACAATGCCGATTTCATCCCTGGGACTATAGATAAGGGATATGTAACTGCCTTTGTTATACAAAACCTAAGACTGGCACACTTAATGAAATCAACAAATGGGAAAGAACCGGCCATACACCAAAACAAAGCAAACTGGGCTCAAATTGACCATTGGAGATATAGACAAATACTTACCTGGATGAGAGCCAATGCACTCAGCGATTCAACCACGTCTAGAGAACTGACAAAGTTTGAAACCCTGTGTGCATTATTCTTTCCAATACGACATAGCCTAGCTACTCTATATAAAATACTCCTAGAGGAAAAATACAAAGCATTACCTAAATATACCAAGGCATGGGAACGAAAGCTTAATATAACAATAACAGAAGAGGTTTGGAAACAAATTTTCAGAACTATAGCGAAAGGCTCAGTGAGCAGTAGATTCCAGGAGGCCTCCTATAAATTAATATCCAGGTGGTATAGAACGCCAGTAGTACTACATAAAATGGGACTGATGTCAAATGATATTTGTTGGAGGTGTAACCAATCAAAAGGAACGTTAGAACATATATGGCTGACATGTACAAAACTTACCCTGTTCTGGAACCAAGTGGAGGAGATCTGCGAGGAAGTCACAGGAAGCCAGATAAACACAAATGCTCCAGCGATACTCCTTTTTCACCGATATGAACCTGCAGATTGGACTAAAAAAGATCTCACACTAAAACTACTCATGACACCCAAGTCCACAATACCAGTACACTGGCGTTCAGACAAAATTCCTACAAAAGATCAGTGGTTTAAGGTAATCAATTAGAGATAAATATCAGGATCACCTAGCAGTCTGGCTACCCTGGAAAGAATATATCAACAAAAAGACACAAACAGAGAATAGGTAATACCAACAGGGCAAATAGAACCATAAATACAATAAATACCAAGACACAACCGAAATAGCACAAAAAGAGTAAAAGCTGAAAAAGATTAGTACACAACTACCGAATGTATAAGTTCTTTTTTATTGTTGGAATGTATAAAAATATGATGTTTAACTGAAATAATATGAACAACAAATGTACAGGTATAAATAGAAAGTACATGGAAATAAGAAGGAAACTAATGTACAAAATGTATCTTTCTTTGATGTTTTTTGTCTAAATAAAACTTGAATAGAAAAAAAAAAAAAAAAGAGACAAGGACACCACTTCTTCAGGCAAAACACAGGTTTACTTAGGGCCAATTCATCCCAACATAAACATAAGTCAGTTCACAAACAGTTCAGGGTTATGATTTGTCCCTCCTTCAGGGCTCTCACCTTCCAGGGTAACTTACTCTCAGGCTTCACCTTAAGCCTTGCTGACTCCTCTTAGCTCTCATCCGCCTGGTCATGACTCCCTCTGCTCCTTGCAGTGGCAGGAGCCCCCCCCCAGCTCCTCTGGGAGTTCCTAACACAGACAGCCTTCCTGCCCTGTGCCCCGCTCTGAGAGTGACCTTTTGAGTCAAGAAACAACCTCCAACTCAACCCCCTGTGTAATCCCACAGCCCTTTTATTTGCTGCTCACCTGCAGCCTAACCAGGCAGTTACTTACAGCTGGCCAAACGAAAACATTAACTGGAGTTCGGAATGGAGGGTCTTTCAAGTTTTTCAAGTTTTCAAGTTTTATTGTCATGTACAAATAACAATGAAGCATCATTACCGTAATGAAATTTTTTTGACCCGTGTTCCTCCCAACTTTACATAGACAAAAGAAAAATACATATATGAAATATAATAAAAGTGTGCAATAAAGGTACAAGTATTTACAATAAAAAAATGCAATGAAATATTTGAAATATCAAATATTTTCCTGCTCTCCCTCCATTTACTACAGGGACCAATTAATTTGGCTTCTCCTAAGCCAGTAATTTAAACACAGCATTACCTGCTGCAAAACCAGGCATTTTACCTGGTGCCACTTGTATCCCACCTTTAACCCTGATGGAAACCACACCAAATAAGGATCTTTTCCATTGCATCTCCCACACTAATGAAAATATTTTGAAACCATTTTTTTCTGTTTTTTTAAGTGTGCAACATGAAGCTGTGTCCGACCATAGTGCTAGACTGTATGATTGGCTATGAAGTTGTTAGTGAACATGTCCAAGGAAGTTGCTGTCCTCATAAAATATGTGGTAAGTACTGAGTTTTAGAACATATTTCTTCTGCAAAGTTTCTTAATGCAACCGATGAAAGGACAAAGAAAGGCAGAATCACTGGAGGGGCCTAACTGATAAAGCAGATGAAGACCATTCATTTTCAATGACTAATAAATTCATCGGTTGCAAAATTTTTGCTGTGAAAGTTAAAATCTGTGTGACCCTACTTAAAATACTTGAGTGAACTATTTTGTTGTTTCTTTGAAGTGTGTAATGTCAGCCAGTGCCCGAAACCATTGGCAAAATGTGACACTGGTTATGAAGTTGTAGGTGAATATGTTGATGGACACTGCTGCCCTAGTTATAATTGTGGTAAGTAATGAGATTTTTTTGGTTTTGCCAATATTGTTAAAGCCATTGATTTGTTGGCATTAAATATAGTAAATATTTCTGCTGTAGGGCAATATCACCACTGTGTTTGGTGGGTCATTTCAGTCTGTTCAATTATTTATAGATACTGGGGGTCATTTAAGTATCCACGCCACAGTGGGCTAAGTGCAATTTCAAATGCAATGGATATTTGTTTTTTACCCACAATGCAGCATTTCTCTCATGAAGGTTGTCACCTTGGGGGTTAAGCTTTTTTGCTGTCAAGATTGGCCAATTGCAATTGCAAGCCAAGATTCACAAAGCTGCACTTGCAATTCACTTGCATTGGATGCAAAAAGGGTTGAAAAGTGTGAGAGATTAATGCATGTGATTGGTTCATAAGTGGAAGCAACTCCAGGGTTCCCCTACATATATAGACACAATTGCATTAAAATGGGAGCAAACTGTGCCAAGCACAACTATATGAAAGAGCGAGGAGTGCAGTTTGACTCAATTACGTTTAATGAAAAGGAATTTATGTTTTGTTAGTTGATAACCCCTGCTGTTTCTCTACTAGTTTTGGTAAAGACCAAATAAAAAAACCTACATGATCAAGCCATTGGTTGCAACAAAAAAACAATTTTTTTTTTATCCTGCTGTCAAAGATAATATTATATAGTGACCCTACAATATCTAAACAAGACTTTTTGCTATTTCTTTAAAGTGTGTAACAGCAGCCTGTGCACAAACACCTTGCCAAAATGTGACCTTGGATCTGAAGTTGTGGCTGAATATATTGATGGTTACTGCTGTCCTCATTTTAAATGTGGTAAGTACTGAGATTTAGACCATATGTGTTCTGGAGAAATTGGTATTGCAATTAATTTGATGACATTCACAGACAGACTGGCAAAGATCAAATCAGAAAATCCAGGATTTCCAGTTCAGATTTAAGCACAGTTAGAAAGTGTTTTTCTTATTGTCGGGAAAGCTTTATCAGTGCAGATTAATGTGCCCATTTGGCAGAATTTTTTTTAGTATTAGAGCAGTCAAATTACATTCTTCTCTACAGAGGCAGCACTGAGCTATTAAACTACAAATCATTACTACCCATGATATAGATACTAATGATGCCCCAAATCCAGGATTCGGTTCGGTATTTGCCCAGGATTCGGCCTTTTTTGGCAGGGTTTGAATTCGGCCTAATCCACAGTCCTGGATGCTAAATAGGATTCGGATTCGGATTCGGTTCGGTTGTATTCGGCCAAATCCCTAACAATGGATTCGGGGGTTCGGCCGAATTTAAAAAACTGGGTTTGGTACATCCCTAATAGATACATGTGCTTTTACATAGCATATTGTGATTTTTAAAGGGATCCTGTCAGAATTTTTGTTTAATTAATTCTACCATTTAACTATTTCATTCTAGAACCAAAAAATGTATTTTTGTTAGTCATTGTGTCTGATCTTTTGCCTTCAGAAAGAGCCAGCACTTTATAATGCAACTGCTTTCAGGCAAGCTTTTGTTTCTCCTACTCAGTGTAACTGGGGGAGTCATGGTCAGACATGAGTGTGTTACTACTGGATGCTAGTCTTATATCTGCCACTAGGTGGGGCATGAGAACATTTTCATCAATTTGTTGGTCAGGGATCGGTTGTTTTGTTAACTTCCCATTGTTCTGCTGATGGGGGGAAAGGGAGGAGGGTGATATCTCTACAACTTGCAGCGCAGCAGTAACATGTGACTGAAATCTATCAGAGCACAAGTCACATGGCTGAGGGCACCTGGGAAACTAAGAATATGTTTAGTTTCACAGCGTATGTAATAATTTGATATAAAAAAAATCTGTTTGCTCTTGAAAAGGGATTTCATTGCAGGATTCTGCTGGAGCAGCACTATTAACAGATGCATTTTTTAAAAAAACATAACAGAACCCTTTTAAAATAGCAAAGTTGTTTACATTTCAACACTCTCGTGAGGTTAAATTATGATTATTAATATGTGTATTGATTTACTTACCTGTTTCAACTATTGGTTGGGTGCTAGCAAACCTTTCAACCATGTAAACTGGAGGCCAACCATAGCAAAAGTAAATCAGTTCGCAATTGTTTGAGGATACTGTTAACCCATACCAAACTTGGCATCACACACTCACTGCGTATGTCTCCCTCGTTCCTACATTTTACTGTACTCTAATAAACTATCTATAGCTGTTCATTATTGGAGGTCTGAACAGCCTACACACACCTCACTTATAAATCCAGTCAATTAAACATCATCTGAAAGAAAATATTTATGTAACTATTAACTCTCTATTTAGTTTAAAAACGGAGTTTTTAAATCTTAGATATGCAGAATCTTACCTTTGAATTAATCTCACAGGAGTAAACGTTTGTACATACTTATTATGTTGTTTTTTCTTTTTTAGCTCCTAAAAAGGTCTGTGTGTATGGAAATGCTGAATACCAGGTTAGTAGTAATTTGGCAGATAGAGTGTATAAATTATTGTTATTTATGATGTGTGAATAAATAATTCAGACAGTCATAGTCATGGTTAGCGATGAGCAAATTTTTTTGCCAGGCATGGATTCGCAGCGAATTTCCACATTGGTGAATTGTTTCACGAAACTTTAGTGAAATCTGCCGCAAAAAAATCTGGTTTTGGTCGCATTGAAATAGGCACAGTCGCATAAAAATGGGCGCATTCACATCACAATTAGGTGTGGTCATGTAAAAATAGGCACGATCATGGCAAAAAAGACACGTGCGACAAAAAAAAGACGCATACGGTTTTGCGGTCAGCAAAAAATTTGTTGGCAGGCAAAAAAAGATGCAGTTGCGTCAAACTAGACACACTGGTGTTAAAATGGCCACGGTTGCGTAAAAAAAAGGCGCGCTAGGGGCAAAAAAAGATGCAAGCAACAAAAGCGCTTCACTGATTTTCGCTCATTTTTCAGCAAAGCAAAACAGGACAGATTCCCTCATCACTAGTCATAAGTAACTTATTGCTGCAGAACAAAAGAAATATGGACTAAATGGAAAATTTGAGGGATACATACTCTACATAAGATTTGAAAGCATTTTGGGTGCCAGGGAGGATCAATAATAAACAAGGAAAAAGAACAGAAACAAGGGGAGAGGAAAGACAGCGTTTCCGCCATTGACCAAAGTTTATGTCTATTTATTTCTGTAGCAGACAACTTGCCATTTAACATAGACTTATTTTGTCCATGATATGACATGATGTTTCAGGATTCAAGTTGAGTATTATAATGTGTATTTTATATATTTACATCTTCAGTTTCTTTAACCACTTTGCAGCTTGGATCACCAGTGTACTCAGACCCTGGCAGCTGCCAAATTTGTGTGTGCTCAGAGGATTCTACTAACAACAATGTGTTAAATATTTCTTGCCATCCACTCCCCTGCAGTGTGCACTGTCCAGATGTAAGTCCATTATCCATCAACTGTTTTCATACTAGCCTGCATTAGTCACATCACATCATTTATGAAATAATAATAATTATTATTATTTGTAATTTTGTATTATTATTATTATTATTATTAGTAGTAGTAGTAGTAGTAGTAGTAGTAGTAGTAGTAGTAGTAGTATTTGTATTATTATTATTATTTGTATAAGAAATGTGCTCAAAACATTGTCTTAAAAATGATATATGTTTTATATCATTCAAAAGGGATACAAGCTAAGGAATGACCCAGGACAGTGCTGCGGAGTATGTGAACAAACCCATTGTGTCATGAAAAATGGTAATTCAACTGAGCTCTTAGAAGTAAGTTCAGCTCACAAAAAATTAGAAACACAAAAGAATTGTCTGGAATTTGAATTGGCCCCAAAGATCAACACTTAGGGGCAGATTTACTAATCCACGAATCCGAATCCCGAAAGGGAAAAAAATCTTATTGGACTTTTTCGGATATTTTCTGCGACTTTTTCGTCTCCATCGTGAAAAATTTGGATTGGTTTTTCCGCCGTTTACTATCGCTCAATACGGAAAAATTGTGGCGCTGATGAAATAGTCACGCAGAAGATGATAAAGTTGCGATGGTGACAAAAAAGTAGCGACAAATACGAAAAAATCACGGCGGCGGCGAAAAAGTCGCAAAATTTTCGTTTCCAATACGTTCTTTTCCCTTTTGGGATTCGGATTCGTGGATTAGTAAATCTGCCCCTTAGATTTAATAATACTAGTACAGGTATGGGACCTGTTATCCAGAATGCTCCGGACCTGGGGTTCTCCGGATAAGGGATCTTTCCGTAATTAGTATCTCCATAACTTAAGTCTTCTAAAAATAATTTAAATATGGAATAAACCCAATAGGGCTGTTCTGCCTCCAATAAGGATTAATTATATCTTAGTTGGGATCAAGTACAGGTACTGTTTTATTATTACAGAGAAAAGGGAACCATTTAACCATTAAATAAACCCAATAGGACTGTTCTGCCCCAATAAGGGGTAATTATATCTTAGTTGGGATCAAGTACAGGTACTGTTTTATTATTACAGAGAAAAAGGAATCATTTAACCATTAAATAAACCCAATAGGGCTGTTCTGCCCCAATAAGGGGTAATTATATCTTAGTTGGGATCAAGTACAGGTACTGTTTTATTATTACAGAGAAAAGGGAATCATTTAACCATTAAATAAACCCAATAGGACTGTTCTGCCCCCAATAAGGGGTAATTATATCTTAGTTGGGATCAAGTACAGGTACTGTTTTATTATTACAGAGAAAAGGGAATCATTTAACCATGAAATAAACCCAATAGGGCTGTTCTGCCCCAATAAGGGGTAATTATATCTTAGTTGGGATCAAGTACAAGGTACTGTTTTATTATTACAGAGAAAAGGGAATCATTTAACCATTAAATAAACCCAATAGGACTGTTCTGCCCCCAATAAGGGGTAATTATATCTTAGTTGGGATCAAGTACAGGTACTGTTTTATTATTACAGAGAAAAGGGAATCATTTAACCATTAAATAAACCCAATAGGACTGTTCTGCCCCCAATAAGGGGTAATTATATCTTAGTTGGGATCAAGTACAGGTACTGTTTTATTATTACAGAGAAAAGGGAATCATTTAACCATTAAATAAACCCAATAGGACTGTTCTGCCCCCAATAAGGGGTAATTATATCTTAGTTGGGATCAAGTACAGGTACTGTTTTATTATTACAGAGAAAAGGGAATCATTTAACCATTAAATAAACCCAATAGGACTGTTCTGCCCCAATAAGGGGTAATTATATCTTAGTTGGGATCAAGTACAGGTACTGTTTTATTATTACAGAGAAAAGGGAATCATTTAACCATTAAATAAACCCAATAGGGCTGTTCTGCCCCCAATAAGGGGTAATTATATCTTAGTTGGGATCAAGTACAGGTACTGTTTTATTATTATTATAGAGAAAATGGAAATTGTTTTTAAAAATTTGAATTATATGCTTATTTGTCTTTCTTCCTTTCTGTAATTTGTAACTTTCTGGATAACGGGTTACAAGTAACATCTCCTAATCCTAATAAATATACCACTTAAAATGCAATACAATTTTTTTTAAAAAAATAGGTGGGCTGCATCATAATGGGTGTGGTCGTGGCAAATTGGTCGTGCAACACCTCAGGGTCAGACGGGCCCCACACCCCCCAAGATGCCCACCCAACCGTATCACCCGCACCCCCCACAGGGGCCCCCGCTGTGCCCCTCTAACCCACAGCATTGACCCCCATCACCTGTCCCACATCCCCCCCCCGAGTGTGCGTAAGAGTCACTCATCACTATTCATTTGGTTTTCCTTTTCTTTTGGTTAGTTTATATTGATATCGATATTGATTTGATATGAAAAAATATATTCTTGGTTATGTACAATATGGTTTAAAATGAAATAAAAATTATAGAAAAAAGTAAGTTCAGCCAAAGAATAAAGTATATATGTTTATAAGACCCTAATGCTGCAATTTAAGTCATAACGGGTGCCCAAAGACTAATAACCAATAGCAAATGATAAGATTTCAAGGTCAGTTATCCATAAATCTCACTCAATGCTATGTCTTGTATTAACTGGGTTTCTTTCCCAGAATTCTTTCTGATCTTCATTTTAGCGAAAATGTGTGAGGCTGTCAGTTTTATTTAATTGTATTTTAAATGTATTTCTCTAAAATGCTTTAGTTGTAAATGAGTGTGGCAGGATAATGCTACAACATTCTGTCAATTTACTATTTTTACATTTTTCTTGTAATTTAGCCAGGGGAGACTCGACCTTTGAATGATAACTGTACATTATACAGTTGCACTATGGAAGACAACCAGATAATCCAGTTTATCCACAAAATTGCCTGTCCACCATATTTTGAAGAAGATTGTGAACCTGTAAGTAGACCAGATGGGTGTCACATGATGCTGGACATCACTTATTTTACTTTGTTATAAACCTTATTTTACAAATGCAGTTCAATGTAGGGCTCTTAATGAACAAGGAAGAATATATATATTTCTTGAGCTAAATAGGGCAAACAGGGAAACTAAAGCTACTCCATGTTGGTGCATGTAAGGTTGATACATAGATTACCAGTAGTTTCCATTTCCTTGTTTGCCCTGTTTAACTTTAGATTGATAATAAATAAGGAAACATATTTGAACAAGTCCTTTTCATTGAACTTATTTGAATAGGGAGGCCTCTTTGATTCTGTTTTTTTAATATCCTTTGGTACCATGCTTGCGATCTACTGTGTAAGACCTGACCTGAAATCCAATTATGTTCCTACCTACCCCTACCCCCTCCCTCCGCTGCAATAACTCACTGTATTAGTTAACTCCAGTATTAGTTAACTCCAGTATTACATGTATTTCAATCCATCAAAAAACAACAAAAAGACTTCTTACATGCAATGCCTAATGCATTTCATGCTTACCCAGCACTTATTAATAGGCACCAAGGGTGCCTATGATTAAGTGCCCCTTGATGGGGTTTGATTTCTTTATATATATATATATATATATATCTATCTATATATATATATATATATATATATATATATATATATATATATATATATATATATCTTGTCAATGTCCCCCCCCCTTGTTGCCTATGATTAAGTTCTGTGTAAGCATGAAACGCGTTAAGCATTGCATGAAAGAGGCATGGATTGAAATACACGTACAATATTTCTTACTTATCATGAGTGGTGTTTGAGCTTCATATTGTGTACAGTAGTTTTACCCTTTTGGTCACCATACCATGTATCATACCACTATATACTTTTTGCCCATTTTTACTTTTGAGTTCCAGGCACCTTCATTACTCTGACATTTTGAGATCATGTAGAAGTCAATGGCAGATGTCCCTCTTACAAGTGGAAGATTATTCTTTGCTTCATGGTTTGCTTCATGGAAGTTTAAAATAAAAACAATCAGGGCAGTGCTTATTGCTTGTTTTTTGTTTTTTTTTAAGAAGTACAGGTATAGGATCCATTATCCGGAAACCCGTTATCCAGAAAACTCAGAATTACAGAAAGAATGTCTCCCATTGACTCTGTTTTAATCAAATAATTCAGATTTTTTAAATTGATTTCTTTTTTCTCTATGAAAAGAAAACTGTACCTTGTGTTTGATCTCAAAGAAGATATCATTAATCCTTATGGGGTACCCATTCCTACTGGGTTTAATTAATGTTTTATTGATTTTTTAATAGACAAGGTATGAAGATCCAAATTACGGAAAGATCCCTTATCTGGCAAAAACTTGGTCCCGAGCATTCTGGATAATGGGTCTTATACCTGTATACTCAATAATTTTCACATGATCTGGTAACCTTAGGCTATGTTAGTGTAAGGGCCAGGAGTAGAGCCAGGGATAGTTGAATTTATTTACTACTCTGAGGCAGAAAAGGAGATCAGTGTAAACTATGGATAGAAGACTAACCTTACCATTATCTACATTGATATCTACAGTATTTACAAGGAAGATATTTTTAGACTTGGAGTGGGTGAATTATTCATTTTCTAATTGCTTTTAAGCTCAATTAAGATTTTTCGCAATTGCAGTTATTTCTTTTTGATAGCAATATGTACAAAAATACTCGTAGCCAAAAAATTCCATTCCATTGGTTGCAGAAAGAAAACTTTATAACATTGATCTCTATAGAAGCTCACCAAATTTTAGTGGGAAAATTTCTTCATTTTTGAGATTTTTTTCAGTTGCTCTACTATTAAAAACTAACTTTTCGTTTGTTAGGTATCTTTTGATATAACTTAAACACAGGTGCTAGTTCTACAAAATAAACGTGAAATTGTGTTTGTAATTTGATTTAAAATTCATCAAAATATTGATCAGAAGTATAGAGTTTTTCAATATACAACTTTTATTATTCCTTGCAGGGAACTATTCATCTGGAACCAAATGGATGTTGTAAAATATGTAAGTATTTGTTTATTATTATTATATAGTTTAACAGACCAAGAATATTATAGAATCTGTCATTAGTGATTTATCAAATAGCCACACAATAAAATGGTTACTCTAGACATACACATATTTCATATGTAAGGCCTCAGACTAACAACTCATCGCTATTGATGAGGACATTCTTCTCAGGCATGAATTTGCAGCAAATTTCCGCATTTTGCCATTGGCGAATTGTTTCGCGAATCTTCCACAAAAATTTGCAGCTGAAAAATTCGTTGTACGTAAAACAAAAATTGTGATCTCGTTAAATTGGGCGAGTCAAAATGGCCACCACCGCATCAAAATAGCTATGGTCATGTCAAAAAAGACACGTGTGACAAAAAAAAAGATGCGGGCGACAAAAAAGTCGGATTAATATAGTGTTTATATACCCTAGTGTTTATTTTAATTGTTCATCACTGTTTTATGGTGATATTTCTTTTCATCAGGTATTCCACGGAACCAGTCATGCAAGTTACAAAAATACAATGATTATCTATCTTATCAGAATTGCAAAACACGTACTACGGTGGAACTGTTTCGGTGTCAAGGGTCTTGTGAAGCCTATTCTATGTAAGTGCAACTTTAATAATTAGTTTGCTTATATTTGCTCTTTACTGAAACTTCATACTTTAAGGTAAATCGTGTTGCAAATAATGTCTAGCCTATCATCTACTGTATCTATCTATCTATCTATCTATCATCTATTTATCTATTCATCTATTTATCTATCTATCTATCTATCTATCTATCAATCATCTATTTATCTATCTATCATCTATCTATCTACAGATGGAGTGCTATGTATGCCCAGAGAGTTATTATTTTTTAAGTTGCCCTTCCCAGGAGTTTATTTTATTTGATATGATTTAGAACAAAATTTGTCAATAGTGATGAGCGAATCTGTTCCGTTTCGTTTTGCCGAAATGGCAGAAAATCTGTGACAAATGTATGCGTTACGCCATTGAAAATTCACCATGTGTCAAAAAATTGTCATCTGCATAAAAATCTTTTCACATTTTTAAATGCGCGCAACAAATTTTTTTACAGCAGGCAAAATTTTTTTGACACTTGAATTATTTCGCAGTGCATTGTATTGCCTATTTCGCAAAAAAAAAAAAAAAAATCCGGCACTGGCGAAACGCATTCATTTGCCTGGCAAATTATTTCTCCCATCACTATTTATCTATTTATATTTGGCCATCTTAATCAGATTTTACACATAATATATGTAACAATTTATAATATCCACTTTGGCAGTTAAAAAATATAAATAATATATAATAAAACTTTTTCCATATTTTGCATTTTTTTCAAAATTGATTTTTTCAAAGCTCATTTATTTGAAATATATCGAAACAATCCTAAAAATGTGACAACTAAACCGTGGTGAGATTTTATGTAAATCAATGGGATGTGTATTTTTAACATTATTATCAGTGATAATAATAATAATAAAAATTAGCGAATCTTTGAAAAGATTAGGGAAACAGCAAAAAATTTGCAAAATCTTGCTCGGCAAAACAATTGTTGAACAAGTAAAAAAATGTGAAAAAAAAACTTTTTTGTCGTGCAAGACTTTTTTTTTTTGAAACGCAACTTTTTTTTGATGCAACAATTTTTTGATCTGGATGATAATTTTTTGATGCTCAGCTAATTTTTTCACGGCAAATTATTATTTTGCCCATCACTAATTATTATATTTATATTTTGCAAGTTTAAATTTGTAAAAATTAATAGAACATGTGATTTTTTTTTCCACAATAAAGTCTTTCCTACTCAGATTTTAAAATATAAACGACACTTTCAAATATACTAAAAAATGTCTCAATCAAGAAAAATCTGCAGTTGTAAATTTGCTACATTGGTCTCTCTTTAGGGACATTTTTATTTGCAATTTTAGAGAAGAAAAAACCTTGCATAAGTGTGACAATATGTGATCATGATTTTTTTCTACAATCTCATTTTCAATGTTTGTTAATAGTGATGAGCGAAACCCGTTTGTTGCGCGACTTTCTTGTGGCCGGCATCTTTTTTGACCCAATTGCGCCTATTTTGATTCACCCGTGCCCAATTTGACAAGATTTGAACTTTTTTTGACGTGCAACAAATTTTGAGTTAATGTCTAATTGTTGTTCATGGAGAAACCTTTACAGCAGAACGCTACTGTGATTGGAAATGAAATAGAAACATTGATTAATTTTTTTAAATGAAAATATTTTATATTGATTTCTATAACAATTTGTCAGGTTTTAACTTGCAAGATTTTTATGGTAACATTTTCTTGGTCACAATTTGTTGGAGCTCGAGCTTTCAAATCCAGTGCAAGGTGACTATTTAAATAAACATTGTAATAATGGGATTTTTTTAAAAACTACTTTTCAGGTACCCACATTTGTCTAGACATGTAATACGTAAGTGTTCCTGCTGCGTAGAGTCGAAGACGAAGCAGAAAACTGCACACATGGATTGTACTGATGGAAATAGTATTAACTTTAAATACATTGATGTGGACGAATGTCAATGTCTGGAAACCAGTTGTAATGATGAAGAGTAACATGTATGTTCTTCAGCAGAACAGAGAAAATCACAGTATATCATAATATTGTGGAACAAAAAAATAAATAAATATACTGACTATTTAGACAGCTGGCATTGTTATTTTCTTTAAATAAAGAATTTTCAAGCAATTAATTTCATTTGTAAATATATCCGTTCTTGAAATGTAAAACTAGTATTCAATGGAGTATTTTGCTGAGCAGTAGCAGTTGTTACCCAAGTGGAAAATAAAGATCTGTGCAAATTTACAAATGTCTCTCACAAACAAAAATTATTTTGAAAAATATATTTGGCTGATTCCATCAAATATATGGTGTAAAAAGGGGTGTCAAATAAAAAGGGCTATTTATTAAGCTGTTTTGTTTTCCACACTCTTGGTTTAACATCATCCATCACCATTTTTTAAACCAGCAGACAGAAGCCATTACCAAGCTAAAACTGATAATACTTATATGGATACTCACTTTGGTACATAGAACTTAACAATTTGGCATGATATTGTAGTTACTTATGGGGGCTGCCATATTTGTGCAGCAGTAGTCCATTAGCATTAGAGGTTATAACTGACAGGCTGAGGAGGGACACTCAGAATACAGTCAGGTTTAGGAACCTCAAGTAACAGTTACTTACAAAAGCAGCCCTATCAGTAAAAAGTGATTAACATGACCTATAGGTACCTTTTAGGGGCACATTTACTAAGCAATTTTGAGATAGTCAGATTTTTTTCTTACTTCTAGATAATTTTGAGATTTACGAACTCGATGTTTCATTATTGTTCCCAAACAAATCTGTGTTTTTCAAAAATTTCGCCATTGGCAAATTATTTCACGAAGCGGGTGACAAAATTCAGCACATAAAAATTCGCAAAAAAATTGTCACGCATGTAAAAATGATGTGCGTTAATAAAAAATTGTTGCACGCATAGTCTTTTTTTATATTTTTTTGGCTCACAACATTTTCACGTTTTTGAAAACATTTACAAATTTTTGAGGCGAAGCCTCCAACAGCCAATTAGATTTTACATGTTGACTTTCAATGGGGAAATTCAACCTGCTGCCATTCTCACAGTACTAACAACAGGGTCCCCAGTTGTTCACTAGTTTTAGTTTTAAAAAAGTGGGCGGGGGCACCAACAGCCAATCAGATTTCATCCATTGAATTTTATTGGTTTAAATTGAAAATGCTGTCATTCTCACACTATTTATGCCAAGGTGCCTACTGGGTGACTTCAACAAAGGTTAGAAAAAGTGGTCATGTCCAAAAAAAACGTGGGCGACAAAAAAAAAATACCCGTGGGTGACAAAAAAAAGATGTGGGCAACAAAAAAAATTGTGTGACAAATGCATTTCGAAAATTTTTCACTGTTGGCAAATTTTCTTGCCATTTCGCAAATTTTATGGTGAAGCGAAACGGGACAGATTAGCTCATCACTATTCTGCAGAAAGCATTACCATATCTGAGTAAAGAGCCCTAGAAGTTTTCTCTGTTTGTTTAAGATAGCAGCTGCCATTTTAGCTTGGTCTTCATAGTTTCCTGCTTGCAGTCTAGCCATTATAGTTGTGTCCTGTGTTTCTTTTGCTGAAGGACGTGCAGGTTTTCTGTGAGTGCTTAAGGCTGTATTTGCAATCGGAAAATAACATGATTATGCTAGACTGCAACTGCACTTTTTCTTATGCCACGAAAAACATATAGTTCCATTCATTTTTAAAAGTTCAACTTAAAAACCCTCAAATTATAAAATGGCATGAAAGGTAAATAAACACCAACCACTGACTTTAATAGAAGGGGTTTCATTTCCAAATTATTTAAATTACAACTTTCCAGATTTGATTTTAGAAAACTTGAAAAATATTCAAATTCATGTTTTTTGCTGCAATTTTATAAAAAACATGGCACACACTCATTTCAAAATTTAATAAACTTTCCCTTGGTATTTCTGTTTATTTAAAGGGATCAAATATTATTGTCTGTAGGCTAGGATAGGGTTGACACCTGGCCGATTTTGATTTTTTAAAAAAGCTGTTTTAATAAATCCCTTGGAATATAAATTCCAAGTGATTTATTAAAACAGCTTTTTTAAGAAAGCAAAAATGAAAAAAAACCCCGTTAGATTATAAAAACTGTCACACAAATGAAAGATTTTAGACAAAATTAGTTTATTTGTGGTTTCAAAAATCTCAAAAACTGTGAAAATGAGAATGTTGATAAATGGGTACAGTTTACTTTGCTGGACCATTTCTAAGCAGAAACACATTTGTACAGTATTAGAAGGATATATTAAAGTATCATTCTGTTAATATTATTATATATACAGGTATATCCAGAATGCTTAGAACCTGGGGTTTTCTGGATAAGGGATCTTTCCGTAATTTGGATCTCAATACCTTACGTCTTTTAAAAATCATTGAAATATTGAATAAACCCAATAGGCTTGTTTTGTCTCCAATAAGGGGTAATTATATCTTAGTTGGGATCAAGTACAGGTACTGTTTTATTATTACAGAGAAAAGGGAATCATTTAACCATTAAATAAACCCAATAGGGCTGTTCTGCCCCCAATAAGGGGTAATTATATCTTAGTTGGGATCAAGTACAGGTAATGTTTTATTATTACAGAGAAAAGGGAATCATTTAACCATTAAATAAACCCAATAGGGCTGTTCTGCCCCCAATAAGGGGTAATTATATCTTAGTTGGGATCAAGTACAGGTAATGTTTTATTATTACAGAGAAAAGGGAATCATTTAACCATTAAATAAACCCAATAGGGCTGTTCTGCCCCAATAAGGGGTAATTATATCTTAGTTGGGATCAAGTACAGGTACTGTTTTATTATTACAGAGAAAAGGGAATCATTTAACCATGAAATAAACCCAATAGGGCTATTCTGCCCCCAATAAGGGGTAATTATATCTTAGTTGGGATCAAGTACAGGTACTGTTTTATTATTACAGAGAAAAGGGAATCATTTAACCATTAAATAAACCCAATAGGGCTGTTCTGCCCCCAATAAGGGGTAATTATATCTTAGTTGGGATCAAGTACAGGTACTGTTTTATTATTACAGAGAAAAGGGAATCATTTAACCATTAAATAAACCCAATAGGGCTGTTCTGCCCCAATAAGGGGTAATTATATCTTAGTTGGGATCAAGTACAGGTAATGTTTTATTATTACAGAGAAAAGGGAATCATTTAACCATTAAATAAACCCAATAGGGCTATTCTGCCCCCAATAAGGGGTAATTATATCTTAGTTGGGATCAAGTACAGGTACTGTTTTATTATTACAGAGAAAAGGGAATCATTTAACCATTAAATAAACCCAATAGGGCTGTTCTGCCCCCAATAAGGGGTAATTATATCTTAGTTGGGATCAAGTACAGGTACTGTTTTATTATTACAGAGAAAAGGGAATCATTTAACCATTAAATAAACCCAATAGGGCTGTTCTGCCCCAATAAGGGGTAATTATATCTTAGTTGGGATCAAGTACAGGTAATGTTTTATTATTACAGAGAAAAGGGAATCATTTAACCATTAAATAAACCCAATAGGGCTGTTCTGCCCCAATAAGGGGTAATTATATCTTAGTTGGGATCAAGTACAGGTACTGTTTTATTATTACAGAGAAAAGGGAATCATTTAACCATTAAATAAACCCAATAGGGCTGTTCTGCCCCCAATAAGGGGTAATTATATCTTAGTTGGGATCAAGTACAGGTACTGTTTTATTATTACAGAGAAAAGGGAATCATTTAACCATTAAATAAACCCAATAGGGCTATTCTGCCCCCAATAAGGGGTAATTATATCTTAGTTGGGATCAAGTACAGGTACTGTTTTATTATTACAGAGAAAAAAGAGGAAAAAAAGGAAATTCTTTTTAAAAATTAAAATTATTTGCTTGTAATGGAGTCTATGGGAGACGGCCTTTCCGTAATTTGTTCTGGATAAAGGAACCCATTCCTGAATTGAAAAAAATATATAGAAAGATATGATATCTTTATAGATTTTCAAGTAATATAAAACTAAAATAATTTTAAGCTGAGCAGGAAACACAACATGCTAATATAATAGAAGGTATTAAAGTACTTATTGTTCATGCCTGACATGGCACTGCAAAAATTAATGAACAAACCTAAAGTGCAATAATGTCAACTGATTTAATGAAATATGTATTTAACAGTACGACCTTTGTTGATAAAAGAGCTATAAGGCATTATAAATGACAAGTTATGGTCACAGGATCTAGAAAACAATAGATTTGTTTGACTCTTACACAATAGGTTTGCAATTATTTTTTTAAAAAGCAATTAACTCTCATGTAGTGACCTTTCTTAGACATGAAAAGATTTAAGGGCGGCCCTACTTATTTTTAAATCAATGGAACATCTGTAGAAGAATGTAAAAATAAATAGTGGAGATTAATTTTAATAATAGCCAGTGCAACCGGAATAAATATGTATAATTTAAAGGCAGCAAAGTGGCATGGTAATTAGCACTACTTTCTAGCAGAATTGGGGTCCTGGGCTCAGTGTCTACCATAGATTTCTTTGCACCTCCCAAACTCATACAGGCAGGGATGGACTCTGGGAGCAAATGCTATTTATACTTACACCTATTAGGGTCAATTTACTGGTAGAGATGTTATCCAGCAGGAGTGACATGATACCAACCCTTGCAACATTTTTTAAAAGATCCTTCAAATGTGCAGGCTAGGAAAAACCAAGGCCCACAAGGCACAGAAGATCAAAATGCCTGATGGCAGACATTACCTACAGAACTTTCATACTTGTGATGGCGCTGTGCTTTCTACAGACCACTGCTCCAGGTGTAACTTCTTGGTGCATGGGCCCCAAGCTAGGAATGAAAGTGCAGACCATGTGTGGATGTTTCCCAGTTGTTAATTGTTCTTCTGGTTGAAGGCAGACTTTATGGGTTTAACTATACAGCTATACAGAGTATAGTCAGTCAGCACTTGGTTTAGGAGCCATTACAACCTTATTGAATTAATACAGAAGCAACCTAAGCACTTAGACAAATAAGAGCCTTTAAAAGAACATTACAACAACACTTCCTCATAAAGGGCTCACACCAGGAGTTAGTATTGTTTGCTAAACCATTATTGACAGGGATATACTACCATTCTAGTGAAATGTATACTATAGAGCAGTGGTCCCCAACCAGTGGCTCTCAAGCAACATGTTGCTCATCAACCCCTTGGATGTTGCTCCCAAAGGCCATAAAGCAAGTGCTTATTTTTAAATTCCTGGCTAGAAGGCAAGTCTTTGCTGCATCAAAACCATGTGTACTGACAAACACAGCCTCCTATAGGCTATTAGTACACATAGAGGCTACCGATAGCCAATCACAGCCCATATTACATGCTTGTGTTGCTCTCCAAATCTTTTTACATTTGAATGTGGCTCACGTCACGAGATTAAAGTTTGGGGACCCCTGCTATAAAGAGTTCTATAATTTATTGGTTGAAGGGATTACATTCAGTTTCCCTGTTCTGCATTAAAGCAACTGGTTTAATTTAATTAAAAGTCATTTGTATGCAAGTGATCCATAATAATGGAAAATGAATTGAATGCAGTAATATCAAGCAGTAATTTAAACATACCTCTCAGATTTGAGAGCTTCTAATTTTTAATTAGCAAACAAAGCTTCAATAAAATATTATTAATATTAATAAAATATATTGTGTTTTTTATTATATCAGTCGTATCAATGTTGATAGACTTTTGCACATTTCCCTTTGTATTACAGATGTACTGTATAGTGCATTGTATTAGAAAGATTTAATACCTCTATGACCTGTCACACAATGTCTCTGTGTCTATTAGTTCCTGGATATCAATTTTCTCCCTGATTACTTTTTTACCCAGCCATGAGCCTAACTAATTATACATTATACAATTTAAAATTTCAAAGGTCACATTAAACTTTACTTTTGTCACTAAGGTAATTTAATAGTAATGTCCGGTGGTTAGGAACACATGCATTTTTTTGCAGCTCTATAACAAATCAGGCAGTCCAGCATAGATTTCTATTGTAAGATCATAACAGACCACCGAGGTGGTAGTCCAAAGTAGAGCAGTTGGTATTGTTTATCTACAACTTCAGTAATAACGTGGATGTCATCATAATATAGTTATATAGTTACATAGGGTTGAAAAAGAGTCCATCAAGTTCAACCCTTCCAAGTAAACCCAGCACCCACAAACCCATACTGATCTATCTATATACTAACATACATTCTCTACTTGGAATAAGGTCCTCAGTGGGGTCCCTCAGGGTTCTGTACTGGATCCACTTTTGTTTAACTTGTTCATAAATGACTTAGGGGAGGGTATAACAAACAATGTATCAGTGTTTGCAGATGACACAAAACTCTGCAGACCAGTCAATTCTATCCAGGATGTGACATCCCTGCAGCAGGATCTTGACCAATTGGCAATCTGGGCAGCTAAGTGGCAGATGAGATTAAATGTGGATAAATGTAAGGTCATGCACCTGGGATGTAAAAATATGCAAGCCACATACCCTTAATGGGACTGCACTAGGCAAATCCATAATGGAGAAGGACCTTGGAGTCCTTGTAGATAATAAACTTGGCTGTAGCAAGCAATGCCAGGCAGCAGCTGCAAGGGCAAACAAGGTTTTTAGCTGTATTAAAAGGGGTATAAATTCACGGGAGGAGGGGGTAATTCTTCCCCTTTACAGAGCACTGGTAAGGCCCCATCTAGAATATGCTGTTCAGTTTTGGTCTCCAGTGCTCAAACGGGACATTATTGAGTTAGAGAGGGTCCAGAGAAGGGCAACTAAGCTGGTAAAGGGTATGGAAAGTCTCAGTTATGAAGAAAGACTGGCAAAGTTGGGTCTGTTTACACTGGAAAAGAGGCGCTTAAGAGGTGACATGATAACTATGTATAAATATATAAGGGGATCATATAATAACACCTCTCTAATGTTTTATTTACCAGTAGGTCCTTCCAACGGACACGAGGGCACCCACTCCGTTTAGAAGAGGTTCCATTTAAATATTCGGAAAAGTTTTTTTTACTGTGAGAGCTGTGAAGTTGTGGAATTCCCTCCCCGAATCGTACTGGCTGATACATTATATAGCTTTAAGAAGGGTCTGAATGGATTCCTAGCAAGTGAGGGAATACAGGGTTATGGGAGATAGCTCTTAGTACAAGTGAGGGAATACAGGGTTATGGGAGATAGCTCTCAGTACAAGTGAGGGAATACAGGGTTATGGGAGATAGCTCTTAGTACAAGTGAGGGAATACAGGGTTATGGGAGATAGCTCTCAGTACAAGTGAGGGAATACAGGGGTATGGGAGATAGCTCTCAGTACAAGTGAGGGAATACAGGGTTATGGGAGATAGCTCTCAGTACAAGTGAGGGAATACAGGGTTATGGGAGATAGCTCTTAGTACAAGTGAGGGAATACAGGGGTAGGGGAGATAGCTCTCAGTACAAGTGAGGGAATACAGGGTTATGGGAGATAGCTCTTAGTACAAGTGAGGGAATACAGGGGTAGGGGAGATAGCTCTCAGTACAAGTGAGGGAATACAGGGTTATGGGAGATAGCTCTCAGTACAAGTGAGGGAATACAGGGGTAGGGGAGATAGCTCTTAGTACAAGTGAGGGAATACAGGGTTATGGGAGATAGCTCTCAGTACAAGTGAGGGAATACAGGGGTAGGGGAGATAGCTCTCAGTACAAGTGAGGGAATACAGGGGTATGGGAGATAGCTCTCAGTACAAGTGAGGGAATACAGGGGTAGGGGAGATAGCTCTCAGTACAAGTGAGGGAATACAGGGGTATGGGAGATAGCTCTCAGTACAAGTGAGGGAATACAGGGGTAGGGGAGATAGCTCTCAGTACAAGTGAGGGAATACAGGGGAAGGGGAGATAGCTCTCAGTACAAGTGAGGGAATACAGGGGTAGGGGAGATAGCACTTAGTACAAGTGAGGGAATACAGGGTTATGGGAGATAGCTCTTAGTACAATTTGATCTAGGGACTGGTCCGATTGCCATCTTGGAGTCAGGAAGGAATTTTTTCCCCTCTGCGGCAAATTAGAGAGGCTTCAGATGGGGTTTTTTGCCTTCCTCTGGATCAACTAGTACAAGTGAGGGAATACAGGGGTATGGGAGATAGCTCTCAGTACAAGTGAGGGAATACAGGGGTATGGGAGATAGCTCTCAGTACAAGTGAGGGAATACAGGATTATGGGAGATAGCTCTCAGTACAAGTGAGGGAATACAGGGTTATGGGAGATAGCTCTTAGTACACGTGAGGGAATACAGGGTTATGGGAGATAGCTCTCAGTACAAGTGAGGGAATACAGGGGTAGGGGAGATAGCTCTTAGTACAAGTGAGGGAATACAGGGTTATGGGAGATAGCTCTCAGTACAAGTGAGGGAATACAGGGGTAGGGGAGATAGCTCTCAGTACAAGTGAGGGAATACAGGGGTATGGGAGATAGCTCTCAGTACAAGTGAGGGAATACAGGGGAAGGGGAGATAGCTCTCAGTACAAGTGAGGGAATACAGGGGTAGGGGAGATAGCTCTCAGTACAAGTAAAGGAAAACAGGGGTAGGGGAGATAGCTCTCAGTACAAGTGAGGGAATACAGGAGTATGGGAGATAGCTCTCAGTACAAGTGAGGGAATACAGGGGTATGGGAGATAGCTCTCAGTACAAGTGAGGGAATACAGGGTTATGGGAGATAGCTCTCAGTACAAGTGAGGGAATACAGGGTTATGGGAGATAGCTCTCAGTACAAGTGAGGGAATACAGGGGTAGGGGAGATAGCTCTCAGTACAAGTGAGGGAATACAGGGTTATGGGAGATAGCTCTCAGTACAAGTGAGGGAATACAGGGTTATGGGAGATAGCTCTCAGTACAAGTGAGGGAATACAGGGTTATGGGAGATAGCTCTTAGTACAATTTGATGTAGGGACTGGTCCGATTGCCATCTTGGAGTCAGGAAGGAATTTTTTCCCCTCTGCGGCAAATTAGAGAGGCTTCAGATGGGGTTTTTTGCCTTCCTCTGGATCAACTAGTACAAGTGAGGGAATACAGGGGTATGGGAGATAGCTCTCAGTACAAGTGAGGGAATACAGGGGTATGGGAGATAGCTCTCAGTACAAGTGAGGGAATACAGGGGTAGGGGAGATAGCTCTCAGTACAAGTGAGGGAATACAGGGGAAGGGGAGATAGCTCTCAGTACAAGTGAGGGAATACAGGGGTAGGGGAGATAGCACTTAGTACAAGTGAGGGAATACAGGAGTATGGGAGATAGCTCTCAGTACAAGTGAGGGAATACAGGGTTATGGGAGATAGCTCTTAGTACAAGCTGATACATGGACTGGTCCGATTGCCATCTTGGAGTCAGGAAGGAATTTTTTCCCCTCTGTGGCAAATTAGAGAGGCTTCAGATGGGGTTTTCTGCCTTCCTCTGGATCAACTAGAAGTTAGGCAGGTTATATATAGGCATTATGGTTGAACGTGATGGACGTATGTCTTTTTTCAACCCAACTTACTATGTTACTATGTTACAGACCCACACTGACTTATCTATACACTTACATACAGACCCATACTGACCTATCCATACACTCACATACATAAACCCATACTGACCTATCTATCCACTCACATACAGACCCATACTGACCTATCTATCCACTCACATACAGACCCATACTGACCTATCTATACACTCACATACAGACCCATACTGACCTATCTATACACTCACATACAGACCCATACTGACCTATCTATACACTCACATACAGACCCATACTGACCTATCTATCCACTCACATACAGACCCATACTGACCTATCTATACACTCACATACAGACCCATACTGACTTATCTATACACTTACATACAGACCCATACTGACCTATCTATACACTCACATACATAAACCCATACTGACCTATCTATCCACTCACATACAGACCCATACTGACCTATCTATCCACTCACATACAGACCCATACTGACCTATCTATATACTCACATACAGACCCACACTGACCTATCTATATACTCACATACAGACCCATACTGACCTATCTATACACTCACATACAGACCCATACTGACCTATCTATCCACTCACATACAGACCCATACTGACCTATCTATACACTCACATACAGACCCATACTGACTTATCTATACACTTACATACAGACCCATACTGACCTATCTATCCACTCACATACAGACCCATACTGACCTATCTATACACTCACATACATAAACCCATACTGAACTATCTATCCACTCACATACAGACCCATACTGACCTATCTATCCACTCACATACAGACCCATACTGACCTATCTATACACTCACATACAGACCCATACTGACCTATCTATACACTCACATACAGACCCATACTGACCTATCTATACACTCACATACAGACCCATACTGACCTATCTATACACTCACATACAGACCCATACTGACCTATCTATCCACTCACATACAGACCCATACTGACCTATCTATCCACTCACATACAGACCCATACTGACCTATCTATCCACTCACATACAGACCCATACTGACCTATCTATGCACTCACATACAGACCCATACTGATCAACATCAATACTAACTTTAGATATTAGTACCACAATAGCCTTGGATACTATGCTTGTTCAAGAAATCATACGTATCTATGAATTGAGCGTTAAGTTGAAAAAAATAAGAAGCGCTATAAATACAGGAATACAGGAGTATGGGAGATAGCTCTCAGTACAAGTGAGGGAATACAGGGTTATGGGAGATAGCTCTTAGTACAAGCTGATACATGGACTGGTCCGATTGCCATCTTGGAGTCAGGAAGGAATTTTTTCCCCTCTGTGGCAAATTAGAGAGGCTTCAGATGGGGTTTTCTGCCTTCCTCTGGATCAACTAGAAGTTAGGCAGGTTATATATAGGCATTATGGTTGAACGTGATGGACGTATGTCTTTTTTCAACCCAACTTACTATGTTACTATGTTACAGACCCACACTGACTTATCTATACACTTACATACAGACCCATACTGACCTATCCATACACTCACATACATAAACCCATACTGACCTATCTATCCACTCACATACAGACCCATACTGACCTATCTATCCACTCACATACAGACCCATACTGACCTATCTATACACTCACATACAGACCCATACTGACCTATCTATACACTCACATACAGACCCATACTGACCTATCTATACACTCACATACAGACCCATACTGACCTATCTATCCACTCACATACAGACCCATACTGACCTATCTATACACTCACATACAGACCCATACTGACTTATCTATACACTTACATACAGACCCATACTGACCTATCTATACACTCACATACATAAACCCATACTGACCTATCTATCCACTCACATACAGACCCATACTGACCTATCTATCCACTCACATACAGACCCATACTGACCTATCTATATACTCACATACAGACCCACACTGACCTATCTATATACTCACATACAGACCCATACTGACCTATCTATACACTCACATACAGACCCATACTGACCTATCTATCCACTCACATACAGACCCATACTGACCTATCTATACACTCACATACAGACCCATACTGACTTATCTATACACTTACATACAGACCCATACTGACCTATCTATCCACTCACATACAGACCCATACTGACCTATCTATACACTCACATACATAAACCCATACTGAACTATCTATCCACTCACATACAGACCCATACTGACCTATCTATCCACTCACATACAGACCCATACTGACCTATCTATATACTCACATACAGACCCATACTGACCTATCTATACACTCACATACAGACCCATACTGACCTATCTATACACTCACATACAGACCCATACTGACCTATCTATCCACTCACATACAGACCCATACTGACCTATCTATCCACTCACATACAGACCCATACTGACCTATCTATACACTCACATACAGACCCATACTGACCTATCTATACACTCACATACAGACCCATACTGACCTATCTATCCACTCACATACAGACCCATACTGACCTATCTATACACTCACATACAGACCCATACTGACCTATCTATACACTCACATACAGACCCATACTGACCTATCTATACACTCACATACAGACCCATACTGACCTATCTATCCACTCACATACAGACCCATACTGACCTATCTATCCACTCACATACAGACCCATACTGACCTATCTATCCACTCACATACAGACCCATACTGACCTATCTATGCACTCACATACAGACCCATACTGATCAACATCAATACTAACTTTAGATATTAGTACCACAATAGCCTTGGATACTATGCTTGTTCAAGAAATCATACGTATCTATGAATTGAGCGTTAAGTTGAAAAAAATAAGAAGCGCTATAAATAGCGCTCGTTTTATCGCCCTTTAGTGAATCGGCCCCATAGTGTTCTACAGCTACACTTGCCTGGTTTGAAATGCTTCTACCAATAAATTGTTGCTGCTATCCTACTTTATTGTGCTTTGCTTCACCATTCCCTTGTTACAGTTTCCCATTCATACATATTTACTGTTTTATCTTCCTTATTTGTAAAACCTCTCCTGCAAACTTCTATCCATCAAATTTTGAAGGACACATCTACCATCATCACTGCTTCTCATATATTTTCAGAACCACAAGTTAACTTTTACCATTTGCTTACCC